>NW_027556098.1:137712787-138080287 GCF_003287225.1 Phascolarctos cinereus
TTGGAACCAAAACTATTTCAACAAACTTTCTCCATCAAAGATAATGGAGCCATCACAACTGGACCCTAATATCAAATTCTTTAAAGTGCTTACAGAGGAAGTAGAAATGTCACTAAAGAGGACAAAGATGGAAAAAGCAGCTAGACTGGATCAAAAAGAGAGAGAGAGATTTGTGTTGGAGGAGATACAATTATGTGGGAATTAAGGGATTGACAGAAAAGGGCTCTAATGGAGAGCAAGATACCAAATGGGAGGGAAAAATAACTTATTGATAACAAAAAAGGTGATCAAGGGGATATCAAGTACTAAAAAAAAAAAACAACAAAAAACACCACACCACGATTTACATCCCAATAAAGAGACTTCGCATTAATGAGAAACAAAAAGAGGATATCAAAAACTACCGACCTTTATGACTACATGTACGGCATCCCTGAGGAGGGTGTTAATAAAATAAAACAAGCTTTTGCAAATGATATTCAATAATGACCCACATCCTTACCATGTCACAATTCACTGATGGATATAAAGAATGCATGACTCCATTATGATCATTTTTATATAAAAAAACTTTAAATTTTTTGAAACAAAACAGTATCTTATAGACTCTTTTACAACACAAAGTGTTGTATCCACATGGCATAATCCTTCAGGATTCCATAGAATTTCCAATAACAAAAATAATCCTATATAATTATTCTCTGATATATTCTCACCATCAAGTGAGGAATAAAACAATGGGATTTACACTTTCTAAAAGTATTTTCTGTTGTGGTGGAGGAGATCCAGGACACAGCCCAGATTGAGAAGACATTCCTTGTACATGATGAGGTCCTCCAGACACGCTTGTTAGTAGTTGAAATATTTTATTCCTTTGATCTCCAAGACATTGCTTAGATTCCTAAATGAAATCCGTAATTACAAAGGACTTTATCCTTTCCATCCACATAGGAAATACCATATGGATGAAAAATACCTATTACCCAGATTTTCAACATTCATTTGTATGGATACCATAAAGATCTTGTCCAATTGTATGCGTAACTAGTAGAGACAATGAGCAGTGAACAATGATTTGAGATTAGAGTTGAAGAGATTTAGAGAAGTTATTTTTGGAAAATTGAAATGCGCTATTACAGCCTCAAGCTTCCTATACCAGCAAAGATAACAACCGTTTTTTCCTAATCTTATAAGTTGCTATTTGGCAGCAAGACCAGGAAAATCACCACATCCAAAGAACTAAAGATGAAGACCACACAGAAGTAAATGGAAAGGTACATGGTGGTACTAACAGACTACAACATATCATCAAGGAATTATACAACAGAAAAAGAAGATGGGCTGGTGATACAGCAAGAGCTAATGATGCCAGTCTTAGGATGGCCAGAGTATTTCACTGGAAGCATAAAAACGTCAGGAGAAAATGAAAAAGACCAACAACATATCAGGTGGACACCCTATGGCAAAATTTTGGGAGGTGTGGGGATTAGAGTAGCACAAAATGAGAAGATATACATGGTCTATTAATAACATCATAGGAGAAAACTCCTGGATCAATCAGATCACAGACAAATTTGAGTGTTTGAATGAACCAATCAGTGTAGTTAAAACAACTAATTAGTAGTAATGGTCAATCTCACTTATGTTTGAAAATATGTCATATAGACATTACAATGCACCAGGTGGAAAAATTAATTTACCTAGTGATGTAATCTGATTGGACTAGGTGCTTACCCCCACAGGGAATGGCAGCGATGGAAGTTATAGAATATGTAGATACTAACAGATAAAATAACTGATTCCATAAGGGCAGTCCATAGGATCAAATTAAATTTACCAACTTCTGTGTTTATCATTTTTTGACCTATTCAAAAGATTTTTATTTGTATTATATAAGAAAAGAACAAGCACTTATTAAAGTGCCTACTATGTGCCTGGTGCCTAATTAAATACTTTAAAAATATCTCATTTGGCTCCCACAACAACTCTGGGAGGTAGGCACCATAATTATTTCCATTTTTATAACAGAGGAAACTGAGGTATAAGTTAAGTGACTTAATTTAAGGTCACAGCTGGTAAATGTCTAAGGCCCGATTTAAACTCAGGCTTTACTGATTCCAGGCCTAGTGATCTATCCACTGTGACAGCTAGCTGCCTAACTAGGCCAACTAGCCCAGTAGATGCCCCCAAAGTCAGGAAGACTTCAGTTCAAGTTCAACCTCTGAGACATACTTGCTGTGTTAACTAGCTCTATCCCTTCAATTTTCAGTGCTGTAGGCAACACTCTGAGACTCAGTTGTAGAGAAAGTGTGGATCAGTATAGGTGGAAGGAGATACCTCTTTCAGCAGTTTTATGTGCCAAAGAAATTGCATGTCCAGCTCTTATCCTGATATGGAATAATGAAATTTCCCCCCTAAATTGTCATAAACATTCTGATTTACACAGGGCTTGCTCCATTTTAGATCTAGACTAGACTTAGTCAGAACTTGGACATGTATTGACCTGTTAATTTCGATCATTCCCTGGCTTGTTTGAAAGAGCTTAGTTTAGGCATGTGAAAAAGCTATCTGTAAATGACTTTCTTTCATTGAAGTTGTGAGATGCTGAAATGCTGAAATGAGTGACATGTTCTAAAATATTTTATCCTAGAAGATATAACAAATAAGAGAAATAAATAGAAAGCAGATAGACAATCATCTGCAAGGTGAAGTATATATAGTACAAGATGCCAATCCCATTAGAAGGGGTAAAAGAATAATAGATACTTCTCAAATTTTGGAAATATATGACCATATATTTAAGAGAAAGTTAATTCAACTGATATTATGAAGTAGTATTGTATAGTTACAGTAGAACTAACCTGGCATTAGAAGACCTGGATTCTAATATAAGCTCTGCCCCTAATTAGATATGTAAGTCTAGCTAAGTTCAGTTCAGTGATATCTGACTCTTCATGACCCCATTTGGTATTTTCTTGGCAAGGATGCTGGAGTGGCTTGCCATTTCCTTCTCCAACTCATTTTACAGATAAGGAACTGAGGCAAACTGAGTTAAGTGACTTGCCCAGGGTCACAGCTGCTAAATTTATGAGATTAAATTTGAACTCATTTCTTCCTGATTCAGGGTCTGGTGTTCTATCCACTGTGCCTGCTAGCTGCTCCAAGTTGAGCTAAGGGATTTCCCTTTCAGGGCTTCAGTTTACTTATCTGTAAAAGAAACATTAAAATGAGGTGAGATGGACTAGAAGTATGGTACAACAAGTACAATGCTGGACATAGTTAGAAGACGGGTTCAAATCAGGACTTTGCTACTTACCTGTGTGAACTTGGGAAGACACTTTAACTCTCTGGGCTTCAGTTTCCTTATCTGTAAAATTAGGGGCTTGGACCAAGATCTCTTCCACTTCTACATTGATGATTATGTGATCCTTTCCAGCTCTGATATTCTATGATTATAGTTATGAGACTTATAAACTGGGTAAGTAAGAAGAGTCAGATATGACTGAACTGAATTTAGCTAGACTTACATATCTAATTAGGGGCAGAGCTTATATTAGAATCCAGGTCTCCTAATGCCAGGTTAGTTCTCCTGTAACTATACAATATTACTTCATAATATCAGTTGAATTAATTATCACAAGGTAATTAGATGTCAAAGGAAATGGACAGGTAGTTTTTGGAAGAAGAAATCAAAGCTACATATAGTCATAAAAATGCTCTAAATCATTATTAATTAGAGAAATGCAAATTAAAACAATGTTAAGAAACCATCTCACACCTATCAGATTGGCTAAAATGATAGAAGGGGAAAATGACAAATGTTGGAGGGGATGTGGAAAATTTGGGATACTCATGCACTCTTGGTGAAACTATGAACTGATCCAGCCATTTTGGAGAGCAATCTGGTATTATGCTCAGTTACAAATCTATGTATACCCTTTAATCCCAGCAATACCACTTTTAGATCTGTTTCCCCAGGTGATCAGGGAAAAAAGAAAAGAACTCATTCATTCTAAAATATTTATAGCAGCTCTCTTTGTGTTGGCAAAGAACTGGAAATTAAGGGTATGCCCACCAATTGGGGAATGGTTGAACAAGTTGTTGTATATGATTCTGATGAAATATTACTGTGTTGTAAGAAATGATGAGCAGGTTGTGTCTAGAAAGACATGGAAAGACATATGAAATGATGAAGAATGAAATGAGTGGAATCAAAAGAATGATGTATACAATAATAGCAATATTGTTTGAGGGGTAACTGTGAATGACTAAACTATTCTGAATAATATGAATAGTCAAATCAATTACAAAGAACCTGGGAAGGAAGATGCTATTTACCTTCAGAGAAAGAACTGATATATAGAATTATATATTGTATGGTTTCACATATATATCTATGTCAAATGATGGCCTTCTCTAATACAGGGTTGAAAGGGAGGGAGGGAGACAACTCAGAACCAAAAATGTGAAGAAATAAAATAAAAAAAACCAAAAACAAGTATTTAAGTGGGGAGTCATGAAGACTTGATTTTTTTTTTTTTTGGCCTTCAATACCTACTAGCTGTGTGACCTTTGGCAAGTCACTTAAATATCTCTTAGACTTAGTTACTTCCACTCTAAAATGGAAGTAACTATAGTACCTACCTCCCAGGATGGTTGTGAGGATGAAATAAGATAATATTTATAAAGCACTTAGCACAGTGCCTGGCACATAGTGGATCCTTAATCAATGCTTATTTGATTCCAATTCATTTCATTCAAAGGGTTGTTATGAGGATCAAAAGAGATAACACATGTAAAGCATTTTGCAAACCTTAAAATACCATATAAATGCTTGTTATCATCATCATCATCATCATCATCATCAACACCATTCTTAGTATTATTTGTCTTTGAGCTACTATTTAAAAAGAATCTGTGAATGAGCATGAGGAGTGGGAAGGAAAGAATTCTTTTCTTAGTTAAAGAATTACAGAATTGCATTAACAATGCACCTACCCAATATAACTTTCTTTTGCTTTTCATATATCTTCTCTCATTGACCTTCCCCTTCCCATTTAAAACTCTCTCTTTCTTTGGATTCATGGCATTACACTTTCCTGGTTCTTCATTCCCTTACCTCCTACCCCAGTCTGAAATGCTTTCCTTTTTCCTCCCTACCTAGTTACATGCTATCCATCTTTCAAGACCCAGACAAGATCAAATCTCCTCCACAAAACCTTGGCTGAAAAGTTTGTTCTCTAGTAATCTCTCATTTTTGCAAAATCTTACTGAAATTGACTTGATCATATGCTGTCTTTTATTGCATTTTAATTGCTTTATTTTGATTCTTGTCACACATTTTAGATTGTGAGCTCCTTGAAGATACTCACCATACCCTCTGCATCTTGCCCATTGCATAGAGATTGATACATAGCAGGTACTCAGTAATGACTCATTTGTAGAGTGATTTCTATATAACTTCTCTGAGACAGGAATGTGATATCCTTTCAGTGTCCTATTGACATTAAGAATTCTGGCATGTCAATTCACATCAAGCTTTGTAGGAAAATACCTGAAATCTAATTGGTCAATACCATTATTATTATATATGTCCTACCTATGAACATGAAATTCACAAGATAGGTAGAGATGGGGAAAGGCTGTAGCTACCATAGACCATTTAGGGGTTGCAGAGATCTGGAAGAAAATGATTTATGGTGGTGACAAGTCCTTTAACCTCCTCTGGTTAGAAGGCAAAAAAAAAATGTTTCCATGGAAAAGATATAGGCAGGCAAGGCAAGGTCCCCTGTGAATTACAAACATTAATATGGGAATCAGGGGGGTCAGAACAAAAGAATAATAAAATAATATGATAACCTAAAAAAACCTATTTGTTTTTTGATGACCCTGGCCTTGCTTTTGCCAAATGACTTCTGCAATGAGCCTGCCTTCCTCTTGACAATGACACCATCTTCCTGGTGTTTTCTAGCAACATCTGGAAACTTCCATGCTCCATGTTCATAGACTTAGGACCTGGAGAGTGAAACCCTAGTGTTGATCTACCTGTGACATCTAATATTTTAAGTCAATTAGACATGCTTGAGTAAGCTCCTGCCCTTTCCCTATAAATCCCATGACTCATCTTTGTCACTGATCTGCCTTGCTGTCAAAGTAACAAAGGAACTTGTGACATCCTTGGAGAAGTGACTGGAACTTGGTGAAACATGGATGTGCCAAGTCTTGTGGCAGTTTCTTGAAGGACTATTTTGAATGTACTTAGTCTTTCTGCCATAACCTGAAGACCATTGTGCCCAATGTTGCGATGGCTTTCCTAGTACTATGTCTTTGACTGACTCTGCTCCGACCTTATTATAATCTAATACCTTAGGCTGTTAGTCTTCTTTTGTTTGAGTTAAAAGCGTAATAAATGCATTTTGCTTTTAGTGTTACTGGCCTATCCCATGCTCTTATAAAAACAAAAAAGAAAAACCTCCCTATGTACCTAAACCACTGTTATGGACAAGGGGTCAAAAATCACCAAAGTTGAAACACAAAGTTCAAGTAAGTAAGCTCATGGCAACAGGTTAGGAGGAATCAACAAAGACTTTCAGGATGCCAGCAAAGGATGGTATCAGAAACAACTGTTCCTGACAGTGTCTCTGTGGAAATAGTTCCATTTTGAAGACCATAAACAGTCTTTTGAAGAACCATTTCTTCAGTTCAAACTAGAAGAGTTTGATATGTCTAGGCTCTGAGGGTATTCCTATTCCTCAGTTTACTATGTGGGAAGCTCTTTCTCTTTCTCTTCCATTCCTCCATTATCAAAAGGGCCTCCATATATTCTTTGGTAAAAGTTGGTTGACTATCTTGTCTATTTGAAAAGTCCCCTTTTGGAATTTTGGCCAAATATGCCTTTTGCTTTCCTGGAAAACTGTGATCAGACTACCTGAATGCCATGACCAAAACAAGAGCCTAGGCATCACGTGATGAAAACTTTCAAAATCTCTTCAAATCAGAGGGCAAAGTATAAATCAAAAGAATTTACTGGTCACTTCTTGAAAAATTCCAAAATGAAAACTCCCAGGAACATTATAGCCAAATTCCAGATCAAAGGAAAAATACTGAAAGTAGTAGAAAGAATCCAAATATCAAGTAGGATTCTTGTGGGATCAAAGTAGGATCAAAAACTCCCATGATTCTGTAGCAACCACTATCAAAAAGTGGAGAGCCTGGGATATGGTATTCCAGAAGACAAAGGGAATTACAGTAAAAAATAACTTAATCAGCAAAACTGGGCATAATTGTATGGGGTGAAGGGAATGGGCTTTTAATGAAATAGAGGGCTTCCAAGCATTCCTAATGAAAAGGCCAGAACTGCATACAAACTTTTAAGTACAACCACAGGAGTCAAGAGAAACACAAAAAAATGTAAACATGAGAAAGCAATCATAAAGGACTACATGAAGATAAAACCTTCACATTCTCATATGGGGAGATAATACATATTTTCCCCTCAGTACCCTACTATTATCAAGGGTCATAGAGTTTCAGAGTGGTTATATTATGTTTTGTATCTTAAAATAATGGCAATGAAGGGGAATACACCAGACTGGTGAGAAAAAGAACAGAAAGAACAGGGACAACTACCTCACCTAATTGAAGCAAATAGAGGTCTATGTAAGCAAGGAAGAAGGGGTTAGGGAGACAACTTGATACTGAAAACTCATTCTTACCAGAACTGGTCAAAGGAGGTGGAAAATACACTTTTTATTCCCATTGCTTAGCATGGTGCCTGTCACATAGTAAGTATTTAATAAAGGCTCATCTGCTTATTGACACATACAGTTATATACAGAAATACATTTTACTCAACAGGGAAAGATGACAGAAAAGGGGAGAAGGAAGAGAGGGCAATAAGAAATAAACCAAATTAAGGGAGAGATCAGTCCTGAGGAAAACAAACTCTAACTAAAGATGTACAAAAGTATTTATAGCAGCCCTTTTTGTGGTGACAAAGAATTGGAAACAGAGAGTGCCCCCTCCCCCACACTGGGGAATAACTGAAGAAGTTATGTCTATCAGTCAGCCAATAAACATTTAAGTGCTTACTATGTGCTAAGCTCTGTTTTAAGTGCTGGAGATAAAAAAAGAGGCAAAAGACAGTCCATGCTTTCAAGGAGCTTACCACTTAATGGTGTCAACAAGCAAACACATATGTACAAACAATCTATATACAGGCTAAATAGGGAAGACATTAGAATTAAGAGGGGCTGAGAAAAACTTCTTATAGAAGATGAGACTTTAGCTAAGATTTAAAGGAAACCAGCAAAGCCAGTAGTGGGATGGAATACTATTGTTCTACAAGAATGGTGAAACCACTTCTCAGAGAAACCTGAGAAGACTTGTAAGAACTATTGCAGAACCAGAATGACTTACATATTGACAACATTGTAAAGACAAACAACTTCAAAAGGCTTAGGAACTCTGATGAACAGAATGAACAAATATGATTTCTAAGCACTCATAATGAAAGATGCTATCCCCCTCCTAATAAACAAGTGATAAACTCAAAATGCAAATTGACATACATATTTTTCTGGACATGGTCAATTCAGGAATTTGTTTTGTTTGATTATACAGGTTTGTAACAGAGGTTTTGTTCTTTGTTTTTCAGTTGGGGGGTGGTGGTGGTGGTGGTGATGGTGGTGGTGGTAGAAAGAGAAAGTAGATTTTTGATGATTGAAAAAAGGTGATTTAGCTGAAATTCTTAAAATCTGGCCAAAGGCTCAGATTCAATCTAGCCCACCTGTCAATAGAAGTATCACAAATGTTCAGATTCCTGAAAAGTCTGGCCAATATGGTGGATTTTTAATAAACCTCACCTTTGGCTGAAAGAAAGCTTGGGTCAAATTCATCTGGGCAGGACCTGTGTATTGCTATTTAAATGTACCAGCACCCCTAAACCTCAACGTTTTTGTTTCCCCATACAGGGAAACTGCCTAACCCCAAGCTCTTTGCCAGCCAAGACTGGAAGGTATGTAAGTCTCCCCCCTCTCCCTATCCCCTTCTCACCCTTCAGTTGGGGTCGCTTTCCAAGCACCTAGGAAGGTTTGAACATGCTTTTCTGGCAGGCAGTTATGAGGCTGCCTCACACTCACCTGATGCTCTTAGGATCCCTGTTCAATGGTTCAGTTGGAGGCCACGGAACTTGGCACAACTTCCTCAGCATAGAGGACAAGGACAGATGCCCTATCCAGAACCTTATGCCCAATTCTGTCAATTCTCTCAATTTTCTTGGTGCTAGGGAATTGGGAAAACTGCAGGTGCTTACTTACTCCCTTCCCTCTATGCTCCTGGATCCTCCTTCATGGAGGCTACTGGGAAAAGTTAAAACAACTATAAACATGTTGGCATATCCTGGAGGTTTTGTTATTGATCAATAAAGAGTTTTGAAACTCCTCCTTACAACCCTGGTCACGTCCTTCCCTTGAGTCAAGATGGTTTTTCTGTTAACCCCTCTCATCCCAGATCAGACTAGGAGAAAAGAGTTTCACCCTCCTTCCCTCCCATCCCCCTCAAATTCACCCTTTTCCACCTGGCAAAAGGTAGGAGGGGGGAGGGGCTGACAATGGTCTTGGGCCCTGGGGCAACTCAGAAAGCCTAGAAGCATCGCCCAAGTTCAACACATCCTGCTCACCCCCCCCCCCAACTCTCAGCAGCCATGGAGAAAGAGGAAAGGGATGGGTCAAAATGAAAAAGCCAGCCAGCCTCTGAACTTGGGTAAGCCTTATCTTTTCAAATTGAAGTTTTAACATGTTAATGATGAGATGCCTATTCTCTGTGTAAAGTAATTTGGAAATGCATTGAACAAAACTGAAGTAACCTGATAGGTATTTTGTTGTTGTTGTTGTTTCAAATTGGTAACCTTTTGGACCAGTTATGTCAAGCAACTTTTCATAATTTGGTTACAACTACTGAGAATTTGCAAGTATATAGAAATGATCTCTAAGAATTGGCTTTTATACTAGGATGAATTTAAATTTTGAGATGTAAATCCTGGAAAAGTTTTCTGTAAGCTGTGATTAGTGAAACTTGCTGTTTGTGTTAAAAGCTCATGGGACTGTAACTGATTTGATTTGGAGTCATCTGATTGATCACAATCATCCATAATCAATAGTCAATAATCCACCATCTGAGAGAAATGCCACAAGCTACTCAGAGAGAATGTAATACAGGTGCATTCCTGAGTCTGGCTATGAGGTATGTGTGGGACAGAGACCACTTACTCAAAATAAAAACAAAGACTTAGATACCTTGAAAGTAGAAAGGAGTTTATTGCTTTCTCATGAGAAAGGGTACCTCCCCTAGTCTCCATTGCTGGCCAAGACAGTACAAGTTGGTTACTGAAAGGGAGCCTTGTTTTATACCTTAATGCAAGCTCCTCCTCCCTAACCCCTTTCCCCTTATCCTATTGGCTGGGCTTTCAGGGGGCACAATCTATTCATGGTTACACAAGTTCTCCCAGATACAAGAAAAGGTGGGAAGTTTTGCAAGGGCAAGCAGTTCAGGTTGGCGGTAGGGCTATTCTTTTTTGCTACATGCTTAAAAACAGGGTCGGGGGGAGGGTTTTGAAAACAATATGAGAACTATTAATAAGAATTATTGACTCGTTGAGGAAGATCATCTCTTCTGAGAGATCTTCTCTCACAGGTGGAATTGATACTGCATGATTAGAAAACTGTGAATTATCTGAATTCAAACAGAGCTAAGGATGTTTCATCCTGTCATATTTGGGCCCTAAATCTTGTCCCTGCCTTATCCTTTGATAGCAAATTTTAATACTCAGAGCAAGTGATCAGTAAAAGATATAAGCACAATGTAGGTGTGTGAGATCTTTCTGCTTTGAGTCGACTCAAATTAAATCAGAAATATCTTTAGTTTGGTTTGGGGAGGAGAATGTCTGTGCAATCAATTCTATTTGGCCCAATGATTACTGAAGTATCCTTTCAATTCTTTTATTATAATTGAAGTAAAAGTCAGTCTCTGGCAAATTCACTTGTGAAACTATTGAAACCAGGGGTGGAAAACTTCTACCTGCAAAAGTGTTACTTAAACTTTTGAGAAAGTAAGATCAGATAATCCTGCAGGTCAAACAATGATTTTAAATGGGCTCCTGCACTTTTTATTCACCCTATTTCTGGGTCCTGCAGAATCGTTTGTCAGATTCGTATCTTCCAGACTACAGGCCATTCACCTACAGTTGGTAGCAAACAGTGGATACCGGCCAATGTCCCCCCATCCCCTGGATGCAGCTTTTGCTGGTTCCAGTCAGCCTCCTCTTTGGGAACCCCTCCAGGCAGGGACAGCTCTAAGCCCCTTGCGAACAGGAAGCAGTTTCAGAAACAGAGACCTTTGCCTCTTATCCCAAAAGAATTTGGGTCCCCTTTGTTTGAGGAGAATGATGGGGTATGGGTCCTGGAAACTCCACCCCCCCCCAACTCTCCTTGAGTTTTCTCCTTTTCCCACATGGTCAAGTCTCTGGTGTTCCTCTGAGGTATCATCCTAGCAATCCTCTCAACTGGCCTTTCATAGTGACTACATTTAATCTCCTAATTCTGTTGTTACATCCTGATCACTCCTGGCCACTTCCCACCTTTACATCCTATCTAGATTCCAGTCTCCCTTAGCTACATGGTCCAGGTCCCTGGTGTTCTGGTCCTTTTCTGTTACCTCACAACCACCTCAGACTACTTGGCCTCTCCTAGATCCCTCCCACAGTCTTTCTGTACATAAGATCTATCTTGACCTCTGTTAAGGTGCTGAGATTTGTACAATCTGGCCAAGGACTCAGATTCATTCTAGCCCACTTGTCAATATGAGCATCACACAGGTTCACATTCCTTAAGAGTCTGTCCAATATGGCAAATCTTTAATAAGCCTTGTCTTTGGTTGAAAAAAAAATTAGTTTAAAAATTAGTATCCCTTACATCTGGTCTGTCCATTCTCCAATTAGATACAACTGTCAAATTTATGTTCCAAAGGCACTAAACATGTCATTCTCTTGCTCAAGAAGCTTCAATGGCTCCCCATTGCCTCTAGGATAAAGTACAACCTCCTCTGAAATTCAAAGTCTTTTATAATTTGGCCCCAGACCATTTTTCAAGCTGATTAGAAATTACACTCTCTCCTTCCCCTGTTCCCAACATGCACTTTACACTTTAGTCAAATTGAGCTACTTGATATTCCCTGTATATGCCACTCCATCTCTCTCCTCTCCGACTTTGTACAGACTGTCCTTTGCATTTAAAAAACTTTCCTTCTTCACTTCTACCTCTTGGCTGTGTTTTCTTTTCATTTTCCTTCTGTCCTCTTCTGCATATTCATTTTAAATGATTCAATGACCTTTTTGCCTTTTCCTTTTTTTTTTTAACAGCCCTATCAAGTCCTCACCGGGGAAAACAAGAAAACAAAACATTTGTAACAACTATGCATAGTTAAGCAAAACAAATCCCCACATTTGTCATATCCAAAAATGCTTATCTCATTCTGTACCTCAAAGCCACCATCTCTCTGTAAGAATTACCTCTGCCTCTGGGAACCATCAGCATCTTTAATGATTAGCTTGAGTGCTACTTCCTTCAAGAGGCCTTTAATACTTTCTTCAATCACTATACATTACCTTTGCTTGATAATTACATTTATTAATGTTACATATATCTGTAATATATTATATACATATATGTACATTTCCCTACATCCATCACACATGTAGAATGTAGATTTTTAATGTCAAAGACTGTCTCACTTCTGTATTTGTATTCTTAGCACCCAACACAGCAACTGACACATAGTAGGCAGTGAATGAATATTTGATAACTGACAGGTTGACTGATTGATTGATCAGTCAATCAAATGCTTCAACTGAATGAATGAATGAATGAATGAATGAATGAATGAATGAATGAATGAATGAATGAATTAGAAGGATGCCCTTATGAGATCTTCAGAGACTTGGCCATAAATGTTTTAAAAAGTAAATTGCAACCATTGCAGTTTCCCAGAAACTGAAAGATCAATAGGCTCATTTAATCAGTTAGGCACTAGAGTGTTTAATTTAAATATCCAAATGAATTCACTTAGTAATAATGTCATATGTTTATTGCCCTTTCATTCTCCATTATTAATTTCCTCTCTGCCCACATGTTCCCAGACCAGGATATGGCTATTTGAGGATAATTTGTAATATTAAGCCATGGGACCACCATTATTTTCTTTCTGAACTGCATCTTCATGTCCATATGGAATCCTTGGTTGGAACCATATAACTAAATCTAACCAGGTATATTAGCAGATAAGCTAAATTCTAGTTGCTACAATTAATGAAAATCACCCCTTTAAGGACATCACTTATATTAAACTCCTCAGTGTCTTTTATTACTAAATAGTGAATACCAAGGCCATGCTATTTTATCACTGACCATGTTATGAATTCTCAGCTATATGACTTCTGCTATTATTCTGGGGGAATAACTAGGTTTTAAAATATTGAAGGACTCACTTATACTTTAGTGGTTATTCAGGACCTATGATTTATCTTCCTTCTCTATCAGTACTATGACACATTGTCAAAGACAAATAAGCCAAGCCACCACTAAGACCTTGAATGGAAAAAAAAAAAGACTGTACTGAATATAATTCAGACAGAGTGGGAGAGAGAGGTAGATGTTGAGAAAAAAAAATGGTTGAATTGGAACCACCTAGAGCTAGACCTTGGACTATTCTTCAAATTGTGGCTTATCACTGATTGTGATGTATCTAGAAAGGGCTAAGAACAAACAAAGAAACAGCAGCAGCAGCAGCAGCAAAAACTGGCTGGTTAGATAAGCTTTGTGGGTCCTTTAACCAGACAAACAATATCTGTTGCCCTTAGTTAAAAACCTGTGAAGTACTTCTTCATTGTAGTGCTCTGATGCAATATTGACAAAATTCTTTGAAAGCCTAACTACAGGTAATTCTGTACTCTAGATTCTGAAAAATAGGGCATTAAATAAAAGGATTGTGAATGGTTCTTTCTTTATTTCTGTTTGATGTTTGCATTCTCTAGCTTAATATCCACGTGGCTCAAGCATTTGTACTTCAATATATTTTTGCTTCTGTGAATCAGTGATCTCATTTATGGAATGAAATGGAATGGACAAGCATTTATTAAGCACACACATAGTATGTGCCAACCACTAATGATAGAAATAGAAAATTGAGGTAACCCCTGCACTCAAGGAGATCACATTCTAAGAAAATTGAGGTAACCCCTGTGCTCAAGGAGATCACATTCTAATTGAGGAGACAATGTTTATAGCATGGTTTAGCTTTATGGCACATGGAAAGGCCCAGCATGCTGCAGGGCAAAGCTTCAAGAAAATCTGGGTAAGGCCCAGTAGATTCTGGGGAGCAAAGCCATGTCAGACAGTCCCTGACCAATGATTGTTTGGAAAGGGTAGTGAGTTATAGAGTTGAAGTGAAGCAGGCTTCTGGGTTACTTCACAGAGGAGTGGGGGAGATGGGAGCTGGTAGGGTCAACACCCAGAAAGAAAAGGTTACTCTGTCAGACCCTGCCAATGGTGGCTAGGTCCTGGGAGGGAAAAAATCCTCAAAGGGGTCTCTCCATTGGACCCTTAGGCCACCACTGCAATGAGTGGCAGCAGGATGTGGCTATGCCCTCCAAGAATCACAACCCATCAATTCCTACTCAGTTTGAGACTGCCATCTGCATCTCCTCATAAATTCTCCACAGGAGGTTTACCCAATGTGTTTAAGGCCTTCCCCCAAATCCTTTGGATATAAATGGAGCACATGAACCATCCATCAATTATACCTCACTCCTTCTACCTGACTAGCCCATCTTTCTCATTCTCATTATACATATCACTGATGACCCCCTGATGTCACTTTTCCAGTATAATTCTCATTTTGTAATGCATAGTGCTGAATGCTTACAATCACTATTCTGCTCTCTGTTGCCCTTTGGGTGGCCTACAACTTTTAGTCTTTGAATACTGTGGAGTTCCATGACTAATAATCATGTGCCACATTGTTATAATAGTTTAAAAGATGAGCTTTTTCAGTTATATACTTCTCTAAAAGCAGATCTTCCAATAGTCTTGGACTTAATCAGTAGACCAAATCTTGTCCAGCTCTCTTGCTTCTGCATGTTCCCAGGTACTTCTTAGGTCTGTGCCCTGCCTCTCTATTACATTGTGTGTTACACACCCACACAACCCCACATCCTCCCTGTACCTAACAGAGGGATACTCATAG
The DNA here is from genome assembly GCF_003287225.1 of Phascolarctos cinereus. Taxonomy (NCBI): domain Eukaryota; kingdom Metazoa; phylum Chordata; class Mammalia; order Diprotodontia; family Phascolarctidae; genus Phascolarctos; species Phascolarctos cinereus. The sequence goes on from NW_027556098.1 coordinate 137,728,085, forward strand.
TTGAGTTCCATTGGTGTTGTCTGACTGAAGAGTTTCTTCTGAAGAATACTATATTGTTACCCAAAAGCCAAAAACCTAGGGACTTAAAGAAAACAAGCTATTAATGACACAATAGTGCAGAAAATTTCAGCCATAGAATGGTGCAGATTGTGACAACATCTGCATTTTTGGAAGGAATACCCATTTTGATGAGATCAAAGATACCCAAGAGCATTGGTGCTCAGAATGTTAGAAGTTGAAGCTACCTCAGGCAACACAGATTTAGAGTTAGAAAATATTTTAAAGGTCATCTAATTGAACCCCTCAACCTTATTGAAAAATGAAACAGGCCCCAAAAGAGACTGAGGTAAAGCCTCAAACTAATTGCTATCCAAACCAGGACTAGAGTTCAGTTCAATTCAACAAACAGTTAACCTACCATTTTCCAGCCATTGTGCTAGTGCCTGTGGTTACAAAGATAAAAATGAGTCTTCACCCTCAAAGAGTTTACATTCCACATGGGGAAATGACACAGACAACTAAATACAAACAGAATTAAAAGTTATGTAGAGGAGGAGAGAAAGAGAGAGAGAGAGAATACTAACAATACCAGTTGCAAACTTCTGGAGGAAGTTGTATTTCGGCTGACCCTGGAAAGTAGCTAAGTATTCCAAGAGGTCAAGGTGAAGAGGAAGAAGATTCTAAGCATAGGGGACAGCCTGTCCAAGCACAGAAGTAGGAGATGGAATGTCATTAGTAGTACATGTGGGCTATGGGTTCCCTTCAGGGTTCTAGGGGTATCTTGGAGGGATCAGAGGCGATCCTGTGATATCATTGGCTCAAGTTCCCACCAGTGTGCTTCATCCCTAAGATTATTAATTTACAGTCAATTTAGTCAGTCAGTCAGCCAGCCTTAAGTAGCTTTTAGAAAGAATAATTATTGAAGTGATGTGACAAGGTACAGTACTTCCCCCACAAAAAGATGGCTGTGACATACTCTTCCTAAATACATATATGTGTGTGTGTGTGTGTGTGTGTATGTATGAGAGAGGGAGAGAGAGAGAGAGAGACAGAGACAGAGAGTCCACCAAGGGGAAATTGACTTAACATTAGAGAGCGTGCGACCAAGAGTTAACACAGCTAGCTCTTAGTTGCTAGAAGTTCTTTTCTGTCATTTGTGGGATACTCAAAAGATTCCTCCTTAGGAATGGCATAGTCTGTGTGCTGAGTTCTTTGTAGAAACATGAATCCAGTTTGTTCTTAGCTTCTGATGATGCATATACTTTTGTACTTTTGAACCAGGGACACAATATAGGATATCAATTGGAAGTTGGAAAGTACCATACCATCTGGACCCTTTGAAACTAGAAGAAACTCCTCTGGACAAGCAGGAGGAGAAGGAAAAACCTGGGCAAAGACAAGGCTGATGCTTCCCCTTATGTAGGCCTTCTTTAGCAGTGTAGTATAAGTCATAACTTGCTTCAATTTCTGGAGGTAGTTAGGTAAGGCAGTGGATAGAGCAATGGAACTGAATAAGAAGAGCTGAGTTACAATTCAGTGTCAAAAACTTATCAGCTGTGTAATCCTGAGCAAGTCACTTAATCTCTGCCTGACAAAGTTGTCTCATCTAGAAAATGGGGATAATACTCACACCTATCTCCAAAGATTATTGGGAGGATAAAAAGAGATGTTTGTAAAGTGCTTTGTAAACATTAAAGTGCTATATGAATTCTTGTTATATGATTATTATATTTTTATTTATTTTATTTTATTTTTAGGAAATAGGGTTAAGTGACTTGCCCAGGGTCACACAGCTAGTAAGTGTTATGTGTCCAAAGCCAGATTTGAATTCAGGTCCTCCTGAATCCAAGGCCGGGGCTCTATCCACTGCCCCACCTATCTGCCCCTCATTATCTTTTTAAAAAGCTGACTTCACACTTTTATATTGGGACATAAAGTATAAAAACAACCCCTGACCAATTGGAATATACCTCTGGTCTAGCATAATTTAACTTCTTTACATTTAGACTTTTCTTCATTAAAAATTTTAACCATCAAAAATTCCTCCATCTCTTTCCCCAGTGCTCCTCTCCCACTCCCCAAATGAAAAAGAAAGAAAACCTAGCCCTGATTACAAACATGTACAGTCAAACAAACTAAATTCCTGAGTTGGCAATTGAAATAAAACCTCTCTCATTCTGCACTTTGACTACTTCTCCTCTCTGTCAGGAGGTGGTTAACCTGTTTCATCATAAATCTTCTGAAAATATTATTAATTATGTTCATCAGAAAACCTAAATCTTTCAAAGTGATTTGTTTTTAAAATATTGTTCTCCTATAAATTGTTCTGCTGGTTTTACTCACTCCACTCTCTCAGTCCATACAAGTCTTCTCAGGTTTCTCTGAAGCCACTCCATTATTTCTTAGAGCATTGTATGATTCCTCACATTTATATGCCACAAATTATTTAGCCACACTCAAATTTATGGACCTCACCTCAATTTCCTTGCCACTGCAAAAAGAGCTAGAAATGTTTTCAAACATCCTTAGAATTTGTTTTGTTTAGGACTAATCCTTTCCTTAATTTACTTTTCCTTCTCTCTAATCTGCTTCCCCCAAGAAGAAAAAGCTGAGTGTAATGTATTTCTGTTTCCAACTGCAAGTATATGTGTATGAGTGTACATGTGTAAGAAAGATGATAAATTCTTCCCTCCTTTGACCAGTTTAGATGATAGTGAATTTAAATGTCACTTGTTCCTCATCACCCCTTCTTCCTTGTTTATGATTTAATTTTTTTTTATTTATTTAATTTTAAAGGTATATACAGCTTGCAATTCCTTTTAAATACATAATAAAGTTATCATGTAATTTTTTTCCTCTTCCCTTCCCACCTTCCTGCCCTAGAGATGGCTACCATTAGACACAACTATGTATATAGGTATGTGTGTGTGTGTGTGTGTGTGTGTATAGGTGTCTGTGTGTAAAATAATTCTATGCATACTTCTATTTATTAGTTCTTTCTCTGGATGCACCATCTTCCTATCTGTCCTTTGTAGTTAATTTGGGTAGTTATAACACTCAAAATGACTTATTTGTTCAAAGTTATTCTTAAAACAATATTGCTGTTACTATTTATGGCATTCTCTTGGTTTTGCTCATTTCACTCTTCATTATTTTGTGCAAATCTTTCCAAATTTCTAAGATCATTGAGCTTATCATTTTTTTCCATCATTTCTTATAGCACAGTAATATTCTATCAGGATCATATACCACAGTGTGTTCAGCCATTCCCCAATTGATGGGCATCCCTGCAATTTCTAGTTCTTTGCTGCCACAAAGAGAACTATTATAAACATTTTAGAACATATGGGTTCTTTTACTTTTTCCCTAAGCATTTGATTTGTACACTGGATTTGTGTACACAGTTTAGAATTCTGGCTTTATTACTATTAACTGTGATTTTGAGGAAGTCTCTTATTTCCTGGGCCTTAAGTACTTCATCTTTTAAATGAAAGGTTGAACTAGATGACCTCTACCTTCCCTTCAAGGTATATATCTATGATTCTCAAATAATTGCTATATGTATGCAGTGGGCCAGGAATGACAGCAGCTTTTAATTCTCCCTGAGCTCCTTTATTCCTGGGCTTGGGCTGGGTCAACAGTGGTGTTCCCAGAGGGATATGACCATGTGAACACAACTCAAACTCTCAGAATGATATCTTGTTGCATATGGGGTTGGAAAAGGGAAAGGGAATTGACTATTCTTCTACTACTGGCCATTGTACTTCCTTAGCCCCTCAACTGTGCTCTCATTTATACAAAATCAGTCAAAATGAGGCAATTAACTACTAAACAGGAAATATTTATAAAATAAGGCAAAAGTAAGAATAATAACATGTGCTTATTAGAATTCAAAAGCAGATATAATCATAAATTTCTTCCATAAATCTGATTCATAATCTTAACACCAACGAACAAAGTATCTGCTGGGGATAGTGAATACACACTTAGAGAAAACTAGAAGTAAGGCATATGAATAAGGAAATTCATGAGATACCTCATAACTCTTACTTGTAAGCCTTGATGTCTTGCTCTTTTTAGGAAGCAGTTTATATAACATGTCACCTGCTAGACAAAATCAATTTTGTGCTAGCTGCTACCTTTCTGGTCTGCACAGTTTTCCTACTGGTCAAAGCCACTTCTCAGCTATTTTGAGGTTGCTAAAGCAGTCTCAATTTTTTTTTAAAACACAGGAAAAGTGTTTCACTCTTTTTAGTGAAAAAAAATAGGTATATGTCATATATACATGTACATGTATACATACACATATATGTACATGGGTATGTGTGTGTATGCATACATAGGGCAACTAGGTGGCACTGCACCTGGAGTCAGGAAGACCTGAATTCAACTCCAGCCTCAGAAACTTACTAGCTGTGTAACCCTGGGTACATCTCTTAACCCTGTCTGCCTCTGTTCCTCACCTGTAAAATGAGCTGGAGAAGGAAATGGCAAATCACTCCAGCATCTTTGAAAACCTCAAATGTGGTCATGAAGAGTTGGACACAACTGAAAATGACTGAACAGCAACAACAACTATATGTGTGTGTGTATGTGTGTGCATGTATGTATGTATCTGTCTGTCTTTCCATCATCTAGCTAGCTTTCTGTCCGTCCATCATCTCTCTATCTCTCTGTTCCTCTGTCCATCCATCCATGCATCCATCCATGCATCCATGCATACATACATGTATCCATCCATCCTTCTGTGTCTATCTGTCTGTCTATCTGTCTGTCTGTCTGTCTGTCTGTCTATCTATCTATCTATCTATCTATCTATCTATCTATCTATCTATCTCCTAGCAAAGTCTGTTTTCCCCTTGTGGTTTCTTCTCGTTGAAGTTATAGACGGCATTAAAAGCAACCGAGGAACCTCTGAGAGGTCTCCCTTTTCTGAGTATAACTGACACTAGGGTACAATAATTTGGACATCTCTTCAGAAGCAGAGGTTTTGGATGTCTTCCTCTACATTTACAACATCTACAACACTTTTTCTAATGAAACAGCTCCTCACATCAGTTGCAGAACTTTCCTTTAAGTTTTGGTCAGCTTCTGTTTTCTGCTTTCTATAAGCACGTCACCTTCTTTATCTTATGTTCTAGCTTCTTTTGACTTCTGCTTTCCCTCAGTGTCTTTCTCTTCTCCTGTCTTTGATTTTGATCTGGTTCTCTTTCTTTCTGTCCCTGTCTCTGTCTCTCTACCTCTGATTTTTTTTTCTGTATTTCTGTCTCATTTTATCTCTATGTCTTTCTGTCTTGCTCTGCCAATCTCTCTCTCTCTCTCTCTCTCTCTCTCTCTCTCTCTCCTCTCTCTCTCTCTCTCTCTCTTCTCTCTTTCTCTCTCTCATTTCCTTCCTCCATATGTCTTTTTTCTCTCCTTCCACCCCCAAAATGCCTCAAATCAGAACCTTTTCATGAGCAGTTGCCCATTTCTTATTATGTGTAATTCAAAAAATTTATCTTATTTAAGGTATAGCCCTCAGTATTCCTTCTATAATTGCTCTACATCCCCCAAACAGTTATTTGATTTATAGTTTCTCAATTATATATTTCAAACTTCTGGAAACAATCATATATAGATGATCTGTTGAACCAAAATACGCTAAAGATATCTGAGTTGCCTCAGTTATCTCAGTCGTGACTATTCCAACAGGTCTTCTCAGTAAATTTATACAAAAGGCAGTTTTCTCTCAGGTCTTTGGAATGGTTTATGTCTCTCCCTCAAGCATTTTTATCTAAGAGGTTCTGTTTTTCTTTAAGCTGGTTTCGTTAACATCTTTAATACAAATTTTCCTTTTCTTCCAAGCTCAGCAACAGGAATGTTTATATAACAAGGGGATGTACTTTACCATTTATTTCTCACTGTATTTTGCCTGAAAAACAAGGCATTTATGCATAATATTTTAACCCACATGAATGAATTGAGGTATTTCAGATTGTTAAAGGCTAAGGGGGAGACACTGCTTAACCACCTCAGTGCTATGCACTTGGTACCAAGGCAAACATAGCTCCACTTGCTGCACACTGTGGTTTAGACCTGTCCAAGTAAGCTACAGTGATTGAAAACACAGGATTGTTTTGTTTTCTCTCTACCAATCATGAAGCACTGATCCATATAATGTTTTAATGAACATTAGCACTTTACCTTGACATTCTTGAGTAAACTGGGAAGCATATGAAGAAGAGATATAAAATAAACATAACTTTAAGCAATACGCCTGAACTGAAGCATAACATTCTAATTTTCAGTAACTTCTCATTTTTTAATAATTTCTATTAGGCACACACCATCGCCTCCGGAGTTTGGTTTTGCTGTGTGCTATTGTTGATGTTATTGCCTGATTAAATGTGCAATGCTGTGTTTGTAAAAATGTAAATCATCTGTTAACTTGATTCCCTTTTAAAAGGTATCTTTCCATTTCCTCCTCTCTCTCTAGTTGCTGCAGCCTCACACACTGCCAATGCCTGTGACAGTGAGTGAGAAAACATAAAGATGATGTATGTTGAATATATGATTCAAGCTGTTACAAGCCCATCTGTGGTCCTTGTGAAAAAATTTCTTGGTCATGGTACATGGTAAGTTAATGGCATTTCATTAGTTTGTGGTTATTAGCTTGAGAGAGGCAGTGAACTTGAAGGATACAGACTATTTGAATTTGAAAACTGAAAGAAATAAGAGGATAGTTAAAGTATTAAATATCCTTATTTTCCTTTTACATAATTCTCATCTTCTTGGAGCATGATCTCTAGTACATAGATGATTAGCTCATACTTCTTACTTCCCCTTTAACTTTTTTTTCCTTTCCCTTTCATCTACCCAAATTATTTCCATTCTTAGAAGCTTACCTCAAGTCTCACAACTTCTGTGAAGTATAATAATAATAATTGGACATTTATATGGCATATGATGGTTTGCAAAGCTCTCCAAAGGTATATTACCTCAGTTATTCTTCATAGGAGCCCAATAACGTAAGTACTATTATCACCATTTTATAGGAAAAAAAAAACAGAGACAGGGGGAGCTAGAGGGATCAGCAGATAAAGTGCTAAGCTTAAAGTCATGAAAACCTAAACTCAAATCTGGCTTCAGATACTTACTAACTCTGTGACAGTAGGCAAGTCAGTTAACCTCTCTGTCTGCCTCATTTTCCTCAACTGCCAAATGGAGATAATAAAATCTCCCTTGTCCCAGAGTTGTTATGAAGATCAAACGAGGTAATATTTATAAAGTATTTAGTCCAATGCCTGGAACATAGTGGTACTTAATAAATGTTTATTTCTTTTCTTCTTTCCTTAAGTGACTTGCCCAGGATCACAAAGCTAGTAAGTGTCTCTGCCAGGATTTAAACTAAGGCCTTCCCTGCCTACTGAAACTTTGACCAATCTTCTGTTTCTGTAGACCAGCGCTTCTTAAACTGTGGGCCAAGATCCAACTGTGGGCCAAGATCCTATGTGGATGGGGTGATTAAAATTTTGGCAATAGTAAAAGGTTTCTGAACATGCAGGAACCAAAAATTAATTCAAAATCAAACCATGAATTTGAGGTGTTTCTGGAAGTGCTTGCCCATGTTGCATCTCACAACTTCACTGCAGCCTTGGTTCTAAACACAAAGAATGGCATGCCCTCAGGCCATGCAGTGCCAATGAATGCAGCTGAAAACAAAAAAGGGTCCCAAGTGGAAAGAAGCACAATCTCTATTGAAAAATTGGCCACTTAATTATACACTGTTGTATTGTTCATTTTTGCTTTGTATATTAGTTCTGTTTCCCTAATTACAAAGTAAACTCTTCAAAGTCAAAGACCATGCTTTACAGTACTTGGTATTACCTCATACAGCCCTGACCATATTGAAATTGCTCTGTAAATACCAAACTGCTAATTGATTGAGACAACACTGCCTTGACAGTCAAGAAATATTAAGCATTGCTTCACAATCACTATGTGATATTGTGTAAATCACACATAATCTTGGACTTCAATTTCATCATTTGTAAAGTGGGAATCATTATACTTGCCCTCTCTGCCTCTCACAGTACTGATGGAAAGATAGAAAATAAAGGTTAAAAGTTATGACATATCCCTAACCTCATGTGGTTGACATAAAGGACAACTAATTTTCTACCTCTCTCACAAACCAACATGGGATGGTCATTTTCACACACAGAATGCTGGGCTGGCTGTATCTTAGGCTAACCTAGGTTCTGATTCTGCTAAGAATTTACTGTCTAGTAAGTACACATACACATACACATACAAATACATAAAAGGCTAAATATGTTGTAGTACAAAAATGTCTGACTTGGAACACTGGATTCAAGTACAGGCTTTGATACCTGTTATGTGACCTTGACAAATTATTTGACTTCTTTGATGGTAGTAAGCGGAATCAGGGAAAGGGTTTCCACTGTATTATTTTGATTTTCAAAGAGAGTTTTTTTTTTTAATTAGGTGATTGCTGTGAATTATGGCCAGAAAGAAATCTTCTTATATAATACTCTCAATTTATATAGTACTTTATCATAGGAATATCATGGGAAAAATGCGGACTGGAGTCAGAAGAATTGAGATTGAATTCTTTCTTTACCACTTATTGACTATGTAATCATGGGCAAATCATTAATCTCTCTATTCTTCAGTTTAATCGTCTATAAAATGAGCCACAGTCCTACAACTCTCTGTATCACACACAAGCACTAGGAAAACGCCTTTTATCCCTTACTTAGTGCATCTACTTCTTCATTTCTCATTCATTTCTCAATCTTTTGCAACCTGTCCTCAGAATCCAGCACTCAATAAAATTGCTCTTCTCAAGGTTACCAATGATTTCTTGATTGCTAAAGCCAATAACTTTTTCTTAGTCCTTATCTCTCTTTACCTGTCTTTCTTTAAAGATTGATAGCATTTTTCCCATTTCTCCTCCTCTTCACTATCTTCACTTTCTTGTCACTGTTCCTAGTTATTTCCTTACCAATCAGATGACTATTTCTCCATCTCCTTTTGCTGGATGAGCATCAATATCCTGCCTTCCCTGGGGCTCCTTTTTATACTCTTTCTCTTCTTCTATATCCTGGCTCTTGGTGATCTCACTATCACTCATAAGTTCTTTTACTACTCCTGTGAGGCTGTGTGCCAAAGCTGTCCAGCTCTCATCAGCCATGTGGCACAGTGGATAGAGAGCTGGGCCTGCATTCAGGAAAATTTGAGTTCAAAATCAACCACAGATACTTACTGTCTGTGTGACTCAGGGCAAGTCATTTAGACTCTGTTTGCTTCAGTTTCCTGAACTATAAAATGACAATTAGAATACCACCTTATCTTATAGGATTGTTGTGAGGTTTCAAATGAAATGATATTTGTAAAGTGTCTAGCATAGTTCCCACCACAAAGTAGGTGACATATAAATGTTTGTTCCCTTCCTTTCATTACAATCCTGAGCTTTAGTTCCACATTGCCTACTGATGAAATTCTTCTTGTAGATCATGAACATTTTAAACTCAACATCCAACATAAGATTCATTCTTTTCCCCTATACTCATCACTCCTCCTAACTTCTTTACTTCTGTTGAGTACATATGTATCATTACACTTATCCAGGCTCATAAACACAAAGTCACCTTGATTTATCCCTCTTCTTCTCCTCTCACACTTTAATAAGTTGCTATGTCTTGTTCATTGTGTCTCCACAACAGCTCTTGCCTATGTCCTCTTCTCTTTCTTCACAGATCTACCACTCTACTTCAGGACCTCATCACCAACAGCCTGGACCTGCAATAACTTCCAACTTGTTCACCCCATTGCTAGTTTCTTTCCTCTCTGATATGCCTTTGTCACATAGCTGCCGAAATAATTTTACCATACTGAAAATCTGGCCTTGGGACTTATTTTATCAAGAATCTTTAATGGTTTCCTATTGCCTCTAGGATAATATGAGAACTGATTGGTTTGACACTTAAAGTCCCTTACAACCAGAACTACTTCACATTACCCATTCTCATACTATTTACACTTTAGCAAATTGGCCAACTTGACATTCACCCTACGTAACAGTGCATAGCCCACCTCCTTGCCTTTTCACCCAGTATTCATGTCTGGAATATTCCACCTCATTGCCTTTATTGATTGGAACTTTTGTGCTTTTTGAGGCTTACTACTGACTTGAAGTCTTTCTTGTAACCTCATTTATTAGTATCCCCTCCTCAAAATTCATTTGTATATACTTTGTACACACTTATCTGTGTACCTGTTGTATCCATGCTGACTTCCAATTAATTGTAAATTCCTTGAGGGCAGGACTGTTTCATTGTTGCTTTAGTTTTCTAACTTCTAGCAAAGACATTTACAAATAGTAGGCAATTAATAAATGCTTGTTTACCTAAGTTGAAAATTAGTATACAAATACCTTTACTACTTAACTTACTGGAACATTGTAGGGGGAAAAACTTGGTAAATTTTAATGGTCTATATAAAAATGAATAATAATAGCATTAAAATAGAAATAATAATTAAAATATTATTATTTAGTCTCAAAGCACTCTTGTGAGGTAGTTAAAGCAGGTATTTTTATCTTTATTCCACAGATAAAGAAGTCAAGGACCAATGATATTGAATGACACCCCCCTGCCCCAGCTGAGTATCTTGCCTTGTATTTTACTGAAAAAAAATGAATCCATTTGCTAGGAGCCAGCTCCACCTTCATCTCTGTTTCACATGAACAGATAGACTTTCTCCTTAACAAGACAAACTTTTTACATGCACAGCTAATCACATTCCACCCCAACTTCTCCACCAGATTGCTTCCGCTATCAATCTCCACTTTGTCTAATGGGGACATCCCTATTGCCTACAAACATTACCATATTTTTCCCATCCTCAAAAACAAAACAAAAAAAATCCCCAAAATCTCTCCCCTGATTATTACCCTTAGGTATTATCCTATATCTCTACTCCTTTTAGTGGTTAACTTGTTGAGAAAGCTTCCTATAATCAATGCCTACACTTCCTTTGCTTTTATTCTTTTCTGAAATTTCTACAGTTTGGCCTCTAATTTCATTATTGGATTGAAACAATTCTCCCCAAACTATCAATGATCTCTTAATTGCTACATCTTGGCTTTTCATTCAATCCTTATCGTTCTTGCCCTCTCTACAGTGTTTAATACTATAAATCATCCTCTTCATTATGTTCCTCTCTGTGTTTCTAGGACTCTGCTCTTTCCTGGTTTTCCTCCCATCAGTCTGAATACTCATTTTTTAAATCTCCTTTGCTTGGAAATTAATCTACAATAGTAGTAGTACTGCTAACAGCAGTGGTCTCCCAAGGCTCTGTCCTGAGTCATCTTCTCTTGTCCCCCTATATTATTTCACTTTATCATCTCATTAGCTTCCATGGATTCAACTATTATCTCTATGGAGATGACTCTCAGACCTACTTTGATAGACCTAACCTCTCAGCTGACTTCCAATCTTATGTCTCCAACTGCCTATTGGACATCTTGTATTGGATATCTTATACATGTCTTAAATTTAACATATCCAAATCTGATCTTAATATCTTTTCCCACCAACTCTTCCTTGTTAACTTCTCTGTTCCTGTGGAGAGCACCACCATACTACCAATCTCCCAGGGTGGCAACCTAGGCATTATCTTTTACTCCTCATTATCCCTCACCTCCCATCTCTAATCAACTAGTTGCAAGGTCCTGTCAGTTTTGTAACATCTCTCCTACATACTGCTTCTCTCCTCTGATACTGCTACTACCCTGATACTGGTTCTCACCACTTAGTGCCTGGACTATTGCAATAGCCTTCTCTTTCATCTCTGTCTCTCCCCATTCCAGTCTAATCTCCACTCAGCTATCAAATTGCTATTCCTAAAGCACAGATCTGACCATGTCACCCTCCCCTGATTCAATAAACAATAATGTTACCTCCAGAATCAAATGTGAAATCTTCTGTTTTGTTTTTAAAGCCATTTATAATCTGTCTCCTTCTTATCTTTCTGGTCTTCTTGTACCATATTCCCCTCCATATATTTTACAATCCAGTGACACTGGCATCCTTGCTCTTCTTCACATGAAATACTCCAATTCCTGTTTCTTTTCACCTGCTGTCTTCATTGACTGGGATTCTCTTCCTCCTCAGCTCCATTTATTCTTTCAAATCCCAGCTAAAATCCCATTTTCTTCAAGAAAACTTTTGTGATTTTTCTTAATGCTAGAAACTTCTAAGATTATCTTAAATTTGTCCTCTTCACTTGTTTGTATATAGTTGATTGCATGTTCTCTCCCCCATTGAACTCTTGAGTTCCCTGGGAGCAAGGACTATTTATCTGCTTTCTTTCTATCCCTAAAACTTAACAGTCATTTTGATTTTTGCTTTGCCATTGGACTTTGATGGCTGTGGAAGAGAGAGTGAGGCTGACAACTTTGCACAGCTCTGCCTCACTTAAATCCAATTATTGGATATGCCAGGACATCACTTTCATGATGTCTTTGGTCCTCTGTGAAAACAAAATATGGAAGGGGAGAATTCTGGGAAGTTGGTAGAGTAGGTCAGAAAATTTCAACCTCTCAAGATATCCCCCCACAAAAGAGATGAAATGGTACCTCAGGGCAATTTTGAGCAGTAAAAATAAATAAAAGTAGGGTCAGAACAGGGATCCTCCTGGGACAATTGGAGAAGACCTGAAGAAAAATTCCAGGATAACGTTTGGTCCCTGTGAAGAGCAAACACCTCCAGAGTAGGTCCTAGGTTCACTTAAACAACAAATGGCAAGCCCTAGGGTTAGTTGGGTTGGAAGGCTGTCTAGTCCCCAGCTGCAGGAACTTTCATCCTCAGGACAGTGAGGGGTGTTGGATGTCTGAGCTGTGAAAGATTGAGAGAACCTCTGCTGACAAGGAACACCAGACCCAGCTGTGCTGTGAGGTTATGGCCAGGGGCTACAAGGAACCAGTACATGCCCGGTAAGTATAGGCTCAGTGAAATAAAGACTGCTGGCTGTGGGCACTTACAGTAGGCTAGAGATTTTGGTTCCAGTTCCAAGCCACAAAACAGAACTTAAGGAGAATATGAGGCCAGAGGTACTATCCCCCATAGCTTAGGACTAGAGGTGATTATAAAAACTCAACTGTTACAAATAAAAAAAAAAAAACATAGGCAAAGGAGAAAAAATCAACCATAGAGTTACTATAGGGATAGAGAAAACTGGGGATTCATCTTCAGGTGAGGATACTCATGCAAAGAAACCCTCTTCTACCCCAAAGAGTAATGACAAATGGTCACTTGTTCAAAAAGAATTCACAGAAGGACTTTAAAAAGACTTTAAAAATAAAATAAAGAGATGGAGCCAAGATGGCAGAGTAAAAGCAGTGACTTGCTTGAGCTCTCCCCCACACCCCTAAAAATGTAATGTAATGTAAAATGTAATGTAAAAATGTAAAAATGGCTCTAAACAAATTCTGGAGTGGCAGAACCCACAAAAAGACAGAGTGAAACAAATTTTCATCCCAAGACAACCCAGAAGGTCGTCAGGAAAGGGCTGTTGTACCTGGCTGGGAGAGCACAGTTCAGCATGGGATATGCAGGCGAAGACTGGACTTCAGCGAACCTGGAGCTGGCCTCAGGGGACTGAATCATGGGGCACTGTGGAAGTTTCCAAATTTGTCAACCCACAAATGCCAAAGGCAACTTAGAAGGTCAATAGGAAAGGTCTGCTTGACCTTGGTGAGAGAGGAGCTCTGTCTGGCCCCAATCCTGGCACAGCCCCAAGGGAACGGCTACTTCCTGAGCTCTCAGCCCACAGACAGGGGCTGGATCTCTTGGCTGGCACTGAGGCAGGATTCTCTTGCTTTGCCTGTGCTTGGATTTGGGTCACAGTTTGGGTGGCAGTACTGGAACAAGGTGGAGCACTGGCATGGTGGAGCTGGTGGTGGTGGTGGAAAGGGAATACTTTTCATAGTTCCAGGGCAGAAAAGAGTACTTGTGATCACTCATAGAGCAGAGCACAGGCCAGGAAAGGAGTAAACATATTGCTTTTGATCATACCACCTTGGAAAAACTGAAAACTTATAGATCCCTAGAAGTATCTCTGAAAAGAGTTGCACAAACCCCCCAAAGATTAGGACAGTACATCTCCCCACTGGAAGCAGACCTCTACTTTAACAAAGAGTTTAAAACTCAAGGAATTGGATGGGAACATGAGCAAACTGCACAAAAAGTCAGACCATAGAATCTTTCTTTGGTGACAAAGAAGATCAAAACATACGACCAGAAGAAGACAACAAAGTCAAAGCTCCTACATGCAAAGCATCCAAGAAAAATATAAATCTGTACCAGCACCTGGAAAAGCTCAAAAAGGATTTTTGAGAAGCAAGTAAGAGAAGTAGAGGAAAAACTGGGAAGAGAAATGTGAGTGATGCAAGATGTTGAAAACAAGTCAAGAGCTTGCTAAAAGAGACCCCCAAAAGAATACTGACTAAAATAACACCTTAAAAAATAGCCTAACCCAGATGGCAAAAGAGGTCCAAAAAGCCAATAAGGAAAAGAATGCCTTCAATAGCAGAATTGGACAAATGGAAAAGGAAATCCAAAAGCTCACTGAAGAAAATAATTCCTTAAAAATTAGAATGGACCAAATGAAAGCTAATGACTTCATGAGAAATCAAGAAAGTATAAAACAAAACCATTTCTTTTTTTCTTTTTTTTTTGGTTCCTGTTTGACTGATTCTTGCTCTGTCATAGAGTCATTAGTTTCCATTTGTCCAATTCTAGTTTTTAACAGATTGTTTGCTTCTGTTAGTTTTTGTACTTTCTTCTTCAATTGGTCAATTGTGTTTTTTAGGGACTTGTTTTCTTCAGTGTACTTTTTTTCCAGTTAGCCAATTGTGTTTTTTAAGTACTTGTTTTCTTCAGTGTACTTTTTTTCCAATTGGCCAATTTTATTTTTTAAGGACTCTTCTACCTCTCTCATTTGACTTTTAAAATCCTTCTTGAGCTCTTCTAAGAAGCCTTTTTTGTCTTCAGACCAGTTCATATTCCCTTTTGATGTTGCAGATGTGGGTTTGTTGATGATTTTGTCCTCTTCAGAATTCTGTCTTGATCTTCACTCTTCTCATAATATGAATCTATGGTATGTTCCTTTTTACTCATGGCGTTTCTTTATTCCCTGGCCTTTAAAGAGATTGAGCTCTCCTGATGGAGAACAGAGGGCACTGACCCAAGCTTCGTGTGTTGGGAGCCTAGGACTTGGTCACTGGCTTTGTGTTCTGGGGCCTCTTATGTTGGCAATTGGAGGCTGTAGGGTTGTGGTAGCTTACCTCATGTTGGGCTGGAATCAGCCAGGCTGGAACTTTCGGGGAATTCTAGGTTGCCTCCTTTTCCTTTCCTTTAGCTTTCTTCAGGTCCTTTAAGATGGGTGCTGAAGGGTGTGTATCTGCCTGGGGCCCCTTGCAGTGCTGCCTCCCTCATTTCTGCTAATGCACTGCAAGATTCCTTTGCAGTAGAGTGTAGAGGCACCTGGTGGTTTTCTGAGCTGGTTTCCACTGGTTCCCCCACCCTCAGTGAGGCACTCAGAGGTCCAGGTGTTGGTGTTTACCTGCTCTACCACCTGGGTTTCAGGATCTCCTCCTGGTTGACAGTTGGAGGCTGTAGGGTTCGGACAGCTTACCTGGTGTTGGGTTGGAATCAGCAAGGCTGGGACTTTAGGAAGACCCTAGGTGTTTTCTTCAGCTCCTTTCAGGTGAATGCTGCAGGGTGCTTATCTGCCTGGGGCCCCCTGCAGTGCTGCTTCCTCTATTTTTGTTGAGGCACTGGGAGACCTGTTTGCTGGGCTGCTGCATTGCTGCTCCCCATCTTTCTTCTAGTTCAGTTGTTCCAGGGCTTTTTTCTGGGGTGATATTTCCTGGGTTTTCAGAGGTTAATGGGGAGGGTGAGAGCGACTACCTTTTTACTCCACCATCTTGGCTGCCAGAAGCAGATGTCCCCCTAAAGCAAAACCAAAAGAATGACAAAATTGAAGACAATGTGAAATGTCTCATTGGAAAAAACAACTGACCTGGAAAATAGATCCAGGAGAGAAAATTTAAAAATTATTGGACTACTTGAAAGCCATGATCAAAACAAAAAAGAGCCAAGACATCATCTTTCAAGAAATTTTCAAAGAAAACTGCCCTGATATTCTAGAAGCAGAGGGTTAAATAGAAATTGAAAGAATCCAATTGAAAGAAACCTCCTGAAAGAGATCCCCAAAGGAAAACTCCTATGAATATTGTAACCAAATTCCAAAGTTCCCAGGCTAGGAGAAAATATTGCAAATTGCCAGAAAGCAATGATTCAAGTATTATGGAAACACAAGCAGGATAACAAAAGATTTAGTAGCTTCTACATTAAGGGACCAGTGGGCTTGCAACATGATATTCCAGAGGGCAAAGGAGATAGGATTATCGCCAAGAATTATCTACCAGGGAAAACTGAGTGTAATCCTTCAGGGGGAAAAATAAAAATTAAGTGAAGTAGAAGATTTTCAAGCATTCTTGATGAAAAGACCAGAGCTGAATAGAAAATTTGACTTTCAATTAGAAGACTCAAGAGAAGCATGAAAAAGTAAACAGCAAAGAGAAATAATAAGGGACTTATTAAAGTTGAACTGTTTACACTCCTACATGGAAAGATGATATTTGCAACTCCTGAGACCTTTCTTAGTATTAGGATAGTTGGAGGGAATATATATAGACAGAGAGCACAGGGTGAGTTGAGTATGAAGGGATGATACCTAAAAAAAATAAAATCAAGGGGTGAGAGAGGATTGTACTGGGGAGAAGGAGAAAGGGAGAGGTAGAATGGGCTAAATTATCTCACATAAAAGTGGGACAAAAAAGCTTTTACAATGGAGGGCAAGTGGGGGAAGATGAGAGAGAATGAGTGAATTTTGCTCTTATTGGATTTGGTTAAGGATAGAATAACATATACACTCAATTGGATATGGAAATCTATCTCACTCTACAGGAAAATAGTGAGGAAGGGGATAAAAGAGGGGAGGGATGATAGAAGGGAGGGCAGATCAGAAACAAACACTTCTAAGGAGGGACAGGGTCAAAGGGGAGAATAGAATAAAGAGGAGGGGGGAATAGGATGAAGGGAAATTAGTTTTGCATAACATGACAATTACGAAAGTGGTTTTCATGACTGCACATCTATAACATGTATTAAGTTGCTTACCTTCTCAATGAGGGTGGGTGGGGAGGGAGGAGAGGAGAGAATTTGGAAACCAAAATTTTAAAAATAAATGTTAAAAATTGTTTTTAAATGCAACTGGGAAATAAGATATACAGGCAATGGAGCATAGAAATCTATCCTTCCCTACAGGAAAATAGAAGGGGAAGAAGATAACCGAAAGGGAGTGGGGTGATAGAAGGGAGGGCAGATTAGGGGAAGAAGCATTCAGAATGCATGCTATCTTGGGATGGGGGGAGGGGAGAGATGGGGAGAAAATTTGGAACTTAAAATCTTGTGGAATTGAATGTTGAAAACTGAAAATAAATAAATTAATAAAAAATCAAAAAATCAAAATCAAATAAGAGAGATTGAGGATAAACTGAAAAAAAAGAATGAGCAAAAAAAAGATTATGAAAAGAAAATCAAGCAATTAGAAAAGGAGATCCAGAATCTTTTTATTTTATTTTATTAATTCATTTTGATTTATCTACAATCACTTCCACATGCTTTTGAGTTTAAAATTTTTCTCCCTCATTCTCCCCACCACTCTCCCCAAGATGGTGCACAATCTGATATAGGCTATACATTTACATTCCTATTAAACATATTTTCACATTAGTGAAGTTGTAAGTAAGAATTAAAACCAATAGGAGGAACCATCAGAAAGAGGAAACAAAACTCAACAGAAGAGGAAAAAAATGATAGGGATTCAACTTCCACAGTTATTTCTTTGGATGTGGATAGCATTTTCCATCACGAGGCCTCTGGAGATGTCTTAGATCCTTGTAATGCTGAGAAGCATTAAGTGTATCAATATTAGTCATCACACAAAGTGGCTGTTATTGTGTACAAAGTTCTTTTGGTTCTGCTCACTTCACTCAGCATCAGACCATACAAGTCTTTCCAGGTTTTTCTGAAGTCAACCTGTTCATCATTTCTTATAGCACAATAGTATTCCATTACATTAATATACCACAACTTGCTCAGCCATTCCGCAATTGATGAGCATCCTCTCAATTTCCAATTCTTTGCCACCACAAAAAGAGCTGCTATGAATATTTTTATACATGTGGGTCCTTTTCCCATTTGTGTGATCTCTTTGGGATATAGCCCTAGAAGTGCTATTGCTGGATCAAAGGGTATGCACATTTTTGTAGCCCTTCGGGCATAGTTCCAAATTGTTCTCCAAAATGGTTGGATCATTTAACAACTCCACCAACAATGCATTAGTGCTCAAATTTTCCCACATCTCTCCAACATTTATCATTTTCCTGTTTTGTCATTTTGGCCAATCTGATAGGTGTGAGAGATCCAGAATCTTAAGGAAGAAACAACTCCTTGAAAATCAGAATTGGGCAACACAAAGTGAGTGAAGTTATAAGAGATCAAGAAATAATATAATACATATACAAAGAATGAAAAAAAGGAAGAGAATGTAAAACATCTAATAAGAAAAAATAACTGATCTGGAGAACGGATTAAGAAGTGAAAACATAAAAATAATTGGACTAACTGAAAGCTATGATAAAAAAAGAACTTTGATACAATAGTGCAAGAAATAATGAAAGAAATTGTCCTGAAGCAGTAGAACAAGATAGGAAAATAGAAATAGAAAAATATCCACCAATCACCACCTAAAAAAGATCCTATGAGGAAACCCATTGGAATATTTTAGTCAAACTATGAAATCCCCAGCTTAAGGTTAAAATTTCACAAGCAACAAGAAGAAAACAATTTAATTATGGAGGTGCCATAAGTAGAATCACACAAGGCATAGCAGCAGTGACACTAAAAGACCACAGGTCTTGGAACACTATATATGAAAGAGCAAAGGAATTGTGGTCCTGGCCAAAGATATTATACCCAGCAAAGTTAAGCATAATCCTAAATGAAAAAAAAAACTGGACCTTAAATGAAAGGTCAGACTTTCAGGACTTTGTTTGAAAAAAATCTAAGCTAAATAGAAGACCTGACATACAAGAGCCAAGAGAAATTTAAGATACATACCAAAGGCGAGACTCAATAAGGCCAGACTGTTTATGTTTTATGTATGTAAAATATAAAATGTATTTCTAAAATTGTTATTATTAATTAAGTAGTTTGTAAGAAAGATTAGGGTAGACCTGAGTATGATATGACTAAAAAGAGTAATTATTTTATACAAATGAGGTGCAAGAAGAAGAACCAACACAGAGGAATTAGGTGGGGGAGGAGGGCTATTAGTCCTGGAAACCCTTTTTCATTGGAAATAGGTTTAAGAGGGAACAATACATATATATATATATATATATATATATATATATATGTAGATATAGATATAGATATAGATATAGATATAGATATATAGATATCTATATATCTATATAGATATCTATATCTATCTAGAAGAGAATAAAATTCTCCTAAATTCAGAAAGAAATAAAATGATAAGGGGATAAGGATGGGAAGGGGATAAAGGAGGGATCTCTAGAGGGGAGGATGAGGGAAAAGGTCAAAGGGCAATTTAGAAGATGTTTAGATTTAAGGGAATGGGAGGATAAGGAGAGATTATTGATAGGGGACTAAGTCAAGTAATAGGAGGTCAAGATAGAAGGTAGAAGTAAAGGAGAGGAACTAGGAGGAATAGGCAATAAGAAATGCATACAAACATGAAAACAAAGATCACACAGAATTTGTTAGTAAAGTATATGTCTATGTATGTATATCTATATATAAATATCCACATTTAATTATAGCCTTCTGAGGGAGGAAGGAGGAAAAAGAACAAAATAAAAAGTGTACAGCAGAGAACAAAAGAAAACTAACAAGGAAGGAAAGGAAAAAAGGACAGTTCTCAACACAGTGTATAATGCTCATCATATAGGCTTTCTTGAAATGGAAATTTATATCTATATATTTTGAATCCTCTCACATTCTGCTTGGACATGATATGCCTTTTTCTTTCCTTATTATGTATGTAAGTTTCAATATTTAAGTTTGTAATGTGTTTCATTTTCTTTTCTTATTGTGTATTTAAGTGTTAGTAATAAAAATAAAGAAAACAAAGAATAGATGGCAATAACAACATAGTGCCTAGCACATAATAGGTGCTCAGTAAATACTTTTACTGTGACTTCCCTAAAGACATTTGTCAATCAATGGCAGAAACAAGAAGAAAAGCCAGGTCTTCAGACATTTAGTGTCTATTCCTAGTCCTTCCCACCATATTATGTCATCTGTCATACACATCAACTCATTTGGATTCCTTATTCTTTGATGCATTGAGAATGCTGATAGAGCAAATGCCCCAAATATTAGATTTATATTTATCTTTTCTAATTCTGTCTAACCAAATGAACCATTGACTTATTCCCCTGAGTTTTCAGCCTCCTGGCTAGGAGTTTGGAATCCTTTAACATCTATCTAAACATGATGTTATAACATTATACGCATCAAAACCATTTGAAATTCAGTCAAAAATTCACCTGCAAGCTCTCATTGAACTATGCATTGAGAGCTATTTTTCTGGCTTCTAAACTCTCTCCTGATGTGGCTACCATAACATCCATATATACTATTTAGCTACAGAGACCTTGGCAAGTTATTGGTATCTTTTCCCTCCCAGATGAGAAAATAACAGTATGAAGAAGGTTATTTTAATCAATTACTTTATGATGATTAACACTCCTTGTTCTAAAGAGCTTTAGATAAAGCTTTTAATTTCCAGAGCCATTTCTGAAAATATTTTTGATCAATGTATCCCTAAATCCCAGGTAGCTCTACGTCCTTTCCATTTGTTATTTACTATAAAGCCTGAGTCCTACTATAATAATTGCTGATTAAAGGAGGCCACCTCACCCATAACTTCATTATTGCACTGTTAGCAGGCAGAATATATGGTAAGCCAATGGTCTGAAAGCAAGCCAAGGCAAATTTACGACAGAAGATACCGTATTGATTTTGATGGGAACAAAAGCAGAGAAGGTCAATAGTATGGCATCTAAAAGCCATTACAAGGTAGGAGAGAGGACTAAATCAAAATGAGTGATTACATTTTTTTAGCCATTTTATGCTATGTTCTAGCAGTCTCATAAATGATCCCGTATTATAGTGTCAGGACTTCATAGTAAAAGTACACAGAGACCATGGTAGAAAATTCAGTCTGGGGTAGATTACTTATTGAATAATGGACCATATAGAGAGCTTACTGTTTTAATTATGGAAATAGCTCAAGGATGTATGGGATTCACAATTTTTTTTAAAAGCATAGATAGCAAACACAAAACTTTAAGACCTTTGTATTTCTGGCTCATATGTGTGCGTGTATGTGTGTATGTGTGTGCGTGTATGTTTGTTTTATCTCCTACTCTTTGATGAGCTATGTGATGCCCCTGCACCTTTGCCTTGCTCTCATGTGCTACACAGTAAAGTTCAGCATCAACATTTGGGTTAGAGTAGGATGACCCCTTAAGGACTGGAGAGAGTAGAAACAAAACAGCCACCTGTCCCCTTCAAAATATGGTTGTGCATATAAAAGGCTGTAAGGGTTAATTACCAATTAAGTTTTCCTTGAAATTTTTTTCAAACTTTTCCCTTATGCAGGTTCCTTGCTTACATTATGATCTGCTGACACTGACTTTTAAAGACCTCAAGCTGAAAAGGACTTTGAAGATCTTCTAGTCCAACACTCTGATTTTACAGGTGAGGAAACTGATTCACAAAGGTGAACAATGTTCTTGCAGCCATGCACTTTTCTTTTTTTTTAGGCAATTGGGGTTAAGTGACTTGCCCAGGGTCACACAGCTACTAAGTGTCAAGTGTTTGGTCTGAGGCTCTGAGTTCAGGAAGGTACTTTATCGACTGCACCACCTAGCTACCCCAGCATGCACTTCTTTCAGATTACAACTAGCTATTGAGTCAGAGAAAAGAGGAAGATTCAGCTATCTTTGTTGAATAAAATGGTATCTGAAGTAGAGATTGGACAAAGGAAGGTAACTTGAAAATTTGGAAAGTTGATAGTTATTTCTGAACTTTCAAGGCATTTTTATTGCTTCATTTCAGGACCAAGGGAGAAACTGATCTATTTAACCTGCCATATTATGGTGTTGATGTTTAGTTATTATCATGCCCATCAATACATGTTGATTTCCCCAAAAGTCTCTAGTAATGACTTAAGGAAGAAGATCTGGTGTAGCAGTTAGGCAATTATGGCTCCACTTAGACCCTTCACCCCATGCCTCTCTTTCCTTCAGAGCAATGTTTTCCTTCTCTTGAGCAGCATCATATCTAGGAAGTGGAGAAAATTTAGCCTTTTGGAGCTGGAACTGTGTATGTGCTTTGTGATGATTCAGTGTTTTCTGACTCTTTTCCTGGTTAGATTTGTGTGGCTAGTCCTATAGAAGTTACTAATTTCTTCAAAGACATTGTGCTTGAAATTTTAGAACCTATGTAAATAGTCCAATCTTGCATTATGGTACTGAAGGAGGTATGAAAAATCCCATGATATAGCCAATTTTAGCTTTTTCTATAAAAGTAGATTCTATTAAAATAACCACATAAACAGCAATTACTACTAGCTAACATTTATATAGCACCTACTATGTAGCAGCCATTATGCTATGCTTTTTATAAGTCTAAATTTCATTTCTTCCTCATAACAACCCAGGGAGGTATGTGCTATTATTATCCCTGTTCTATAGATGAGGAATCTGAAGACAACAGAGGGTAAGCATCTTGCTTAGAGTTGTATAGTAAGTAAATGTCTGAAGCTATATTTAAATTTTGGTCTTCTTAACTCCAGGCCCAAGGTTCTATCCACTATACCACCTACCCAACCCATTCAATTCATATAGCACTGACTTTGTACAAGATAATCTGTAGGCACAGAGATATAAAAATAATAAATAAAAGCTACTACCTTCAAGTAACTTTCATCATACCGGTAAGATACAACCTATGAATAGGTTAATAAATTTAAAGTATATTCAAAGTAACTTGGGTTAGAAATAGCTCTAAGAACCTTGAGGATCAGGAAAATACCTCATATAGGAGTTGATACCTGAGGTGACCCTTGAAGGAGGCTAAGTATTCCAAGAGATGAATGTGAAGAGTTAAAAGATTCCAGTATGGTAGGTGTGTGGAGGAAGGGGGAAGTAGTAAAATAACAGCCTTGTGAAGGCACAAAGAAGGTGGGCGGATGATAAATCATGTATAAAGAATGGCAAGTAGATTATTGCCTGAAATCACTAATATACAATTACTCTAATCACTATATTTCAACAAACATGGAATATGTATCAAAATTTCAAAGAAACTCAGATATTGGTGTGTAAATTACTTGGGACAAGCAATATTTTTAATATGGTTTGATATTGTGACAGCCATAATTATGAGTTTATCTGCTTCAACTGACACTAATATGACTCAGAATGTCTGAACTTGACCAGATGAAACCAGAACAAGCAAGTTTCTTCATCTTCAGTTATTTCTTTGTCAGATGAATGTTAGATTTTATGCTATATGGAGGTGTTTTATTGTTCTCTTTTGTTTTGTTTTTAATTCTGTGATTTTAAGAATTTACACCAAAACAAGTGGGCAATTGTAGCTTTTACAGAGCATGCTTTGATGACTATTAGAGTCACTACAATGGCTGTTGATGCGTAAAAGTAAAGCATTTTAAGAATCACTCAAGACCACAATGAAACAGTACTGGTCAAACCAAAGAACAAGAGAAAATTCAGTTTAAAATTAAAAAACTACACAAACAACTAATAAGCTATTGTTGTAAAACAGCCTAATTAATCCAAAGGAAAATAAAACAGACCTTCAGAGGGACCTGGCAACTGGAGAGATCCCCCACAGGTTTCTTGAAGGTGAAAGAAAAAGATATAAAAAAAAACCTGCTACCTGTTACTAGGAAGAAAAAAAAAATTCTTGTCACAGGCAAGACAATGTAAAGATTAGAGTCCCAAAGAAAGGAAAACACATTTTTTTTAATAGACAAAGCTCACTTTTTCATTCAAGGCTATACAAAAACCATTTTTAGAATAAGTCCAGATGAGTCTATAAGATCTTATATTTTTTCAGACTCTAAAACATCCAACTAAAAATGTTTTGGGGATGTTTTGTTTACAGTTGGCCTAGAAATTATGTCTTCATTAAGGGAATAATGAAATCTAATAAATATATTAATGTGTAGAGAAGCAAAATGGTTCTAGAGTTATAGAAATTCCCAAATTGAAATGGAATAATGAAGCGCAACCTTACCTCAAGCCACTAAAATCAAGAAATTTAAGGGGCAGCTACGTTGCACAGTGGATAGAGCACCGGCCATGAAGTCAGGAGGACTTGAGTTCAAATCCAGCCTCAGACCAAACATTTGACACTTACTAGCTGTGTGACCCTGGGCAATTCACTTAACCCCAATTGCCTAAAAGTAAAAAAAAAAAATTATACAAAAGTTAGAAATAAACATAGTTTAATGTCCTTGGGATTGGTCTGATTTAAACTCTACTGAAAACGTACATTCAAGGCTAGACTTGGAAACAAATAATCTTTAGTATACACTAGGATAAATTGTATTTTCATAATAGATGATTAAAGAATATGTGTCAAAATTTTGTGAACTCAGTGCTAAGTTATGTAAAACAAGTGATTGCAAAAAAAATCATTGTGTATATTAAATGGTTTCTTTTAAGATATGAAAAGTTATATGATTATTTATGGCAATAAATTTAATTGTTTTATTTTGTTCCCATTCATTCATGCACCACTGGAAACTTATTCACTCTCTTTCTTACTAGGGTACTGTAGTACTAGACTTGGAGTCAGAAAACATGTGTTTGAATATTGCTTTTGTAACTTGATAATTGTGTGTTTTCAGAGGTTAGAAGGTAAGTACCTTTTCTCAGTCTCATTTTCCAAACACTTTGTAAAGTGCTATGTAAATGTGACTTATCATAATTAATCATCACTTAATTTACTTTATATCTAATGCTCCTTCAGCCTAAATAGAACTCACTCTGAATTTTCTATTGAAATCAAAATTCTACTAGGACATCTACTTGTTGTTTAGAAGCAAGTAGCCAGCTCAGTGGATAAGGTAGTCTCAGACACAACTCTCTGTGTGATCATAGGCAAGTCATTTGACCTATATCTGCCTCAGTTTCCTCATCTTAACATGGACATAAAAATAACATCTGTTTCCCAAGATTATTGTGAGTATTGAATGAGAGAATATTTTTAAAGTGCTTTTTCACTTTAAGGTGTTACATAATTGTTAATCATTAATATTATCTTTTCTCATAAAGCATTCCAGGCAGCAAACAGTAGCTTGAATGCATATTTCACCCCTTTGCTTATTCCTTTAATAATAGTAATCACTCATATTTTTGTAGTGCTTTGAGATTTACAAAGTTCTCAGGATTCATTGGAATCATCTCTTTAAATTCTAAAGTACTTAAATATAACAACAGCTTTGCTGGTCTACAAAGGCTGTGGTGTCATCTCCCACAAAGTGGCCCCAGGTTCTGCACAGCCCAAATTTCAATCCTGTGGGAGCCTAGAGAGAGGGGTGAGGTAGGAGTTATCATCACAGAGATGATCAGGAGAGAGACAGACAGAGAGACAAAGACTTAGGGAAAGAGTCCACTATGAAACTCTGGGGTAAATTCACAACTGTAAGGTGGTGATATAGATTATGGTCCCACAAGGACACTAAGAAATAATCTTTCAGGTAAGAAAAGAATCAAGAAATAGCACCATCACAAAAACTCAGAGAGGAGAGAGTGTCCAGGAGAAGATAGAGGTCAACAGTGTAAAATGACCTAAGGAAGTTATATTAAAGAAAAGGGAAAGTAAAAGCCATTAGATTTAGCGATTAAGAGGTGATTAGAAATTTCAAAGAGCAGTTGAAGGAAGAAGTTGGAAGCCAAATTACAAAGGGTTGAGAAGTGAGTGAACAGAGAAAACAAGTAAAAGCAATAAATGTAGTCCACTTTTTTCAGAGCCTGAAGACCAGTAGCAGCCTCTCTTGAAGGTGGAATCAGATGGTTTGAGGCCTTTCTTACTTACCCAGGGGGGAAATCCCCCTGATGAACTTCTTTTCCTGGTAGAGTTCATAAGCTGATTATAAAGAACCAGATCCAGAAAGTTTAGAGAAAGTTAGAGATGTCATAGGCAGAGGTTTCAGGAGTCAACATGAGGGGAGACCACAACTGACCCAAGAAGCAAGACCAATTTTGACAATGAATTTTTAAATAATTAAAAAAAAATTACTACAATTTCTCCTGTTTTTGCAAATGTGCATTTAAATACAAACCAATTTAAAAAATTGAGGGTTCAGAGTCTCTGTGTTGTTTCTGGCTCTCTATATCTGCAACCTCAAGTCTCAGAGAAAATCTTCAAGAAAACTTATATTTTACTCATGTTTTGTGTTCCTATGAGGGATTATAAAGTTACTGAACCTACAAAGTAGATGAGGTAAAGTATAGTTATTTATTTATCCCCATTCAATTGAAATATTCAAAACACAAATACCCATAATTACATGAAACAGTAACCTTTAACTTCAATTTTCTCTCCAAGGAAGTTAATACTTAAAAACCAAAACAAGAAACATTTTATGGGACTGATGAACAGACTTCACACCTTTAGATTCTATACTTTATTAGTAATTCTCTCAAAGTCTATGATTTCTGGTAAGTCAGGATTTGGCTTGGGCTAACCTACCTGTCAACAGTGACTTTGTTCTCTGAGAAGCATACAGTTGCAGAAAACTCTTAGAGCTACCACTCAGCTCCTACTCAGGAACCCAGAACTTTCAGACTCCTAAATTAGCTATTTCTGAAAAGTCTGTCTCTCATATTTCTTGTTTAGTGACCTGTAATCAGTCAAAGAAACATTAAAAAAGGTAGCCAGGGCCTTAAGATCCAGGTTCAGGGTTGGCTAGACTTCACATGTGGATGCTGCTTCCATAACTATCTAGGAAGAAGGACTTTATTCAATCATCACAGAAAGTTGAAAAAAAACAATTTTCACACAGTAGATGAAAAGATAAAGTCTACCACATTGCAAACTCACTTCTTTTAAGGTCTGCTGAGTGGGTTTCTTTTCCTGATTTAGAGGCCAATACTTTTGATGAAGCTCCTCCCTTCATCATAAAGTGTAGATGTCAGAGACATACAAGGTGACCAGTCAGAAGCTCTGGCTATGTATTTCTTTTACAACTGTCTTAACTTCCATTAAGGCAAAGCATATGCTCTGAAAGGATCACCTCTATTATATAAGTAAATGCAAAACTTATACAAGAAAATAAAATAAGTTAATGTCTAGGGAAGAGGGATCAGAGACTACCAGTTGAGGGATTAGAAAAGTTGCCATGTAGGAGGTGGTACCTGAGCTGAACTATGAAAGAAGCTAGGGATTCTAATAGGCAGAGGTGGGGATATATGAATTCTGAGCATGTGGGACAGCAAATGCAAAGGCATGAAGGTATGAGATGATATACCACACGTGAGGAACAGCAAGTAGACCAGTTTGACTAGATTACAATGTGCATGAAGGGAAGTTTGTGTAATATAGTTGCACAAGTGGGCTAGTGACAGACTATGACTAGCTTTAAATGCTGAATAGGGTACTTAGGCATTTTATTTTTGAGGCCAAAGAAGCTTTGTGACATAGAAGAGTGACAAGATCAAGTCTTTGCTTTAAGGGACTCATTTTGAAAGTTTTATGGGGTATAGATTAGAAAAGGGAGAGGCAGGAAGAACAATCAAGCAAGATCAATGAAGAGTCAACTGCAATAAAATTTGATGAGATCACGAGATACCATATTATGCAATGAATTTAGAAATCCAAGAGTGATTATGGAAATATAACTAGCAAGTTCTGTCTGCTGATTGGTTATGGGGGAGTGAAGGTAAGTAAGAGTGAAGATTTAAGATTGGTACCAAAGTTTTGAACCTGGATGATTATAAGGATGGTGGCACTTGCAACAGAAATCAGAATGTTCAGAACAATGATGGATTTGGGAGGGAAATCATTAGTTTTCTTTTGGAAATGTTGAGTTTGAGGTACTTGTGGAATATCCTGTTTGAAATGTCTAATAGTACAGTTGGTGATGCAGAACTAGAGCTCAGAAGAGAAACTAAAGCTGGATATATCTAGATCTGAAAGTCACCTGCATAGAGAAGATCATTGAATCCATGACACCTGAAGTAGAAAAAGGTGAACTAGGCTACCTTACAAGAACTTTATCAAAAGGAATAGCTTTGAAAACTTGGGAACTCTGATGAGTGAAATGATCACCCATAATTCCAGAAAACTAATGAAGATATCCACCTTCTGACAGAGAAGTAATGGACTAAATATGCAGCATGAGGCAAACATTGTTGGAAATGGCCAATATAGGATTTTTCTTTTACTTGACAATGAATATATATTACAGAAGATTTATTTTTCTTTTTCTTTTCTTTTCAGTGATGGGGGGAGATGCAAGGGAGAAAAATGTTTTGTAATTGAAAAAAAATAATTTAAGGAAAAAGAATGAGGATTGGCCAGATACGCAGGAGGAGAAACATGAGAGAATAGTGTCACAAAAACCCAGAGATGAGAGAGTATTCATGAGAAGAGAATGGTAAGCAGAGTCAAAAGCTATAAAATAATGAAGGTTAAGAATGTTTAAAAAAAAGTCATAATATTTGACAACAGATCAGCGGTAATGTTGAAGAGGGCAATTTCATTATAATCATAGTCAGAAGCCAGATTCCAAGGGATGAGGAGTAAGTAGAGAGAAAGTGGAAGGAAGAAGAGTTAACAGCTTTTCCTAGGAGTTTAACTATAAAAGAGAGGAGAAATATTTAATTATAAATTTGTAGGAAGGGTCAGGTGAAGGAATTTTAAGTACCAATGAGGCCCAGTAATGTTTTTAAGTAGCAGGAAAGGAGCTAGTGAATAGATATTGAAGCTATGTGTGTGTGTGTGTGTGTGTGTGTGTGTGTGTGTGTGTGTGTGTGTGTGTGTATTTGCATGTGTGACTAAATCTTCTGGAAGAAGCAGAGGGGCATTTGGTCAATCATACAAAGCAGAGGATTTGCTTCTGGCAAATAAAGAGAAGGCTTCAAGAAAAGAAAAAAGAAAATGGGTGGGGGAGGGTCATATTGAGAGGGTCTGATGTTTAAAATAGTTCAGAAGGAAGAACTTAAGATAGATGACCTCTATTTTCTCAGGAATCAAGGTCCTTATTTAAGAGGGATAGGAGAAAGATTCTGACAAGTTTCTGAAAAGGCTTCTATGGAGAACTCAGTAGGGACCAACAGGGAAGAATAAAAGTCTTACCTTACAATAGTGAGGGGCCATTTGAGATCAGAGAACACAAATTTGTAGTTGATAACAGTCGATACAGTTATATGACTTCCTCAAGTGCCATTCAGCAGCTTCTGAGTGGGGGCACAGAAAGCAGATGATGGAGATCATACAGAGTTGTGATTTAGTAAGGTATGTTTGAGTATTAATAGTACAAGGGTAAGGGATTCATGAAGAGAGAATAGTGTAAATTTGAATGGCTTTATTATAGGGTTAATATTGAGAAGGGAAGGAAATGAAGATGATTTAGGAGAAGGTTGGAGAAGACTGTTGGTTATGATGGGAAGTTCAGCTCATAAGAAATTCAGAATTCTCAATCATGAAAGTCAAACACTTGTGGATGTTCGAAAGTTCAAGGATATGACTTTCCATATATGTGGATGAGATAGAGTGAAAGTGTAGGTCATGAAATTTGAGGAGATTGATGAGCTTGGAGGTTAGAGTATTTGAGGTAATAGTAACATATAAAAGACCTGAAGAATAGAGGGAAAAGTTGAAGTGCAAAAGAAGATGGTGATCCCTATATAGAAATCTTTGAGAAAGATGGAAGAATGACCTGGAGACCAGTATGTAACTGCCAAAAATATATAGATACCTATATAACTGAATGGAATTTACCTCAATGGAGAAAATGGTGCTGAGCTATAGCAGCAAAGGAAGGATTCAGAAGTGGCAATGGGGAGCAAGGTGTATGGCTCTTCCTCTTGGGCTAATGTGAGAACATGAGAGAAGTAGCAGGAGAAGAGATCTAAGATGGAGAAGTTTATTAATAATAATATAGGCATCCCACAGGGTGCAATGAAAGCTCAAGAAGAGCTGGATTGATACTTGGGTGAGGTAAAATTGATGTGGATGAGAATAAGAGGACTGGAAGTGGTGGAAAGGAATAGTTTTTGCTTAGGTACCAGGAATTCTGCACCATTACTAGTGGACAAGTAAGAGGAAAGGATGGAGGCAGCTAGGTGGCACAGTGGATAGAGCACCAGCCCTGAAGTCAGGAGCACCTGAGTTCAAATCTGGCCTCAGACCAAACACAACACTTACTAGCTGTGTGACCCTGGGCAAGTCACTTAACCCCAAGTGCCTAAAAATAAAAAAAAAAAGAGGTAAGGGTTTGTTAGCTGTAGGATGGGGATGTTTTACTTTTTTTAACCAAGGCTTCCACCTGCAAGTTCTTAGAATGGCAGAGTACAACACCATTTCTTTTTGGTATTTTTAGGGCAGAAGGAAGATAGGATGTGATATAAGAGGTCCTGAAGATAAAGTACTGGTAGGAATATGGATAGTGTAGATCTGGTTTTAGTCTTTGTCCTTCTAACACAGGTCCAATGTTGAAGTCTCTGGTCCTACAGATGAGGACTATAGGCCTTGAATTTCTGATCCTAGAGGTGAGGGATCTGATATCTAAAGTTCAGTTCTCAGAATGGGTCCTGGAGGTAAGAAATGTGGTAGCCCCAAAGACTTGGGCTAGCTCTCATCCAGTAATAAAAGCTCTTGCCTGATCTCAGTATGGTGATATTAATTAGCTAAGAAGTAGTACTGAGGTAAGGAAGCAAAGAAGGGTAACATTAAACTCCAGCTCAGTAGATTGCCAGCAAAATCTAGGGGAACCACTCACATTAAAGGATGATAATGGCTTTGTAGATGTTTGTTTTCAGAAGCAAGTTAGGGCTCTTCTTGTGCTTTTTGATAACTTCTTTTCCCCTTTGAACAAAATTCAACTC
Organism: Phascolarctos cinereus; assembly: GCF_003287225.1. Classification (NCBI taxonomy): domain Eukaryota; kingdom Metazoa; phylum Chordata; class Mammalia; order Diprotodontia; family Phascolarctidae; genus Phascolarctos; species Phascolarctos cinereus. Next base: position 137,759,400 of record NW_027556098.1, read on the forward strand.
TATTATTGCTTCCTACTTGTTCTAATCTCTTTCATACTACTGTTACTAAATATCAACTTTGTGTAGTTTCACTTGAGACTATAGAAAAACCTCATTGATTTGAAACTTGGTTAATTGGGGATTAAGGTCATTCAGAGAAGAGCTGAACCCTTTCTCTGCCTATGAAATAAGGATTTTCTAAATAAATGAATAATGGAAAGAAAAATGAGAGAGAGAAGGCCTAAAAGAATAATATTTTCATGTCAGAAGCATCTATTTACATACAAACTATTTGAATATAGTCATTCCAAAGTCAATTTTTCATGTTCATTAAGCAAGTTTGATTCAGAAATACTCTCTTCCATCTCTTACCCTCCATCTGTTATTTTTAGGGATAGGCATAGGGGTGGACCTGGGATTTCATTTTTATAGGGAATTCTAGGGTATCCTTACCCTGGTGTGGGTCAGAACCTTCTTTACAATTTAGAGTTTTGAGTTACTATGCAAAAGTAAAAGTAATAAAATTGTATTTTATGAAGACATTATGTAAGTCAGAAATGTCACCATTTAAGACAGGTTTTCTCCCCCAGTGGTCTGAATTAATGGTATGTACTCATAATGAATAGTCATTTATTCCAAGGACGTGCATTGTTTCCTTGAAACTTTTCCTTCAGCATCTCCTTTTTAATTTCTCAACCTTGGGTTTCTGTTTGAACATGCTGTTTGCCCGTCTTACTGCTATCAATGGAAATTTTGCAAAAGAAAAAAAATCCCCCCCTTTTTTTTTAACTCTTCAAAACTTATCTTAGTACAGCGTCTTTGGCTTAATCAGACCTTACAACAATTAATGAGGGACTTTCTGAGCTGAATGCTAAGTTCACAAGTCTTCACCATCTATATCTGTTGCCTCTATTAATCCAGCCTCCTTTTCTATACTTATTCTGAACTTCTCTACCTTCACCCAAAGAGTTCAGCCTAGCATTTCCACCTCCCTTATCACAGGATCCCAAACTCATCATTCTGGAGCTATATGGAATTTTAATGGTCATTGAGTCAAACCCTCTCATTTGACAGATGAGGAAACTGGGACATGGAATGGTTAACTTATCCAATTTTACAGAGCTTGAAAGTGTCTGAAGCAGGATTTGGACCATGTTTTCCCTTTCTACTCTAGCTTTCATTGATCATTTCCTCTGATATCCAAAGCAATTCCAATATGTATTGCAGAATTAAACATTTAGGCCAAGATGGTAGAGTAAAAGCAGTGACTTGCTTGAGCTTTCCCCTAAACCCCTCCAAATACCTGTAAAAAATGACTCTAAACAAATTCTAAAACAGCAAAAACCACAAAAAGACAGAGTGAAACAAATTTCCAGCCCAAGACAACCTGGATGGTTGATTGGAAATGTATATTGTGCCAGGCAGGAAGAGGAGCACAGTTTGGTATGGCTGCACAGGCCTCAGAGAACCCAGATCAGGTCTCAGAGGACTGAATTGTGGGCAGCTGTGGCAGATTCCAGACTTATCAATCCATGGATGCCAAAGACAACTTAGAAGGTCAGTAGGAAAGGTCTGTGTCTGAATCCTACCTGGTCATAGTATATTATTCTTGTGATAAGTTGCTGTAATCTTTTTTGCTAATATTCTATTTAAATTTTTGCATCTATATTCATTAGGGAAATTGGTCCATAATTTTCTTTCTCTTTTTTGGCTCTTCCCAGTTTAGGTATCAGTACTATATTTGTATCATAAAAATAATTTGGTAGGACTCCTTATTCACCTATTTTCCCAAATAGTCTACATAGTATTGGAATTAATTGTTCTTTAAATGTTTCATAGAATTCACTTGTAAATCCTAGGTAGTTCATTGATAGCTTGTTCAATTTCTTTTCCTGAAATGGGATTATTTAAGTATTTTATTTTCTCTTCTGTTAATCTGGAAAATTTATATTTTTCTAAATATTCATCCATTTCACTACGATTGTCAAATTTATTGGCATACAGTTGGGCAAAATAGCTCCTAATTATTATTTTAATTTCCTCTTCTTTGGTGGTGAATTCAACCTTTCCATTTTTGATACTGGTAATTTGGTTTTCTTTTTTCTTTTTTTTTAAATCAAATTGACCAAAGGTTTATTTATTTTATTGTCCCCTCCCAAAACCAGCTCTTACTTTTATTTACTAATTCAATATTTTTCTTGATTTCAATTTTATTAATCTCTACCTTGGTTTTCAATATTTCTAATTTGGTATTTTAATTGGGGATTTTTAATTTGTTATTTTCTTGCTTTTTAGGTTGCCCAATTCATTGATCTCCTCTTTCTCTATTTTATTCATGTAAGCATTTAGAGATATAAAACTTCCTCTAAGAAATGCTTTTGCTGCATCCCGTAAGTTTTGGTATGCTGTCTCATTATTGTTATTCTCTTATATTAAGTTATTGTTTCTATGACTTGTTGTTTGACCATTATTTAGGATTAAATTATTTAGTTTCCAATTAATTTTTAGTCTATCTTTCCATTTCCATTTAGTTATGTGACTTTTATTGTATCAGGATTTGAAAAGGATGCATTTAATATTTCTGCCTTTCTGCATTGAATTGTGAAGTTTTTATGCCCTAGTACATGCTCAATTTTTATATAAGTTCCATGTGCCACTCTGAAACTAGCATATTCCTTTCTATCATCATTCAGTTTTCTCAACAGATCTATCATATCTAACTTTTCTAAAATTCTACTTACATCTATAACTTCTTTCTTGTTTATTTTGTGGTTAGATTTATCTAGTTCAGAGAGGGAGACATTGAGGTCCCCCACCAGTATAGTTTTGTTGTGTATTTCTTCCTGTAACTCCCTTAACTTTTCTTCTAAGAAATTGGATGGTATACCACTTAGTGCATACATGTGTAGTAATGATATTACTTCACTGTCTATGGTGCCTTTTAGCAGGATGTCGTTTCCTTCCTTATCTCTTTTTTATTAGATCTATTTTTGTTTTTGCTTTGTCTGAGATCAGGATTGCTACCCCTACTTTTTTCACTTCAGCTGAAGCATAATATATTCTCCTCCAGCCTTTTACCTTTATCCTGTGTGTATCCCTCTTTTTCAAATGTGTTTCTTGTAAACAACATATTGTAAGATTATGTTTTTCAATCCATTCTGCTATCTGCTTTTGTTTTCTGGGAGAATTCATCCCATTCACATTCACAGTTATGAGTACTATCTGTGTCTTTCTTTCAATTCTATCATCCCTCCCCCAATTTATGCTTTTGGCTATTTCCTCCCTAAATCTTCCCTCCCTTGTAACAGCCCCCTCCTTTTTCTTTCTCTTTTCCCTTACTACTTCTTCCCTCCCTTCTAATCATCCCCTCTCTTTCCTTTCCGCTTTCCACTCTTACTGCCTTTAAGGCAAGTTAGATTCTATACCTAACTAAGTATGCTATTTCCTCCTATTTTTTCATTCTTTTCATTTTGATTTTGTTGGACTGATTCTTGATGTCTCATAGAATCATTAGCTTCAATTTGCGCAGTTATGAGTTTTAATGAATTGTTTTCTTTAGTTAGCTTTTGTGTCTCCTCCATTTTGCCAAGTGTATGTTTTTAAGGCATTTTCTTCAGTGCACTTTTCCTCCCCATTTTGTCAATTGTGTTTTTAAAGGAATTGCTCAATTTTTCTTTTACCTCTCCTATTTGACTTTTAAAATCTTTCTTGAAGTCTTCCAAGGAGGCTTTTTAGGGTTGGGACCTGCTTACATTCCTCTTTAAGGTTTCAGATATGGGTATATTGACAATGTTGATCTCTTCTGAATTTGTGTTTTGATATTCTCTGTCCCCATAGTAAGAATCTATGGTCTTTGTTTTTCTTTCTTGCTTTTTGCTCATGGTGTTTACCATTCACCTGGCTTTTAAGGCTGATCTTGGCTTCTGCGGCACAGTGGCACTGTTCCAGGCTTCTTGTGCTGGGGGCTAGGTGCCTGGCTACTGGCTTTGTGTGCTGGGGCTTCCGGTGCTGGCAGCTGGAGGCTGTAGGAGTCTGGTAGCTTATCCAGTGCTGAGCTGGAGCTGGTGTTGGTGGCTGGTGAGTGCCAAGATCAGTGGGGGTTCTTCTGTGTTTCCCCAGGGGTTACACTGCAGTTCTTGGGGTGGAGTGTGGGGTTGGGGTTGGTCTGGTCACTGGAGGTCACCTCCTCACCTGTATTGTGCTAGAGCTCAACTACCAGAGCAAGTGGTAGTTCTCCACACTAGTGTCTGCCAGTTCCCCTGGCTGTGCCAAACATGGGGCATGTGGGAGGAGGGTTTCTGGTGTTCATGCTTGCCCCCTCCACCACTCTGGGGCTAAGGATCTCCTGCTGTTCCGCTGAGGTGTGGCTTGTCACTGGTTTCTGGGATGCCTCCCATCCTGTACTGGTCCCCTTCAGCCATAGCAAGAGGGACACCTCCCATCAATCCTCCCAGCTTCGTGAGCCAAATCTCTCTGCTGGTTCCACTGTTCCAGGATTCCTCCTGAGGTGGTAGTTTCTGGATCCTTCAAGGTCAACAAGCGAGGGTGAGAGCAACCCACTGCTTACTCCACCATCTTGGCTCCCTGAAGTCCAAGCATTTCTTTATAGCCATAAAAAAAGGAAATGATAGAAAGAAAAATTCCATTAAAAATGAGTACAAAGTCCATAAAATATCTGAATGTCAATTCACTAAGACACATTGAAAAGTTATGCAGTTATAATGGCATCACAGTTATGAAAAACAATTTAATTGTTCGTGGTTGGATCACATCAATATAATAAATTGTCCAAAGTATATAACTTAATTTACAGGCTTTGTGATATGCCAGTTCAACCACTGAGTGGTTACTTTCTAAAATTATACTGATTTTTTTAAAGTGACACAATTTATTTGGCGAAGGTCAGAAACGGTCTAGAATGAAAAAAAAAGGAGTGAAAAAGGACTAGTCTATATAGACCTCAAAATAGATTGTAAAGTAGTGATCATAAAAGACATAAAATGTGGTAGAGTAGAGAGCTGGCTACAATGTCAGGAATACTTTGGTTAAAGTTATGTTTCTGACATATATTGGTTATATGATCTTGGACAAATAATTTAATCTTACAGATCTTGATGAAATTCTCTAAAAGTAAGTTTTAGAATAATTGTTAATCTGCATTGAATTGGGAGATTCCCCACTGGAAACTTCCTATACCAATGAAATCATAAGACTGAAGGAAATTACAAAATGATTAAGTGCTGCTGAACGATTAGAAAAATAAATCAGTGAGACAGAGTACCTAAGCAATAATCAGAAACAATTGAATGCAGTAGCCTAGTATTCTACAAAGCAAAAAGATTTAAGCTACTTAGGAAAGGACACCCTATTTGTACAAGGACTCCTAGGAAATCTGGAAAACAGTTTAGAAGATAATAGCTTTTGACTTGCAACTTAAATAACTTCAATCAATCACTCATCAAGTATTTATCATACACCTTATTTGTGGTGTGTACTGTGGAAGGGGATAAAAAGCTTAAACAAAACTGTGTTCTCACACATCTTACACTCTATGGTAGTAGAAATGTATTCACAGAAGCATATCCAGAATAAATAAAAGGTAATTTATGGAGGAAAGGCACTAAGAGTTGGGGGAATCAGAAAAGTTTTCATGTAGAATGTTGTTTTGAGTTGATTGCTGAAGAAAGAAAATCTATGAGGCAGAGGTGATAAGGGAGTACATTGTAGGTATGAGGGATATGCAGTGAAAAGGCATGTAGAAAAATGAGGCAACATGTGTTAGGAATAGCAAAAAAGACAATATACCACAAAAAAAACCTCCAAATGGATATGTGACTTAAATATGAAAGGTCACATCATTTAAAAAGAAAGGAAAATGAGGGGGCAGCTAGATGGTGCAGTGGATAGAGCACCGGCCCTGGATTCAGGAGGACCTGAGTTCAAATGTGGCCTCAGACACATAACACATACTAGCTGTGTGACCCTGGGCAAGTCACTTAACCCCATTGCCCAGGCAAAAGAAAAAAAAAAGAAAATGAAAGGTGTTACTTTAGATGAATATGTCTAGGGAGAACATTCTTAAACAAACAAGGAATAAAGGCAATCATTAAAAAAAAACTGGCAATTTCACCAAAACAAAATTAGCAAGATTTTGCATAAACTAAATAATGCATTTAGCTAAGGAGAATTATAGATTAGGAAAAAAAATGCTTATACAAAATATATCTGAAAAAATATGTAAGACCAAGTGCTCTTCCACAATAAATGATCAATGGATATGAAAAAAAGTTAAGAGAAGAAAGGCAAAATATAATCAACCATAAAAAGATTTATGCAAATCATAGTAATAAGAAAATGCAAAATAAACCATTTTAGAAATTACATCTCATAACCAGCAAATTGACAAAGATGACCAAAGATTGAAAGAGTCAAGTTTGAAATATTTGTAGGAAGACAGATACACCAATAAGCTATTGACAGAACCATGAATTAATATGTTTGAAGGAAATGAAGGAAGGAAGGAAGGAAGGAAGGAACGAAGGAAGGAAGGAAGGAAGGAAGGAAGGAAGGAAGGAAGGAAGGAAGGAAGGAAGGAAGGAAGGAAAGAAGGAAGGAAGGAAAGAAGGAAGGAAGGAAGGAAGGAAGGAAGGAAGGAGGGAAGGAGGGAAAATAATTTATTAAGCTCTTTCTGTGTTCCAAGTGAAATGATACAGAGGAAGAAGATAAAAGTGATCAGGATAGAGCTCTGGAAGGACACCCTTAGTTAGCGGATATGTATTGAATGAAGATCCAGGAGAGGAAACTGACAAGAAATGGTCAGATACTTAGGAGGAGAACTAAGTGAGGGAAATATCATGAAAACCTAGAGAGAAAGAAATAAGATGGTTGTCTCTGGGAATTTAGATCTGCAAGGCTGAGAGCAACTTGAAGGAAGGAGCCACACCCAAAGAGAGGTGACACTATGTTGATAATCCACACTATAATTTCTAGACCCATACTGTAGCACCCCATGAGCCTCGTTACATTTTTATCTTCAAGACTCAGCATGCTGCCTGGTGTATAATATGGGTTCAATAAATACTGGTTTAATAATTGGGTGAATTTACAGCAGAGGTGTTGGATTTGCTGCCTGGGAACTCCCCAGTTCCCTGAGCCAGATTAAATCATAATTGGGAAATGTTTATTAAAATAAATAAAAATACAATAAAATATAGAGATGATTTTCCTTACTTTACCAATGAGGAAACTGAGGCACAGACAAGTTAAATGAAAATCCCAGCTCTACCACTTACAATTTAATCTCTCTGGGGTTAGGTTTCTTCATTTGTTTAAAAAAATGGAAATTGTACTAAATTACCTCTAAGGTCCCTTGCAACTCTAACTCTATTGTCATAGACAGCATAAGGGACAAAGGATGGGGTAAGGAGGACATTGGTTTTAAACAACTACCTTGGATGCTGTGTCTGCTCTGTTCTTCACCAAGGCACCACTCTCAGCTCTGGAACCAGGAATGCAGTTTGGACAGCATTCCCCTCAGGGTAGCCTGACTCCTGAGAAGAGAGAGAGGCTCACTTTTTTCTTGTTCCTCAGTTCCCGTTGAATATGTTTTCTATATCCACAATTAGCCAATCAAATAATGTCACTTCTAGGAATTAAACATAACCATTTGCTTAATAAGGCAAAAGAAAAAAAATATTCTAGATACTTAATAGTAAAGCAAATGCATAAGTAACACAAAACATATCATACTAGATATATAAACCCAGATCACACTCTTTAGGAAATGAACTCAATATCTATTAAAACAAAAAAGAGGGAGCAAACAAAGGAACCTGGAAGAAAAACATATAAGGGAGGGAAACTCACATGTTTAGGGCAATTGCAGCTTTCAGGTTTCAATGTTATGAGTCCATCATGATCACTTGTACCACACAGAAGTCCTTCTCTTATGATCCTCCACTCCTCAGATGGGGAAATTATTGTATCACTTTTACCAGAACATAGCCTTCTTAAATTCTTTCTATTAACCACCATCTTAAAAGGCTATTTAGAAAGTGTTAGCTCTTAATGTGAATAGCAATTCTCTTTAAGCTAAAGAATTTCAAAACTCATCAAACTGGCTATCTCTGAGCAGTGGAGCTAGCCCAGACAATTATGCACTCACTGGATGCTGCAATGTCCAAACAGAACAGGGTTCACTGCAACAGATTATCTTATCAGGACACCCGAAGTGCTGTAAAACCCTTCTGCTTTTCCTTCTTGAATCATAGGTGGCAGCAGAGAGCAACAAGCACTTTTGTCAAGCTTTGTTCCCCCACTCTGCTCTCCTCCCCTTACTTCCCCCCAACCCCCAGCTCTAGGTGCACTCTGTGGTTCTCTCTTCCTTACTATGGCAACCATCATGCGATGGCTTAAATGATTACTCTGACTCAGTGACTTAACTTTTACTTAAAAAGTCCCAACTCCCAGATTTCTCCCGTCAAATTGGAAATCCTTTTTCAATTGTATTTCAGTTTCCTAATATTTAAGATTTCTCATTTTTTTAGTTTTATACTACTTAGTCATAATTAGCTGAGATGCCCACCATATCTTTTTGTAAGTCACCAACAGGCCAGTATGTCTCTTTGGCACCTTTGAAACTGTGTTTCTTCATTCTTACATCTTTCTAGTTTATAAGTAAATTATCCATTTATGTCTTTATAAATCAAACTATTCTCGCACAAATATAATCACTTCACATTGTTAACAAACACATTTGAATTCTCCAAAAATTAAAAAAAAAACACCACAGATCATTTTCTCTCCAAAACTGTCTGAAAGTTGTGTATCTTAATACACACATTTTAGCAGTTCATGTTAAAAGAAAGTTATTTTTCTATTTGCATTAGATATTAAAATGTTCATCCATAAGAACAATATATTGTATTCTTTGATAATGAATTCAAATTTCTTTCTCACACAAAAACATTTTTTGACCTTTTCATTATTAATTGCTTCAAACAATAATAAAAAAAAATCCTTAAAGATATGGCATACTTTTAACAAAACCAAAATTTCCTGCAAAGGGTTTAGATAATGATCAGGGAGACATTGTGTACATGTATAAATAATTAAATCAGCACTACCATTCCTGTAAGGATATGTCAATAATTTGCCTCCACCCACTATCCCTGTGACTTCCCAGACCAAAATACCCCTCCCTTTCTGGCCACCAGTCTCCTCCATATATTATCTTCCCTTTAGAAAGTAAGCTCCTTCAGGGTAGGGAGTGCTTGCTTCTAGTATTTGTATTCCCATCATTTGGCAGCATGCCTGGTACAATTAATCACTTTAAAGTGGTTTTCCATTTATATATTTAAGAACCTAATGATATATACAAAATGAACAACATCATGTTTTAGGACAGATTGTCCCAGAAGCTAGAGGGATAAGGAAAAAACTTCATAAGAGCATTACTTGACTTATGAAGGAAATCCATGATTCCTGGAGAAGGAAGTGAATTGTAGGCATGAGATGGAGAGCAAGCTGTGTTGAATTAGACTATTTTGGCTAGATCGCAGAGTTATCTATAGAGGGGAGTTATCTATAACAAGACTGAATGGTTGAAAGGGTCCAGGTTGTGAAGACCTTTGCATATCAAAGGCCTTAACTGTGGGAGAGGTGGAAGGAATGGACTTGAGAATGGAGAAAAAGGATACCTTGTGGAGAAAGAAATGACAAGATTTGGACAACTGAAATATGAACATTGCAGAATGGATCAGAAGACAAATACAAGAATTTGTATCTGTAAACAAGAGTAGATGTAATTTTCCAGACCCTCTTCCAACCAGCTTAGCTTAAAATCTCAGAAGACCTAAGAATATGATAAAAAAAAAAGAAAAATAAGCATTAAAATTTTTTCTCTATAACCTGACAATAATGTAATCATATGATGGGAATTTAATGTACAAACAAAATCATCTCTGCCTTTTGGCCTCTTTAAGAGGTGCTAACCTCTGGGTCAAGAAGGCAGCAACATAATTGGCTGAGAGGATTAGTTGTATTTTCTTGAGTCTCTATATAAAACCTGCAATACAGTTTGAGAGTTGGGGCCATTTGTAGAAGAACCAGAACCTTGACAGGGGATCAGTCTTGGAGGGGAAGGGCTAACTTTTCCTCACCCCATTAGTCATGTCATTGCAGTTACCTGGTAGCAAATAAGGTATACTTCCAGATACAGAGACATGCACACATACAGAGGTTAGCCAGGTATACAGAGACATAGTCACCGAAGTGTGGCAGCATCCTCAAGAAGCATGATTCTTTCTGCAGAGAAGAATGCTAGATATGGACTCAAGAAAGAGGTGGATACTAGGATCACAGCTGAGTGCTCCAACTAAGAGAGAACTGTACCCATAAAGAATTGGGTGAGGACCCTATAAGAATTACCAACCCCTAAAAGGGCAGGTATGTGGTCACCTCAGGAAGACCTGAGTTCAAATGTGGGTTCAGACATTTACTAGCTATGTGACCCTTGGGCAAGTCGTTTAACTTCTGTTTGCCTCATTTTCTTCACCTGTAAAATGGGGATTAAAAAAGGTACTTTTTATAGATAATAATTCTTAGCACATTGTCTGGAATGTAGCAAATGCTATATAAACATTAGCTATTTTACCAGAATCTGAGTTACTTTTTGCCACACATGTATCCTACACATAAGCCTTTTCATCATTCATTTATGTTTCTGCCTACTCTTCCTAGGGATGCTGCATGTATTTTAGGGACAGTGTGCCTTAGATTGGGTGGGGGAACATATTTTGTGTCAGTGGTTCATTTTAGAAAATATCCTTCTTAGTAAATGCCTTTGCTAAGTCCTAATTAAGTCTACTGGTTGATTTTTCATGGGAAAAATATTGCTGAAGGCTTAATGAGCTACAGTGGTAGTAATAACCAACCAATGACTATGAATCTGAGGTAGAAGTCATAACTCTGGGGATTCAATCTATGAATGAGTGAAGGTTGGGGAGGGGGAGGTTGTTAAGCTCCAGAGTAAGTGTTAGGACAGTAAAAGATACACATTTAAAACAAAGACATATTCAGAATTAAAGTGAGAAACTTAGAAAAAAATGTGTTTCTGCTAAATATAGAGGAGCTTTTTTTTAAAAAATACTGTTTTCATAATACTGTTAACAAGGACAAATAGGAAAAATATGATACTCTGATAGGCACCATAGGTAATGAAACAGTATCAGAATAAAATATATACTTATTCAATTACTTATTATCTAGATATTCAAAGGTAAAAATACCTAGATTACAAAAAACCCTTTAAATAACATAGTAAGAAATTCAATGTTTCCCTTATAGACCTATACAAAGTGAAAAGAAAGATAAACAAGAAGGAAATTCATGAACAAAACAGGATGTTGGATGAATTAGCTTTCATAGACCTATAATTGTTATTTAATAATAATCCTAAAGAGAACACTGATTTTCAGTAATATGTGACCTCTTTGAAAAAGTTGATCATGTGTAAGTACATAATGAACTCAAAATAAATACAGAAAAGTACAAATTCTAGTTGCTTAGTTTATAGACAATATCACATGGAATAATCAATAAGGAAAATGTGAAAAAAAATGAAGACCTAAGTGGAAATTAAATAATGGTAACCTAAAAAATGAGTATGTCAAAAAACAAATCATTGGCATAATAAATAATAATGCTAAAGAGAATTAGAGCAGTAGTATCAACAAAATATGAGATCCAGCCAAAGCAATCTTTAGAGGAAAATTTATTTACCTGAGCAAATATTAAGAAAAGAAAAGACTGATGAGTAGGAAATTTGAAAACAAATTAAAAAAATCAATCAATTAGCAATCTCAAAACAAGTACACAAAAGGTTTTGAAATCAGGGGATAAACAAAGTTGAAAACAAAATGACTTATTGAACTGACAAAATAAAGAGCAGATTTTTTTAAAAAAAGATGAACAAAATCAATAAACCATTAGCTAATTTGATTTTGAGACAAAAAACAAATTAACTAGATAAAAATAAGAAGGGAGAATTCATAACAAATGTAAAAGAAATAAAATTATCAGAAACTTCTCTACCCAATGGATATATGCAGAAGCAAAATATGTAGCTTAACAGAAAAAAAAAAACAGAGAATCTAAAGAACTCAATCTTAGTGCAGTTGATCAAACCATAAATCAATCCCTAAAGAAAAAAAATTGCTATGTGAATTTATTATGTTTTGATTTTATATCTTCTATAGCATTTTTCCCTATCCATATTAAAACTCTAGTTCTGCCTAATTTACAAATGGATTTCACACATTTGAAGAGCAATAACTCTTTTGTTATATAAACTTTTTTAAAAATACAGAAAGAACATATATTACCATATGTCTTTTATGAGACAAATATGGTTCCATCTAATACCCTGTACAAAGAGGGATGAAGAAAAGAAAGGGAACTATAAACCAATATTACTAATGAAGAATAACATAAAATATAATAATAGTAAATGGTACTAATCTCATTTACTCTCATTGGTTTAATCACCATTTATATGCAAATGATTCTCAGACCCACATATCCAGCCCTAGTCTTTCTCCTCAGCTCCAGTTTAACATCACCCACTGTCATTTGGAATGTTAAAATGAATGTCCCACAGGTATATCAAACTCAAGATGTCCACAATAAATTCATTTTCTTCCCTCCAAAACTTTCTTCCTCTTCCCAGTTTTGCTATTAGTATTAAAGGTTTCATCTTCCTATTCAGTAATCAATGAAACAAAAAAAAATTTTATTAAGTGTTTACCATGTGCCAGGCACTGGGGAGACAAAAAGAGGTAAAAAAAAAATCCCTGTCCTCAAGGAGTTTACAATCTAATACAGTAAACAACATGCAAACACACATATGCAAAGCAAACTATATATGGGATGAATAGAAAATAATAGAGAAAAAGCACTAGAATTAAAGAGGGTTAGGAAAGACTTCCTGTAAATGATGGGATTTTGTTGTTGGTTGTTCAGTCATTTCCATTTTGTGACACCATTTGGAGTTTTCCTGTTTCCTTCTCCAGCTCATTTTACAGATGAGGAAACTGAGGCAAAGAGGGTTAAGTGACTTCCCAAGGTCATAGAACTAGTGTCTGACACCAGATTTGAATTCATGTCTTCCTGACTCCAGGCCCGGTGCTCTATCCATTACACCACCTTGCTACCCAGAACATGGGATTTTACATAGGATTTAAAGGAATCCAGGGAAGTAAGTAGGTGGCATTAGGGAGAGAAAGGAGTCAAAAGCTGGAGTGTCTTGTTGAAGGAACAGTCAAGAGGCCAGGGTCACTGATTCAAAGGATCAAGATATAAAAAGACTGGAAAGGCAAAAGGCTGAGTTATGAAGGTCTTTGAACACCAAAAAACATTTTGTATGTGATCCTGTAGGCAATAGGGAGTCACTGAAATTCATTGAGCAAATGGTAACATGGTCAGATCTGAACTTTAGGAAAACCTCTTTGGTGGCTAAATGGAGGATGGGCTAGAGTGAGGAGAGATCTGAAGCAGGCAGACCCACCTGTGAGCTGTTGCAGTAGTCTAGGTTTGGGGTGATGAGAGTCTGTGCTAGAGTGTGGGCAGTGCCAGATGAGAGGAATATATAAAAAATGTTACAAAGGTGAAATCTAACAATCCTTGGCAACACATTGGATATGGCAGTGAGAGATAATGAGGACTATCAGAAGATAACCCCTAGATCCTGAGCCTAAGTGATTTGGTGCCCTCAACAGTAAAGGAAGGTGAAAAGAGGGGTAGAATTTAGGGAGAAAGATAATTAGTTCTGTTTTTTTAGTTTAAGATGTCTGCTGGACATCCAGTTTGAGACATCGGAAAGCAGTTGTAGGTCAGCAAGGCATTTGGGGTAGGATAGGTAAATATGAGAATCATTAGCATAGAGAGGATAATTAAATCCATGAGAGATGATGAACTCACCAAGTGAAGTAGCTTAGAGGGAAAAAAGAACAGGGCACAGAACAGAATCCTGAAGGATACCTATTGTTTGAGGGTGTGATATAGATGAGGATCCAGCCAAGGGTAATGAAAACAATGTGTCCTGAAAACCTAGAAAGAAGACAATATCAAGGAGGAGAAGGTGATTAACAGTGTCAAAGACTGCAGAGAGGACACAGAGAATGAGGACCGAGAAAAAAACTACTGAGTTTGGCAAATAAGACATCATTAATTTGGAAAGAGCAATTTTGATGGAATGATAAGGTCCAAGCCAGACTGAAAGTGGTTAAGAAGAGAGTGAGAGAGGAGAAAGAGGAGGCACCTATTAACAAATGATCTTTTAGAAGAGTTTAGCTACAAAGGGAAGGAGAGATATAGGATGATAGCAGCAATGGAAGGGTCAACTGAGGGTTTTTATTTTTTTATTTTTTTAGGGTGGGGAAGATGTGTGTTAGAAGTAGACAATGAACAAATAGAAAGGGAGAGATTTAAAATAAGTGATAGGCAGTAACAATGATATGGTTTTAAAAGTAACTTTGAGTAAGTCATTTGGACTATTATAAATAACCAAATTAACTATAAAAGACAAATGAAGGAAGACACTATCTACATCCAGAGAAAGAACTGATACATAGAAATATGTATATAATGGTTGCACACACACTCACACACACATACACACACACACACACACACACACACATACATGCGTAAACACATATTTGTGCCTAATGGTAGCCATCTCTAGGATGGGGGGGGCAGGAAAGAAAAAAAAAGAAAGTTATATGATGACTTTATTATATGCTTAAAAGGAATAGCAAGTTTCATGTATAATCATTATTTTTCTACTCTACTATGTTATGGAAATGTTTGTTTTATTTCTTAAGTTCAGAATACAATAAAGATAATTTTTAAAAAAGAAAAGAAGTGATAGAATGAGGATGACCAAGGGTGCAATCTGTTGAAAAAGATGTGTTAGGATGAGTTTACTTAAACTGGTAGATAGGTTAGCCTTAATAAGAAGTAAGGTCACTTTATCATGTGAGATGGAAGTGAAGGAGGAAATAGTGGTAGTGGACATCTAAGTGATAGGAGATGAGGAAGAGGGAAGAAGAGGGTGCTCACAGAGAGTGACTACAGTTTTTTTCTCTAAAATATGATATGAATATCTCAATTGAGAAGGTGGGGGGAATGGGAGCCATGAGATGATTGGGGAGGGATGAAAAGAGTTGGAAGAACTGCTGTGGCGAGTGGGATAGTGAGTTGATAAGGGAGGTATGCTAGGATTGCCTAGTAGCAGTGAAGGCCCATTTGAGATTGTGTAACATGAATCTGTACTAGACTTAGTCAGAACAGTTGCATGATATTCTCCAACTTCATTCAATAGCGTGGGTATAAGAGGGAAGGCATCAAATAATGGAAATGATTTAAGGTAAAGTCTTGTCAGAAAGCAAACACTGAAATGATAAGGAGAAGGCTAGTGATTCAAGAGAGGAGGATAGTGGAAAGTTCAATTAGCTCACCAGGGTTCATGATGGAGAAAGGATAAGAGAGTGGATAGTGCAGGGGAAAGGGGAACTGGCCTGGGAAAGAATTGAAGGGTCAAGAGATTGGAGGTCATAGTATGGTTGAAGAATAGATTCTGTAGGGGAAGGCAGAGGGAGAAGTGAAAAGACAATACGTTATATTTAGATAAGGAAATTTTGGAATTCTTGAAAATGGAAGTGACGTATTTGTGGGCATTGGCAAGATAAAGTGTATGACTGACCAGTTTCGTATGTGGCCAAGGTACAGTGGTGGTGCAGCTCATGGGAAGTGAGCAGTTTGAGTGACCAAATGGTTAGAAAGTTTGAAAGAGACTTAGCACTTATGTTGAAGTCTCCTTATAAAGGCAGGAGTTGGGGAGGAGACAAAAATTATGAGCCAAGTGTTGAAATCATTGAGAAGTGAAGGAAAGTGACCTGGAGTTCTGCAGACAATAACTACTAGGATTTTTATTGGGTCATAGATAAAAATAGTATAAACCCCAAAGGAAGAAATGTTACTGAAGGTAAGGAAAGAATGTAGAAGTGGCAATGGGGAGCAAGCAATGTTCCAATTCTCTCACATCAACCAGTGAACTGAGAATGAGTGAAGGTAAGTCAGTACTGGACAGTGGGAAAGGAAGAAAGTGCAATATGAGAGGGAAGGTACATAGTCAGATGGTCAGATTGGAGGCCCTGATTCACTACTTTTCTTCCCTCCAGATTATGGAGAAGAAGCAAGAAAAGGGACATGGCAGGAGATGGAGATTGAGCCTGCACAAAAGAATGAAGACCTATTCTCCACTAACTTTCTTATTCCTCTTCTCTCGAAGGAAATGGAAAGCACAAGGTGTGGGATCAAAGGAACTCTAATCTCTCTTCTTACCTAAGGAGGCTGGTGAGAAAGTCTAGCCAAGCAGTGAATTCTCTGCCCAGGGAAACGTCATTTGGTGTTGATGGAAGATGCCAGGCCTAGTCCCTTTCTGCAGCAAATTCCACAGTTGTTCCCAATGGCTTGCCATTAACTCCAGGATCAAATATTAAATACTTTGGCTTTTCAAACCTTTCTCAACCTGGTCCTTTCCAACCTTTCCAGTATCCATTTACTTTACTTCCCTAAACATATCATACAACGTAACCTATTTACCGTGTCCACACATGATACTAGCACAACTAATTCAAGGATTTATACTGGCCTCAATGCTCTCCTTCCTCATCTTCAACCCTAGCTTGCCTGCCTTCCCTGAACACTAAAGTGAAATCCCACCTTCTGCAGGAGAACTTTCTCATCCTTTCCCTCCTTCCCTCTGGATTATCTTCCATTTACTTGTATGTACATATCTTATATGCATATATTTATTTGAATGTTATCTCTCCCATGATAATGGGAACTCCTTAAGAGCAAGAAGCTTTTTTTTTTCTTTTCTCTATATCATCAGAGTTTATCAGCATGCCTGGAAAGCATGTCATAAACTCCTGTAGACTAACTAAATGATTGGCTTTTTCCAGACCTATGGAATTCAATAATTTAGTAATTAAAGGAACACTAATTCACTCCTGATGTTTCTGTGAATTGCTGCAACTGTTTTGGAAAATAATTTGAAATTAAACAGGAAAAGTTATTAGATGGATTTGTATTTTTTGATCAAGAAATCTTACTCTTTTCATATATATCAAGTCTAATGATGGCAAGCAAAGACCCTGTATAACACTAATCATAGCAGCATTGTTTGCAATAGAAAGTGCAAAACCAAATATATGTCCAGTGATTTGGGAATGGCTGAATAAAGTCTTATGTATCACTCTGATACAAATGAACTACATGACCCTAGGCAAGTGGTATCAAATTCAAAATAGAAACAGATCCCTGACAGACATGTTGACCTAGAAAACCACAAACTAAATGTGTGTTGTATTTTTAAATTTATTTTGTTAAGCATTTTTAAATTACATTTTAATCTGGTCCAGCTAGATTAACACCTCTTTTGTAGGCAGTGCTGTTAGACTACATGTTACAAAGAGGGTGCCGACCTACACTGGTAAAGAGAATTTCTTTATATGGGGGCTCCATATACCAGTGAAATAGAGGCCCAGCCCTTTTCCTTATAGAAAGGCAATAGCACATAACTGCATCATGAGGAACAAAAATATGAATATTTTAGAAAAATATGGGAAGACTTTTAATAAATGAATCAGAGAACCAAAGCCAAAACAGTAATATACAACAGACTTGAACATAACTATGAAAACACTAAACAACAACAAAATTAAGGTCAAAGATGAGGACAACATATGAATGATTAAAGTTAAAGCCCATATCCTTCCCTCTTGTTAATATAGGTAAATGATAAGAATGGAAAGTGACATTATTTATCTCTCACAATAATTTTATTAAGTAATTTTCCTTCACTGTTATGGTGAAAGTGAACTCTATGAAGAGTTGACTGTTTTTTCATTAGTGCCTCTTACATCAAAACAAAATTTATTCAATTTTTTTAGGAGATGAAAATATGTTGTATTTGTTTTACTTGACTCAAGAGGTCAAAACTAAGATAACTGGGTTACAGGGAGGCAGATCTGAGCTCCATAGAAGGCAGCCTTGTTAACAATAGAATATAATACATTAAAAGTAGAATATACCATATTAAAAAGTAAAATATACTATATTAAAAAGTCATAGGATCATAAATTTAAAGCTGGAAGAAATCTTAGTCATTCCCTTGTCGAACTTCCTCATTTTATAGATAACAAAACTGAGGCCCAGACAGTTGAAGTTTCCAGCCCAGGCAAGTAGCATTGTGATTTGTTTTCATTACAGCCTGGTGTTATTCAAATGGAGGAGAGATGATCCCCATTTCAGGCTTCTTCAGATGAATTCCAATTCAGCTATAGTTTGAGTAAAACAACATCTGGAGTCCGTTCCAATTTGGCGAATTTAGGGGTCTCTGAGGCTTAGCAATAACAGATAGACAACTGAAAAGTTTCCCTCTTCCTGACTCTTTCTGAGATAAGGTAAAAATAAAGTTAAAATGCAATTTATTTCTGAAAGGTCTCTTATTCATGTGATCTTTGAACCCGTCAAATTGAATGTGGTATGTTTTCAGCCTCACTTTAGTATCTCAGATCAAAAAGATGTCCACGCCTTCCCTGGATCCTCAGTTTCTCATTCTTCATGAATAAGCAGCTGAACTTGAATGCCCCAAGTAGCATTTGGATGCATGCATAATTTAGCATCCTCTTAGAGACTGAGGGCAGATAAATCAAGGGAATTGTTTGACTTCTTCTATATTCTTCTGGAAACTCATTTATATGGCAGGAGCATCAGAGTCACCTCCTGTTTGTTTTAGATAAACAGAACTTCCAACTTTTAAGTTCCTTTATTTTCACTACTATCAGCTCTTCAACAACACAAACTATATCCCTCCTCATGGGTAACAGATTTTTTTTTTCAAGGGGGCATCCTGCCAGGAGAATATACAACCATTTCTCTGGCACTTCTGTGGTGTTATTTGAGGGGTATCAATAAATTCCACCCCAACCTCCAAATTTGTTTTCCATTGGTTTGCCATAAAATTCACAGACTGAAAACCAAAGTTATCTTGAGGAAATCTGTGCATTCTGTGAGTTTCAGAAGTAGTGTGGGATGGTGAGAAAGAACAGAGTATCAACAGTTGTGCAACCTACATTTGAATCCCAGCTCTCCTACTTACTAGCTATGTGACCTTGGATCACTTAATCTCCCTGGGACTCAGTTTCCTCATGTGTAGAATGGGCAGATGAACACAAAGTTCCCTTCTAGGTACAAATACTATAATCCTAGCTCTCACCACACCTCTGAAGTCAGTTAGGCTGCTATGACCATTCCTTCTGACATTTACATTCATATCACTTATCATCAGTGAATCATATATTTCCTTCTTGTTGTTACTTCACTTTGTGTGTGGGTTACTTGTCTTTCCAAACAAGACTATAAGATCTAGGAGAACAGGAATTCCATCTTTGCTATATGTTGCATTCCCCTTCTCTTACCACCGTACTTCAGCACCTGAGACCTTGAAGGACTTCAATAAGTATTTGAATAATTAATTTTAATTGAATAACATCTCTTATGACTTGGGACTAATACCATGTTAGATTACACATGGGCAGGGACTAGTTAATCTAGTTAATCACTTTCAACCCTGTATGGCAAAGGATTGATTGCTGAGTTTTGGGTGTGACCTCTATGCTATATTACATTATTTTTTGAGGTAATGGGCCACAGCTTATACCTGTTTTGAAAATTCTTGTTTTGGGGGCAGCTAGGTGGGGCAGTGGATAGATCATCAGCCCTAGAGTCAGGAGGACCTGAGTTCAAATTTGGCCTGAGACCAGATACTTGATAATTACTAGCTGTGTGACCCCGGGCAATAACTTAACCCCGATTGCCTAAAAAAATGTTGTTTTTATCCTCTTTAAGGTGAGTGGGAGGGAAGAGTGGTTAGTAATCAAGCAGTAATATGCTACAGAGTAATAGGGTTGGAGCACCAATAACCCACTATGTCATTAGCAAGCTTGCTGATAGGCTGAGAATGAGTCAAGACATTTTAGATGGCCCAATGAGCTGGTCCAAAGATCTTGGCCAGCAGGTCAATGCCATTTAGGTTAAAGATATTCTGGGTTAAGAGAAAATTTTCTTTTTTACATCCTGTAATTTTGTAGAAGTTATTAATTGTTTCGATTTATTTTAGTTGACTCTATAGGGTTCTTAAAGTACATCATCATATCATGTTCAAAAAATGATAATTTTGTTTCTTCTTTACCTATGCTTATTTGTTTAATTTCTTTTTACATGTCTTATTGCTATAGCCTCCATTTCTAGCCACATTGAAATAGAAGTAATGTAAATGACATTCTTGTTTCATCCTTGATTTTATTGGAATTCATCCTCATTGCAAAAAATGAGCAGAACCAAAAGAAAAATGTATACAATTGCATCAATAATATAAAAATAATTTTAATGACTTTTATGAACTGATAAAGAATGCAATGAGAACTAGGAGAACACATTATATAATAAAAATGATACTGTAAAGATAAAATTACTTTAAAAACTGTAAGAACTTTGATCAGTCTTTATCTGTCCATGATTCCAGAAGACCAATGATAAAATGTGCTATCTTCTGACATAAAGCTGAGGGATTCAGGATCCAGAATGAGACATCATTTTTATGTACAGATAATAAGGGGATTTATTTTGTTTTACTATGTATATTTGTTGCAGGGAGTTTGTTTTTGTTTCTTTTTTCTGATTGGGTGGGGGTGAAAGGGAGAGAAAATAAATTTCTGTCAGTTAAAACAAATTAATTTAAAAAGAGAATGATATACAACAACAAAATTCAGGTTAAACACAATAGATAATGACAATTCCTTGTTAAGGTTAAAGTGCAATTTTTCTTTTGACAAACAGTCACATACTTACTGTTGTAGTTAATCTCTAGTGTTATTCTCCTTAATTGTTTTCATGTATTATGTTTTGGAATGTTATTAGTGTTTTGTGTTGAATCAAAATTTATTGAAAAAAAAACCAAGGTACACATGAGAGAGAAAGAAAAGAGAGAGAGAGAGAGAGAGAGAGAGAGAGAGAGAGAGAGAGAGAGAGAGAATTTTCTCTACCAAGTTCACAAAGGCATTTCCCCATAGGTTAGATCTCCAGTCTAGAGACAATCATGACAATGAGGGATTTGGAGTAAAGAAGGCCCGAGTTCAAATCCTGACTTAGGCACTTAGAGGTACCTACCATTTTTCCTAGTCCCAGAACCATCATTCTTATCCTACCCCCTCTCTACTAACCACTCTCCCCTCACTCAATAAGCATATTTCAAACCCAGCAGTTTCAGGAAAGATGAAATTCTGTTGTTTGGTCACACAAAACTATTTCTCTTGTGAATGGGAAAGAACAGCTAGGTTCTCAAATGATAGACTCACAGCATCGAAAAGAAGCAGTCATTAGATAAAGATCTTAGGAGCTCTAAATCTGTGTCTCTGCTGCTCCTTGGAGCAAGGGGATATAGACCTGGGACACAAACAGAAACAAGTATGGGGAGTGCTTATTAGTAGAGATTTCTGATTGCTTCTGCTCTTCCCTTGTAGAGCAGGGGGAGTGGAGTCAGAAGCAGGCCATGGCAAGAAGATACTGTCACTGCTATTCCACCCTTTTATTCTTGACCTTGAGATCTCCAGTTCCTGTTTCTGAACACCAAGAGATATATCACACACATCTCTGTTTTCTCAGGTCTTCCGATTTATAGATAGGATTTACTTGGAGGATGAACCAAACTGAGCAGATATGACATAAATATTTAACTCCTCATAATACAGTAAATGAAGAAGTTGGATGATGATGTCTAAGATACCTTGAAACTCTGACATTCTATGATTTTGCAAGTCATAATGTTTTTTTTTTTTTACCTGGCAACAGGAAGAAAACATGAAGAAAGCTTATGAAGCCCAGGGAAAAATGATATAGAAAATGAATGGTGAAGAAACTACTCCATGTTTTGGGCAATCCAGATTTAAGTCATAGTGTTAAAATAACAGGGCATAGGACCAATCAGAGGACAAGATGAAAGATAACCAGAATTTTTCAGAGGAAGGTGAGATAAAAGGACTAGGTAGATGAACTAGAACTTTTCGGAACATTACAAGATAAAGTGTTTTGTCAACAAAGGGCAAAATAACTACTATACATAGCAGGAGTTTGGAGCATTCTCAGAATTTCATCTCATGTGTGGGTGGACACACAATCTGGGCATGTGTCAATCATCATTATATATCTATCTGTCTATCTATCTCTCCATTTTATATATATATATATATATATATATATATATATATATATATATATATATATATATATGTATGTATTCTGGGGTTCCCAAAGTCTAGCAAATAGACTGTCAATGAGGGACTTTGAATAGTTTACATAACTGACTCTTACTGGGTCAAGCTGAGATATAGCATGTTTCTTTATCGTACTTTTTTTTTTGATAGCTTTTGATTTTAGGTTATAATTTCTGGATACAACCCCCACTCCAGTGAGCGTCTCTTTGTCATAAAGAAAAGCAGTTAAGCAAGCCGATTGAAATAGCATGGGAGTCTGACAGGCAATATTCTGTGGCCTAATTCCCCCCTCTAGGAAGAGAGGTAGGAGGTACACTTCTTTATATCTCCTCTTGCACCAAGGTGGCGCAGTTCTGTTTATACTGTTATCCATTTTATTTTTTTTTAAATTTACATTATTGTAGTTGGTATAGATGTGATTTTACTTATTTTAATCTGGATCAGTTCACTCAAATCTTCATATGTGTCTCTGAATTCCTCCCATTTGTCATTTCTTACAATATAATAATTACATTCTATTAATTACCACAATTCAGCTATTCCTCAATGAATGGGCATCTACTTTCCTTACATTTTTTTTTTCTATCATGAAAAGTGTTGTCAAGCATGTTTTGGCATAGATAAGTCCTTTATGTTTTTTTACCTCTTTGGGTTATATGCCCAGCAGAGGAATCTCTGGTTGAAAAGGGTATAAAGAGTTTGGTCACTTTTCTCACATAATTTTAAGTTGTTTTTTTAGAATATTTGGACTAATTCATAGTTGTCTATAGTGAATCTGCGTGCCTGACTTCCTACAGCCCTTTCTAACATCAACTATTTATGCATTTTTATAGTTTTTTCCAATTTGCTAGGTGTGAAGTAAAACTTCAGAGTTGCATTAATTTATATTTCTCTTATTATTAGTAATTTGAAGCAATCTTTATTTAATTTTAATGATTTATAATTCTGTTTATTCTTATTTTTGCCAATTATTTATTCAGAAATAGTACTTTATCTTAATGTAGCCCATCAGAGGGAAGAAAATTATAGTACCTGAAAACAATATTATTGATGTTCTGTAGACAAATTTGGGTTCATTAATTAAAAAAAAACCAAGGGCTTCTGCTTATGTAGTCTAATTAATATGGCTCAGTTCTTGAAAACAAGTAGCAAGTTGTGGAAGTAAATAGCTGAAGTCTCTGGCAATTAAAAATATGTAGAATATGCTAATTATGTAATTCAATATACTTAAAGGTAGTCACTGTTATCCAGTATATAAAATGAAATTAACTTTGCCAACGTAAAACAAGTATACTATTGACTTATTAATAACCCAATGTAGGAAAATTCACCAGATAGCCAATTCTACATTTTGAAAGGATTCACTGTAAGAGACTTTAAAGAATGGACTGAAAGGTTCATGGATCCATTATTTCACTGGTGTGTAAGTGCTGTACCAATACCACACACAACTCTTTTTCCTGAATCCTTGTCCATGTTTTCCCATAAACCTTCATGGAAGGTCCATCCAGCTTGGAGGACTTTCTTATGGTCTCTTAAGATATCATCATAAGAATAATGATATGCCTCTCAATGTGTTCAGCTGTTATCTGCAATTTTCATTCGTTATTTGACCAGGCCAATTCCGTTTCTCACAAAACCATAAAATATTAGAGTTGGAGAGGTTCTCAGAGGCCTCCTAGTATGAATCATTTCTATATGAGGAATCCACTCTGCAATATTCCCTGAAAGCAGTTATTGAGACATCTCTTAAAGACTTTTAGTGAGAGAATCTCACTACCTGCTAAGGTAGATCATTCCACTTTTGAATAGCACAAATCATTAGTAAGTTCTCCTTAAATTGACTTTAAATCTGCTTCTCTAAAACTCCTATCAAATGCCCCTCATTCCACCCTACATGGCCAGAGTAAACCTAATCTCTCTTCTATATGACAATCTTTCCAATAATTGACGACAAATCTTACATCCCATCTTCCCTATCTCAAGATCTCTCTTTTCCAAACGAAATATTCCCAGTAACATGCCAGATTCTTACATGACTCCATGTCAAGACCATCCATAATTTTTGTTGCTTTTTTTGTGAACATTGTGGTGTTTCTAAATATCCTTCCTAAAATATGGATGTCAAGACTAAACTCAATACTCCACATGTGATAAGATTAGGAATGACTTTTACATCCCACACTGTGTACATTCTGCTTCTCTTCATATGGTCTGAGACCACATGAAGATTACTGGCTACTATTTTTCCTGTTCACTTATATTGAGTTGAAGTGCACCAGAACTCTTGATGTTTTTTGTTTTTCCCCACATAAACCATTGTTTAGTCATTCTTCCTTCATATTGTAGAATTGATTTTTTTTTTACTTTACATTTATCTGTATTAAATTTAATAAGTTCATATTCAATTTCTCTGCCAAAATGTTTTGGAAGGAACATTGGATTTGTCTATGTGTTAATTTTTCTTTGTATCTTCATATAATTTGAAAATTTGATAAGAATAAATTTTATAAATTCATCTAAGTCATTGATAATATAGTTTCACTTCTGAGCTAAGCAACTAATTTTCACTTTTGGGTTTGATTCCCAAGAAGGTGATTACTCCAAGTTCAAGGTGACCATTTTGTTCCATACTCCTAATCCAATAGTTCATAAGACTCCACTAGTGTACTTAGTTTTCATATAAATATTGTAGTAAAAACAGTAGTAACACTATGTCTCACCTATAAATCTAGGGTATACTTCCCAAAATATAAATGGTAATAATAGATGCCTATAGAGTTTACATACATTCAAAACATCTTCTTCACTTGGAAGTTTGGTTAGAGAGGGGTTGACTTCAACATGAAGTATTCAATCTATGGTTTCAGCATTGGGTGATGATGGTCAATTTCAGCACATGTCTCCACTCCCACAACCACTACCATCAATTCAGGCCTCATTCCAATGCATCTCTTAGTCGATTGTCAAAGTGATTTTCCTAGATTGCAAGTTTGACCATATTACCCCTTTAACAAATAATTTATAATAGTTTGCTATATTTTTCAGGATAAAAATTAAAATCCTCTTGCATTTAAAGTTGTTCCTAATTTTCTAGTCTTTTTATATTTTGTGCTCCTCCATAAAGTCATACTGGCTTACCTGATGTTCTTCACACATTAAATTCCATCATTCTATCTCCATGCCTTTCCACTGACTGCTCTCTGTACTTGTAATGCTTTAATGATCCCCTCTTAACTCCACCTTTTAGAATACTTAGTTTCTTTCAAGAGAGAAGTTCAAATGGTACCCTGCAAAAGACCTCTCCCACTTCCTCTTACAAACAGCTTTTCCCTCCTAGGTTATCTTCCATTTTATATATACCTTGCATGTATCAAATTATTTATATGTTTTCTCTTTTGCTAGAATGTAAGCTCCTCAGAAGCAGGGACTCTTTTTGCTTTTTTATTGCCAATGCTTAGTACAAAGTAAGCATATAAAAATGCTTTCTGATTGATTCATTGAATGAATCAATTAACAGTTACTATTTGTCGGGAAATGTGCAAAGCATTGAAGATATAAAGACAAAAATTTAAAAAAAGCCCTGTTCTTAAGGAGATCACATTCTACTGTCAGAGAAGGCATGTGCCTATATAACTACACACACATGCACACACAAACACAATATGTACAATATAAATACAAATCAAGTGTTTGAGGGAGGCAGGGATGTAGCAGCAACTGGAGGCATTAAGAAAGCATTCAGGAGTCAGGAGGACCTGAGTTCAAATTTGGCCTCAGATACTTACTAGCTGTAGTGAAGCTGGTTAAGTCACTTACCACTGATTACCTCCAAAAGAAAGAAAAAAGATAGTGAAAGGAAGAAAGAAAGAAGGAAAGAAGGAAAGAAAGAAAAAGGAAAGATTCGGGGGCAGGTAGGTGGTGCAGTGGATAGAGCACTGGCCCTGAAGTCAGGAGGATCTGAGTTCAAATCCAGCCTCAGACCAAACACTTGACACTTACTAGCTGTGTGACCCTGGGCAAGTCACTTAACCCCAATTGCCTAAAAAACAAACAAACAAACAAAAACAACAATGAAAAAGGAGATTCAGGTAGAACTAGTGATGAGCTGAGCTTTGAAGGAGAGAGGGATTCTAAGATGTGGAAGTGAGGAAGGAGTGCATGCTAAACATGGGCAGCAGCCTATAAGATGACCTAGAGATGAGAGAAAGAGAGTGTTGGGAAGGATAGTGAAAACATCATTTTGGCAGGACATAGAATATGTGGACAGAGGTAATATATGTTTGAAAACAAGTTAGATCCAGGTTTTGAAGGCCTTTACATTCTAAATATAAAAATTTTTTTGTAAACAATTGTTTGATCACAACTGGAAAATGAACATGAAAAGAAACTGAAAGGAGAAGGGTGGCTTCATTGGCCAGGGACCAGCAGACTTCATATGCTTCTCCTTTGGGACATTTAGTAAGACTGAAGAATCTTGGTTTGCAAAATACCACATTTGTATAACTATCTCCTCTTAAGTGATACCTAATTATAGAATAAGTGTATTAAAGGCAGATTTATATCTATGTTGTAAAAAATCAAGTTTCTTTTGCGTCCAAATTCATTGATTATGCACAAAGAGGGCTGGAGTGCCTTGTGGCTTTATTAAATTGATCAGCATCTAATAACTTAATTATCTGCAGAAACAGATGTTACTTCTGCTGCAAACAAATTATGTTATATGCAGGGCAGAAAATTACAGCGTTGAGCACCACAGAGATCTTTAAAATGACCATATTGAGGACAAGAGGGGAGTGGAGTATTGAAATAAGTCTCCTGCTGTAGAACATGGTTCTATTTTAGTCATTCCCTAAAAACTTTCATCATGGTATCTCTCATAGACTACACCCCCATCCCCTTCTCCTAATGTACACAGTTGGTCAGGGTTTCAATGTTGTTGAGGTAGACAGCTAAAAAGATAGATGAATAGATAGACAGACAGACAGACAGACAGACAGACAGACAGACAGACAGAGATAGATAGATAGATAGATAGATAGATAGATAGATAGATAGATAGATAGATAGGCAGATCACTAAGTAGGCCAGTAGGTAGGGTGATAAGTACACCTTTGAACATTTATCAAGTTCAGTGCCAGGCACTGTGTAGAATACTATAGATATAAGTGAGGCCATCTCCACTCATCCTAATCTATATCTTGCCACTGGACCCAGATGGCTCCAGAGGAGGAAGTGAGACTGGTGACTTTGCAAAGCCCTCCCTCACTTAAATCCAATTTACTTGCTAGTCATGGCATCACTTTCCTGATGTGATGGTCATCTTCCAGAACAGAGGACAAATAACAACAACAACAGCAATACAAGTAATCAAGATAGTCTCTATCCTTAAGGAACTTAACATTCTAACAAGAGAAGGCAGCTCCTAAAAGTGAACTAGAAACATATGGCAGGGGAGATGAAGAAGCCTGTAACAACATAGTTTGGGAATGGCAGGGAAGGATGGGTTTCAGGCAAGATAAAGTGAAAATGCAAATATCAGAGTCCAATGTAGTTTCAGGGATGGAGTGCAAGGTTCCTGTGGGGAAGGGGTGGGGATGATGGCCACATGAGAAGCAACGTGGTTTTGAAATGGACAGAATATAGCATAGAAGCCTAGTTAATGCAAGTAAATGCAAAAACTCGGTTGTCAGAGGGGTGTGTGTGTGTGTGTGTGTGTGTGTGTGTCTGTATGTGTGTTAATTTCCCCCCAGAGACAGAGTCCAAGAAGAGAAAAAAAAAAGAGTAGTTGGAGCCTTAATGAAGATTAGAAGTTCAATATAGAAACAGGGTTGGTCAGAGTCAGATACACTGGGAAGTTTAAAGGATCAGTAAGGCATTTGAACTAGGGTGAGAAGAAAAACTATGAGGTAGGCATATTTGGAAAGAAGGAAGGAAAGAGAGAAGGGAAAGAAATAAGCATTTATTGTCTATTATGTACCATGTACCATGCTAAGCACTTTATAAATAATGTGTCATTTGATCTTCACCATAATGCTGGGAGGGAGGTACTATTATCATCTCCATGTTACAGCTGAGGGAAACAGAAGCAGACAGATTAAATGATTTAGCCCAAGGTTACACAGCTATTAAGTGTCCAAGGCTGAATTTGAACTCAGGTCTTCCTGACTCCAGGCACAGGCACACTGTCCACTATGTCACCCAGCTACCTCTAAGAAAACAAAACAAAACAAAAAGAAAAAAAAAGCAAGAAAACAAACAGATTAAGCTCAAGGATCAGGGTATCAAACCAAGCAGGAGATCGAGTACCACGTAAGCAAAGTAGAATGAAACTAACAGATATAGAGATCAATTGAGTGGGGAGACAAGACTTGAAGCAAATCTCCAAAACAGTCAAGTCTCATGGAAATTGACAGAAAATAAAGAGTAGGAGGACAACAAATGGGAGAATAGGTGAGCATTAAAGGAAATTTTAATAAATAAACTAGCCTTATCCCTCAGATTCAGAGATTTAAATAATCCATATGACTCTGAAGCTTAACACCTACTAGTGAAAAGCAGATAAAGGAAACATCTTGCTATAGTGAGTAGTATATTTAAAGGAGATTGGGAGTGTGTGGAGTAATATTAGTGCAGAGCTGAAGTTTCTGACAGAAACATTTGGAAGATTTTTTCAATATAAGAGTGTATCTAGTTAGAGAGAGTAGATAAAGGGTAAGGTAAGAAGATAGAGCAGTAGAGGGAAAATGTTGATCTGCTATTTCTGGTCGCTTTGACAGTTGGATTGAACTGATTGTTTTATGGATCTGATTAATTGAGCTGAAATAAGTTATTAACCTATCTTCCATTGACGCTGTTGCCCTTAATCTATCCTCTCATCTTTCTTTCCCTTTCACTGCTAAACTTCAAAAAACTTTGCTTAAAATTACTGCCTACCCTTCTTTAACACTCACCTACTATTTAATTTGTAAATTAGCTTCCCTTCCCACTATTTTTTCCATCTCCCCTTTTCAAGAATGCTAATGGCCATCCTAAATGCAATTCAATGACCATTTCTCAGTCCTCAGTTGCTTACATATTTCTATTGCATTTATGTTGATAACTACCTCCCAACTCCTTGAACTTTCTCTTTATGGCTTTCAAAAACTGCTCTATCTTGGTTGTGTCTAGTACTTACTTTTAATTGATTTGGTCATTTTTCCCAGGGCCATTGTGGTTTTTGATATCTGATTGACACAAAGCTCTTGCTCTTTGACAGGTATTCAACACCATCAAAATATTATATGTTGATGCCTCTGTATCTCTCCTTTCTGTGGTTTGTGGCATGTATTTTCCAGTTATGCTTGCCTTCAGGACCACCATACAGATTTCTTGATGTCTTTTTGGGCTTACTGCTAGGGAAAGTATCTTATCTCCTTGGCTTCCATCAGATAAAGGCTGGCAGCCTTGGATAGCTTATCTTACAGATAAATGTTTCCAGAGGTCATTCAAAGGCAAGAACTCCAAGCAAAACCTCAAAACATAAATTGAGGATATTTGCAAATAGTATGTAGTGGAAAGATCCCTGAATTTTGAGTCCTCTAGGCTCAAATCCTAGCTCTGTTACTAACACTTGGATGACAATGGGCAGGTGGAGTCTACTCCCTGGGACACATTTTCCTTATCTGTTAAATGAGGGCTTGAATTAACAGAAATACAATGTTATTCCAGCTCTAAAGATGCTGTAATAATAAGGCTGGGAGGAAGTAATTTTCAAATGTGAAAAACATCAGAAATCCAGTTCAGCTCAAATTTCTATAGTGACTCTTCCCAATTTGGTCCAAGGTCTTCAATTCTTGACTACAGGAACACAGCCTTTACTATCAAACCAATGTTTTTAGTGAAGCAAATGTGCTAAAATCATACTCAGGGGAAGTTGGACAAGGTACAACTTAAATATACTTCTTCCATGACATCTCCAGCAATTTTAATCACTGTGGTTCTCTTACTTTCCTACCAGCTCCCTGTATTTCAACAAAATAATTAAAAAAAAACACTTCTTAGGTTTAAGACATTGTGCCAGGCTCTGGGTTGCAAAAATGAAAACCAAACTGTCCAGACACTGGGAACTATCTTTGTAAAGCCACCAAAGTGGGAGATGGGATGTTGTATATGGGCAACAATTTCAATTTGACTACAGTGATACATTTTGGGATGGCAAATACTTTTACACCAGACTACAAAGGGAAGAAGAAGCCAGATGATTAAGGACTTTAAATGCCAAACACAGTAGTTTATATTTTATCCTAGAGACAATACGGAGCCACTGAAGAATTTTGACTAGGGTAGTGACATTCCTTTAGTTATATTCATTTTGTAGCTACGTGGAGAATGGACTGGAGAGGCAAGGTAGTTGATGTAAGAAGACCAATTAGGAACCTATTCAAACAATCCAGACAAGAGGTTATAAAGGCTTAGACTGAGATAGAGGATGGGAGAGTGGAGCAAAGGGAGAGATGGGAGACATACAGTTATTGTCTAACCAGACATTGTGATACTTGAAATATCTCCGTGCTGGTGACTCCAAGATCTATTTAACCAGACCATATGCTCTCACAAACTCTAGTCCCATTATCAACAACTACCTATTAGAGATTTCAAACTGGATGTCCTCTAGGCATTTCAAACTCAATATGTCTAAATCATTACTTCTCCCCTTACCAGCTATCCCTTTTTCTAACTTCCCCATTTCTGTTGACAGATCACTATCCTTCTAGTTATCACAGTGGATAAACTCTGATTACTTGCTCAACTCTTCTTTCTCCTTCGTTCTCCATATTTAATCAGTAGTAAAGTCTTGTTGATTCTACCTCAAAAATGTCTCCATCTTTTAGCTTCTTCTCTACACTTAGATAACCACCCCCTTGGTTCAGGCCCTTATAAAATCCAGCCTGAGCTATTATAATATCTGCTTAGTTGGTTTCCCTGGCCCAAGTTTCCCTCCTTTCCAATTTTTACTCTACAATACTGTCAAAGTGATAGTACTAAAGCACAGGTCTTGAAATGTTATTCTCTTGCTCAAGAAGTTGCAGTGATTACTTCTCTATTGCCTGGAGGATAAAACACAAATTTTTCTGACATTTAAAACCCTTCACAATCTTTCTCCAGCCTGGCTTTCTAGACTTATTCCATGTTATTTTCTTATTAGTCCCTTTCACACTCTACATTTCAGTCAAACCAGCCTACTACCTCTTCAATGTACATCAAATCCTATCTCTGCTCTCTGTGCCTTTGACCAGGCTGTATCTCATATGTGGAATGTCATTTCCCCTCATTTTCCTCTTTCAGAATCTCTAGTTTTCCCCCAATGCTCAGCATGCATGCTACCTCTAAAATGAGTCCTTTCCTTATTCTGCCCTTCTCCTGCTAATGTCTCCTCCACCACAGAAATTATTTCATATTTACTTGCATATATTTTGTGTCTGCTAATATGTTACACTTTGTAAACCTCTCATGGATAGGGACTGCTTCATTTTTGTCTTTGTGTCTCCAGAACTTAGCAGAATGCCTAGTTCATGTTGTTGTTCCTATTGTCCAGTCATTTTTCAAACATGTGCAACTCTCCATGACCCCATTTGGGGTTTTCTTGGTAAAGATACTGGAGTGGTTTGCCATTTCCTTCTCCAGTTCATTTTACAGGTGAGGAAACTGAGACAAACAGTGCTAAATGACTTGCCCAGGGTCACACAAATAGTAAGTGTCTGAGGCCAGATTTGAACTCAGGGGTGTGAGTCTTCCTGACTCCATACCTGGCATTCTATGCACTATGTCACCTAACTACCCCATATCATTTGTGATGAAGAGCAAATAGACCAGTTTAGCTAAAGTTGCAGGTGTAAGACAGAGCTTGCTCAGACTGAATTAAGAGATCTGATAGATTTTCAGTATTAGTATTTATACCTTGGAAACTGGGAAAAGCTATAAAAGAGGGCTTGATTTAATGTTTTGTTGATTGTCTGACTTAAGAAAGTGATGGAGAAAATGCCAGTAATGTAGATTAAACTAACAAGTATGCCATGGGGAAAAAAAGAAAAAAAAAAGAAAATTAAAAATAAAATGGGGCAGCTAGGAGGCACAGTAGATAGAGCACTGGCCCTGGAGTCAAGAGGACCTCAGTTAAAATTTGACCTCAGACAGTTATTAGTTGGGTAAGTCACTTAACCCTGATTGCCTAAAAAAAAAAAAATTATGTCATGGGCACAATTTTTTTTCCAGAGAGTTAATTGTTAAACACTTAGTAGAACACTCCCGACTGAAAGGTAGTGTGGTCAAGGAGGGACAATATGCAAATAACCTAAAAAAAATAAGCTAGATCCACTGACTTCAAAACCTAAGAACAGGGGCAGCTAGGTGGTGCAGTGGATAGAGCACTGGCCTTGGATTCAGGAGGACCTGAGTTCAAATCTGGCCTCAGACACATAACACTTATTAGCTGTGTGACCCTGGGCAAGTCACTTAACCCCATTACCTAACCAAAAAAACAAAAACCTAAGAACAACTAAGAATTTTGGGTACATGATAGATTGTGCAGGTTGGGGAAATGCTTTGGGGTCCTTATTCAGTTCAGTGCCCCTCAAGTCATATTTTTAATAAGTTACCCATCTCCTTGTACTTCCCTACACTGCTCCTAGTAAGCTACTAAGCCCATAATTAATACATCAAGGATCCGTGATTTTCTCAGGATGTAAACTTCTTCTGTTGATATAACTTATCTTTACTTTAGTAGATAAGTACTAAAGTTCTCTGAGGTTCTTTAAATTAAGTGATCTGTCAATAATCTCACAGCTAGTTGTATCAGAGGCAGGATTTGAATCCAGGTGGTCTTGGCCTCAATTTAAGCACAATTCCCTACATCAAATTCCCTCCCAAGTCCATAGTAGGTGCTCATTAAACAGATTGTGATGTGACCTAAATAGCTGGGTGAATGGACTAGATTTAGTAATTAGCCAAGGGCACCTTTATTCAGGCTACTCCAACTTAATTTCTATATTATTGGACGTAAAATATCCCATTGTTCCAGATTACCTCTCCTTCAATAGCATTCTGTGACATGGCATTATCACACAGAGCCTTTCTTTCACTATAGCATAACTGCTCTTTTTCAGACAAATAGGCAATCCTTTGACAACAGGGACCATAGCCTCTCTGTGAGGCACAGAAGTCAGAAAAAAGGAGGGAATGCTTGTCAGAGCTTTACAGTGACCACATTCACAACTTTAATTCTCTGATGCTTTCCTTCCTAGAAGGAGAAAAAGGAAGGTAGAAATGGTGAGAGATTCTACAGCCTACAACCTTTATATCCTCTGAACCATGTGTGCATGATACAATAACAGGGAAGAGAGAGGCAGGATTAGAACTGAAATCCAATTCTATCTATTAAGGTGCTAGACTGTGGGGAATGCTTCAGAAATCTAAGATACAGGTTCTTGTGTTCAAAAAAATGCAGCTTAGTTATAGAAATTAGATATATAATTATATAGATGTTAATATAGATTGTATCTAAATATAAATGTGAGTAATTAGTGAACAGTTTATAGGACAGTTTATAATTAAAGGTTATAATCAATTATAATTCACACTTGGAAGAGGAGGTAGAGGTTTCCAGAAGGGAGAGATTGTTGGAGGCTGGAATAGTTAATTCAAGTAGGTAAGCTTCAAAAGGAAGGTAAGATTTAGGTTGAACTTGGAGGATAATATTTGTATTTCTATATATAAGCCAAATCCTCAGCCTTAGCTATACTGCCATATTGAGGGAAAGGGATTTCACAGCTGCCCTTGTGACCTGTACCAGTGCTTGATAATTGCCATGAATTGTCAGGAATTCCCAGTGGAAAGATCAGACCTCAGGAGACATTAAATTCAGTGGGAAAAAAAAAGGTAAAACATAGGACAAAGGAAAATCCAAATACTGAATGTGATACTACCCTGTGGGCAGTAATAGCTACAGTGAAATGTTACTTATTAACTCGATTCCTTTCAGCATATGATTTTCCTATTGCTATTTTACTTAACATTTATCTGCAAATTCTTTTATATAACCCACATGGTATATAGTGATAGAAAGGGTCAAATGCTTGGCTGATTCACATGTAGGGAAAATATGACCCAACCAGAAAATGTAATGACTAATTCAAGTTAGATATAGTTGGAGGGGCAGGAGGAGAGTTACCAAGTATTAGCTAACCCTGTTCAATAATTTACAAATCAATTAAAATGACATTATTATTCTCCTTTACCACTTAGCTTCCCTGATATTTAAAGGTCATTCAGATGCTATTGGAGAAAAAGATTATTAGCAGATGTGTGGAAATAGCATTTCCAGTCTGGATAAAATGATATGAGGCCAATTTGTGTCCTAACTCAGTTGTGCCCATCAGTACATAAGGGCAGGGCTTTGATGAAATAAAGCTGTTAAATGATTTTTTTCAAAAGAACATCTAAAGCTTGATGATGGTGGAAAGTGAAGTGCTGTGCAAGGGAAAGAGTACTTACTGAGCCTGGAATCGAAAGGCTTGGATTGACATCTCAGTTTTTTCCGCAACAAGGTGACCTTAAGCTAGTCACTTAATCTCTTTATCCCCAAGTCTGTTCTCCTCCAAAATAGGGATAACAACAACACTTAATAGTGTTGTTGTGAGGATCAAAAGAGACAATAGCCTGGAAAACATTTTATATATTGTAAAATCCCATGCAAAAATAAGGTTTTAGGTTAGTCCAGTGCCAAGGCAATCTCCTTCAGAAAACAGACAGTAAGGAATTTAGTTGTCCAAGATTCAGTTAAGTTGTACTAAAAAACAAAACAAAACAAAACAAAACCCTGATCTTTTAGAGTTTATAGATTTAGAACTGGAAGAGACCTTAAAAGTCATCTAGATCAACTCTAATTTTTCAGAGGATAAGGGACTTGTCCAAAGTCATAAAGGTAGTTGGTGGTGAGCTAGGAATTAAATGGCCTCTTCATGTTCCTGAATTCACAATACCCAGGGCTGGCTGCCAAGTACCTTAGTGCTACATATACTAGTCTACCTCCTGGTGCTACTAAATGCACCCTAGAGAATGTATCACTCCCTTCTCCTTTCTACCACCACTTTTCCCCAATTGCTGGGTGATGGAAATTTTTGTCCCAAATAGTAATTTTCATCCATTAACTTAGTAAATATTTAAGTGCCTAATTTGTGCTTAATGTTATACTAAGCACTTTTCCTAATGAAAAGTATGAGACAGTCCCAGAATTCCCAGAATCTCTAGTTGCAGAGATAACATTAATCTTATCTATAAGTTAATCAAACAAAACAAAACCAAGACAAACAAACAAACAAAAAAGACCTGTGATTTCTTCTAATTAATAACTTTTGGTGAGGAACTCTGACAGTGAAGATCTCCACCTAGGTTGTACTTATAGTCTTAGAGAGTTGCCCTGGGAAAACTGAAAGGTTAAATGGCTTGCCTTGCCACACACTGCCAGTATGTCTGAGAAGGGGCTTGAACACAGGTTTTTTTCAGGTTCTGAGCCTGGCTTTGTTTTTTAGCACTTTGCACCAAATAGGGGATGGTTCTTTCATTTCAGGCACCCAGCACAGTACCTGGGTAAATAGTAGGTATTTAAGAAATATGAGTAATTGACCGATTCATCTACAATGCTTTGTCAGGGTAATTGGTGACCTAAATTAGCACAAATTGGTGACTTTATCAGCACAAACAAATATAAACATACACTCATAAACACACACACACACAAACATGAATAGTTCTTTGAACATACGATGAGGTGATGTAATCGAGAGTATTCTGGACTGGGTCCTGACTCTGCAATTAAGTGACTAGTTAAACTTCCTAGGAAAATAACTTGTGCAAGTTATCACTAGGAGTGGTACAAATAGAATGTATGTATGGCCGGGGACATTTCAGCTGAGCCCAAAATTGAACAGCTGAATAGACTAGATTGCCTTAAGGAAAATACATAGTACTATTAATGACCCCCAAGCTTCTCCATGAAATAGAGGCACATTTTTTAGCATTAATATTCTTGTGATGTTGTACTGTTGTATGACTGGATCATGGACACTCTAGCCTTTGAATAAATGAGCTTTGAGGATCAACTGAGAGGTATTAGAGAGGTGGGTATGAATGAGCTATATAACATCACCAGCAAGGAATCATTATAGTCACTTCATATTGGTATTTAACTATACGGAGGGGAGGTTGGGGGGGATAGGAGTAGAGAAAGAGTGAGAGAGACAGAGAGACAGAGAGAGTCAGAGAGAGACACATACAAAGAAATAGTACAGCATATTTCATTAGCTATGACATGGAAAATATGAATCTACCCCACAGTCAACCATCCCTTTCCTCCTCTCTCACACCCATCTCATGGGGCATTTAGTCATTCTGTGTTGGACACAATTTCTAGCTATAGTCAGCAGAAGGTTATTCTTACCCATGTAGTCTGGCCTAAGAAGAGTTGTAGGTTTTAGTGACAAACTCAATGCACTCAACATGAAATTGACCCTGAAGTCTGCAGTCATAAATCCTCTATTCCTTGGAGAATTCTTCCCCTTTCCTGTACCACAATATACTTTTGGTTATCAAGCTAAATAATGATGAAAGTGTCTATGGTGATTGTAAAGGTGATAATGGAGATTTTGATTGTAGTGGTGGTAGTAATAATGACGATAGTAGTTTTGATGACAATTGTGGTATGATAGTGGTAAAGATGATGAAGTTTTAAATTGTTTTGGCATCATGACTTTTATAGGATGGCTTGTAGAAGACATCTGCCAAAGTTCTTTGCTAAAAAGAAATAGACAATTTTTTATCATGTATTTTATTTGTTACTTTACTTTCTCATTAATTGAAATAAGAAATTTATGTTATGATAAACGTTTCTGTCATTTTTTGGGTGAGTGTATGGATTGGAAGAATAATTTGACTAGCTAATTGAATGATAATTGGATTTAGAAATGTAAAATGTTACTTGTGAGAAGAAATAGTCATACTATACTAAAAATTATTGTCCCTGAAGCAGAGGCCAAACCTCAGATGTATAACATAGAAGAACTTCGCCCCCCCCCCCATCTACCTCACACACAGCATGGGAACAACTCCTTCAGGGCAACATGAAATTATGGATTAAATGACACTTCTGCATAATAACTCTTTTATTCATCTCTGATTGACTCCCTATCACAATCCCCTCAGTATATATGTTCAAATCTCTTTTCTCAAGTTCTTAAATCAATCCCTGTTATTTTCTCAGTAGATGGCCTTGCTTCTCACTTTATTAAGATTGAGGTCAACTATTGTGAGCTCCTTCCTTTCTCTTTTTTGACACCTTAAATCTCTCATTGTTTTTACTCATCTTTCCCTTCTTCCTTTTATTATCAGATGAGGTTATACTTCTCTTTGGCATTACTAACCTCAATTCTTATAACTTTGATCTACTTTGGTCCTGCTTTTTCTTAGATATTCCTAGATGATTCTTTGAGACCATTCACCTATTTTTTTTCATCTTGAACTTCTCTCTCTCTAGTGACTTCTATGCCCACAAACAAGTTCAGGTCTATATTAGACTTAAAATGTCTCTCCTTGGACCTATTATTTCTTCAAATTATTGTCCTTAGCATTCTCTTTCTCTTGGCTAAAACAGTTTCTAGAAAGAGTAGGCTACATTTGCTATTTCTACTTTCTTATAATTTATTTGCTCCCTAAAACCTTAGAAATTTTGTTCCCATAACTCAGTATTGAAATTATTTTTTTCCCCTAAGTCACTAATGAACTTTTAATTAACCTTCTCAATCCTCATGCTTTTTGACCTTTCTGAGGCAGGTGATTCCACTGTCTGCATCCTTCTTTATATTGCTTTTTTCCCTTGCTTTTTTTGGAGAACCCTACTTTGCCCTTATACCCATTTACTTGTCTAACTATTCCTTTTCAGTCTCCTTTTATGAACATACGAATGACAATACATTTATTAAGCACCTTTTATGTGCAAAGCATGGGATTTATATTTTTCCTTTCCCCTCTCTCTTCCAAGTTTAGGTGACTCTCAAGGTACTGTCCAAAATTATCTCCTTTATACTCTCTGGACTTTCCCTTTGTGATATCATTTATTATTAAGGCTACAATCATCACCTCTATGCAGATGCTCCCTTTTAGAGTCCATTGCTGGGACTTAAAAAGGGCTTCACAGAAAGAAATTGGAGAAGTCAACAATGGTGAAAGCAAAGGACACTTTTATTTGGTATGTTTATGAAAAGAGATCATGGATACCCAAGGAAGCAGTAGCTGAGAGCCTGCATAAAACTAGTCAAAGAGACCTTCATGCAAGGTACAAGGTCACATGGTTCTCATAGCCCCTGAGGGTCCTCTTGTATGTAGGTAGCAATACGGCACTCAAGTCTGGAGATCAATTTTTGAGCTATAAACATAATAGAATGTGCTTCCCCTACAGACCAGTTGGTGAAGAGCTCATTCCTTTTTAAAAAGGAAATAAGCACCAATTACTAAGGGTTTATGAAAATTATAAAAGTGAAATGCAATAGGGTATGTGGAAAAGAAGGATTTGAAATATCATGACTGCCATGCGCAGAAAGCCAAGCAAAGCTACAGAAAATAGAGCAGTAGGGAACAGTGACAAGTGATCCTTGCTAAAAATATCTGGAGATAAGAACTACTAAAAATCAGCAGCACTACTCTATTAGTGTTACAGAAGGGAACATACACATATATGAGTTGCAAATCTGAAGCACTTGCTGCTAGAATATTATCTAGAGCTATGCCACCATGTGATAGACCCAACTCAAACCAGCTCATGAAAACCCACTGTTAAATTTTTAGTGTGAGCATTTAGACCTTGGGAATTGGCAAACATGACAAATAAGAAAGTTTAGCTAGGTGGTGTAGTGGATAAGGTACTGGGTTTGGAACTGGGAAGACTCATCTTTGTGATGAGTCTGGCCTCAGACACGTAGTATCTGTTTGACCCTAGATGAGTCACTTAACCCCACTTGCCTCAGTTTTTCATCTGTAAAAATCATCTGAAGAAGGAAATGGCAAACCATGCCAGTATCTTTGCCAAGAAAGCCCTAAATAGGGTCATGAAGAATTGGACATGACTGAGCAACAACAACAAATAAGGGCTTGATTTATTATCTTGTTGGTTGTTTAAATAATGTAGTCAAAGGTTTTTCCTGTAACAATATATGGCCGTGAGAGTTGGACCATATGAAAAGTTGAAATAACACTTTCAAATTATAGTGCTGAAGAAGACTTTTGAGAGTCCCTTGGTCAGCAAGGAGATTAAATCAGTCAATACTTAGAGAAATTAATTTAGGATATTCAGTGGAAGGTTAAATACTGAAGCTGAAGCTTAAATACTTTGCCCACATGAGAAGATGAGACTTATTGGAAAAGACCCTGATGTTGGGAAAGGTTGATGGCAAAAGGAAAAGGGGATGGCAGAGAATGAGATGGCTAGTGTCATGGAAACAATGGACGTGAACTTAGACTTCAAGAGATAGTGGAGAAGAAAAGGACTGGCATGGTATGCTCCTTGGGGTGACAAAGATTTGGATATGAAAGAATGACTGAATAATGCAACAAAATTCTGTCTCTGTCCCTCTTTCTTCTCTCCTCTCATTTATCTTACCCTTCCCTACTCCCCAGCACACATAACAAAGCATACCCAGTCCTCTCCACCACTTAATCTATTCTTCAGCTTTAATTATTTTAATTTGACATGTCCTTTTTCAAGAATTATATTCA
The DNA here is from genome assembly GCF_003287225.1 of Phascolarctos cinereus. NCBI lineage: Eukaryota > Metazoa > Chordata > Mammalia > Diprotodontia > Phascolarctidae > Phascolarctos > Phascolarctos cinereus. The sequence goes on from NW_027556098.1 coordinate 137,799,581, forward strand.
CTTTTTCTGATTTGTTTCCCTTTTAATGATACTGTAGAAACTATTCTCAAGATTGTTATTTCCCAAAGGAAACAATAAGGTAAGGTAAGACATGTGTTGTAACCTTAGTCCAAAAAGAATATTTTGCTCCTTATATACATATATTTATTTATATTATATATTTTATGTATATTATATATTTTGCTTCTTAGCTTGCCCACTAATGTTTCCTTTAACTTTTGAATGTTTATGAGATAATGTGCAACTTAAAAAAAAAACAACAACAGAAGGCAAAAAAAAAAATCACTCAGTGTTAACACCAATTAAGGGGGGAGACCAAATATCTTCACCAACACCTTAAATAGAGATGAAAAATGGAGCCCCAGAAAGATTAAGCATCTTATCTGAGATCACCCAGCTTGGACTGGACTGGACTGGAACTAGAACCCAGATCTCTTTTGAATCCTAGAACATCAGAACTCTACTACCTCAGTGACCAAGAACATGAAGTATAGCCACATAACATGTAGAAATCTAAAAAATGATATTAATGACAAATTATAGGAAATCAATATTATGTTAATTAAGCATGTAGAAAATACTAGGTTTCAATAAATTAATATCTAAAATTAAAATAAATTATAATTGGAAATCGTATACCCATACTCAATAAATTTAAATATATATCCCAATAATAATAAATTACTGATACAGAGAAAATAGTAAATACCTACTTAAGTAGTCTTCATAGTAGAGAACACATTAGTGACATTCACTGTAATGTGGCCTCAGTTCAATACAGAGCAAAATGGGGTCAAGTTTCCCCAACCAAATTTATTGCTTAAAATTTGTCCATAATAAATGAATCTCAGTGATAAATCTGCAACCACACCCTACTACAATGAAAAGATGGGCAATTTTCCATCCTGTATAAATTCTGTTAATCACCTTTTATGGCTATTGAGCTGTAGTGTTTGGAAATTAAAAAATGAAAACATGTAGATTTCAATAACAATCCCTAAGCATTCTCGTCAAGCTGGGTGCTGTCATTCTACTAGATCTGGCAGCAGTCTGAATGAAATAGCCCTGGTTTAGAGGTCAGAAAAGAGCTACATTTCTTCAAACTGCACTTTTAAGACATTATTGAAAATGTATTCTGTTTAAATAGCTATTTGTATAATTAGATATGTCCAATGGGGAGGGGAGGAACAAAAAAAATATATTTTTTAGCTAAGTAAATGCCTACATTTAAAATGCACTTGTGTCAGAAGGAAAGAAAATGATTTTTTTTCAAAGCTATGAGAGTTTGGGGAGAAGTGCCGAAAAATCAATTTATTTTCAAAGGAATAGAGTAGACTGATTATGCATCTGTTAGTTCTAACTGGCACTGTTTGGATACAATACAGTTGCATTGATTTTGATGCATATGTAATGTGTCTTTTTCACACAAATAAACATGTTGTGCAGAAAGAAAAGGAATGACTTGGTGATGGTTGAAAGTATAGATTTAGCATTTTTTTCTCTTCTTATAAAGATTCGCTGCCCCCTATCTAAATTTAAGAAATTATTTCCGACTATATACAGGGAACTTTTAACCCAAGGAAATGCATTCCAATTGGGGGTTCAATACAAATCTTGATCTCAGGAGACATTTACAAAAGAAGAGAGATTTTGTGCCTGGGATTGCTTTGGTGTATTGCTCTCTGAAGTCAAAGGACAAACTGACCTCTCAGAGGAAACTGCAGTTCTAATGAATAGAAACTTCATGTAGGGAAGGAAGTTGAAATTGCTGAGTTCTCTTAATGGCTCAGCCAACACTTACTAGCTTTGAGTCCTTGGATAAGTCACTCAGCTGCTCTGAGCCTCATTATTTCCATCTCTAAAACACAGAGAGCGATATCTGCCCTTCCTATCTTTTGTAGGAGTATTATAAAGTTCATGTGAAATTGTATGTATGAAAGTTATTTGAAATTGTAAAGCACTACCAAAATGTAAGTTACTGTTATAATTGAGCAGTCCTATATATGTGCCATATGAGGCTGCATGTGTTCTGTGTTGTATAATGGAAGCTTAAGATTGAGGTGAAGGATGCTACAATAGAATAGAAATATGTGAAGAAGTGTAAGTTTGCCATTGATTGCCTTCATTATCCTCCTTCTAATTTCTCCTGTCCTCCTTTCAGTGCTATTCCACCAGACTTAAAAGTACTACCCGTTTAGTTGAATTTTTTTCTATTTTATCATCCTACTCCTTGCCCTAAGAGAATAGTTCCTGTTCATGAGTAAAACAATTCTCCTTCCCAAGAAAAGGGCTAATCTTGAAGGCCATTCTTTCAGGGTTTTATTCTCTAGTAATGAATAATGAGTGGTAACAGTTTAAAATAACCATTCCTAATATATTATTTCACTGAAATGATATAATGCTTTAATTCTCTTAAAATGCTCTTTCAGGCACTATGGTAGACCAATAGGAAAAAAAAATATGTTTATCCTTTTGCCCCTGACAAATTCCTTTGTATATGAATGAACCTTTATATATTCCTAAATATTGAAGTACATTTATATTCAATCAGGTATTAATTATTTCTACAAAGAATAAAGAAACCACAAAGATGAGATGTGTTCTAAAGATGATAAGGAGATACGGTGATAAGTTGTTTCCTTCACTGTTGCTCAATAAAGAATAAGGGAGAGAAATATTAATTTGGGTAGTGAACAAATAGATAAGGAGATGGTATCTGAGGATATGACTTAAATTTTTAGAGCATGACTAAAATATAGGGGTGATAGATTTCTGACTAGAGAAAGAGTACAGCTAATAAAGACAAGCAAATATGTAACATCATAGTATCTTGCAGATTTAGTTAAAAAGATTTTAAATTAAAGGGGACAGGGGAAGAAGATTGCTTTTGAATATCCACAGAGTAGGTAAAATAGCAAGGTTGCAAAGAAGGAAGACTAGCAATTGAAACAATCAGTTCACAGAAGTAAAAAATCCAAGAAATGAGCCAATAGTGAAACCCATAACCTCAAATATCTATACTAAACCTCCCAAAGTTTAGGCCACAAACAAGAAGAAATAGGGAGTTTAATGCAAAGAGGCAAATTTGTCATCATACATATAACTGGGATGTGGTAGGTTCAAATTCTTGGCTAGACTGTCTTTGGATAGGTATAGCTCCTTTATAATAATAATAGCTAATATTTATCTAATGCTTATAATGTGCTCAACACTGCTAAGTGCTTTACAATTATTATTTTATTTGATCCTCAAAACAACCAGGTGCTATTATTATCAACCCTGTTTTACAGATGAGGAAATAGAGGCAAAGACAGGTTAAGTGGTTTGCGTAGGGTCACACAACTAAGAAATATCTGAGGCCAGATTAGAACTCAGGAAGATGAGTCTTTCTGCCTCCAGGCCTGACACTCTCTTCACTGTGCCAGCTAGCTGCCTTAGATCAATCAACCTAGAGTTGCACTACTGCACTGCTTCTTTGCTCACAATAGCTTCATTGGTACTATAGGAATATGGGAGTTAACTCAATCCTCACCCTCCTCCTTCAGTAGTTTCTAGGTCCACAAGAAAGCACAAAATCAATTCTGAATCTGATTCTAGCCAAAAGGGAGGAACTAGAAGTTTAGAATATGTGATAGTCAAAGAAAGGAAAATCTTGGACTAGTCTTGCATGCCTTTAGATTTTTTGGGGAAAAATCTTAAAGGACTTAGAAAAAAGATAAAAGACTATGGACTAAAGTTCTACACATGAGGTCATCACAGAATGGTTAGAATGCAATGAATTTCAGAAGACACAAGGGAAAATAATTCCATTGAGGAGAAAAATGGAATTTGCCCATAGATACCTATATGGATACAGAGAGAATTCACCAACTAGGATACATACATACATACACATACATACATATGTATGTATGTATATGTGTGTATGTAAAATGTATAGAATATGGAAGCAAGTCCAAGTAACAAATGAATAGAAGAGCATGCTATGGTCTTGAAAAATAGCATCTGTAGTGCTAAAACTCAGTATCAGCTAGGCTGACAAGAGAAGCTAAGAAAAAGGGGTTTGGGGTTTGAGGTTTGTGTGGTTTTTTTTAAAAGATATATTGGGAGAAACACATGGATAAAAAAAAAATATAGTAGACCTTTACTAGGGTAGATGGGATGAAGATAATAGAACACAGTGCTTCTTTTTCCTCTGGTAAGGAAAATGACTATCAGCTTAAAATAATAGAATAAAAAGTGACTAATAGAGAGTTGAAAGCCAATATATGTAAGGGGAGAGTAAGAAAGCATCTAATGCCCTCAGTGAATTTGAATCATCTTGCCCAGAAGAATTACTTATTGTCTCAAGTATTGAAAAAACTGGGCTATTTGGCCACAGAGCCTTTTCAGTGGTATTTGAAAGATGCTGAAAAAATGAAAAATGGGAGAGGTTCTAGAAGGTGAGAGAGAGAGAGAGAGAGAGAGAGAGAGAGAGAGAGAGAGAGAGAGAGAGAGAGATGGACAGAGAGACAGGGATAGAGAGACAGATATGTACAAATTATGGGCCAGTGAGCATGACTTTGAGCCTTGGAAAAATTTTAGAACAGATCAATAAAGAGATGGAGACACAGTGGCTTCATAAAAAACAGAGCATGACAGATTACTTGTATTTCCTTTGTGTGTGTGTGTGTGTGACAGAATTATTGACTAGTATAAGAGAGAAAGTCTAGGCATACAGTAAAATAAGATTTTAATGAAGCTTTTTATAAAGCATCTCATACTTTGTGGACAAGATGGAGAGATGTACTGTAGATGATAATACAATTATACAGATTCAGAACTGGTTGAGTGGGTAAACTCAAAGAGTAATTGCTAATGAGTCAAAGTCCATAGAATGGTGGAGTTACAAGCATAGTTGCCCCAGTTCTGCTATTGGACTTTTTAAATATGTAAATCCCTCTAATAAAGGCAGAGATGATATTATGTAGATCAGGCCAACACAACCAGTGGTCCGTGGGCTGTGAGTGGCCTGTGGGCATGCCAAAGGATTTCAGGCCACCCGAAAGCCTTTAAGCCTGTGGGCCCACAGGTTGTACAGGCTTGGCATAGATGACAAAGCTGAAAATGATAGTCAGTACAGTGGATTATAGAGTTAGGCTCTAAAAAAGTTCTTGAAAGACAAGAGCTTTGGGCTAACTCTAATAAGATGAAATTCAAAAGCAATGAAGATAAATTTAGAAGTTTACATTTGTTTTCAAGGATAAGCTTCATAAATAAACAGGATGTAGGAGGCATGATTAAACAGCAATTCTGAAGAAAATGATCTGGAGATCTTAGTGGACTGCAAGCTCACTATGAATCAGCAGTATGATATAGTATCTCCCCAAAACAAACAAACAAGCAAACAAACCTAATTAAATATTGGGCTATATTAAAGGCAGCAGTTTCAAAGAATAGGGAGATGATAGTCATACCATTCTCTGTCCTTGTTAGACCTTAGCTAGAGTATTTTGCACAATTTGGACATTACAATTTAAGAAGCACATTGATAAGCTAGAGTTTCTAGCTAAAGACAATCAGGATGATAAAAGTCTTGAAGTGTATGTCCTATGTAAGGATCACTGGGAGGAAACGGTCATGTTTAACTTGGTTAAGAGTAGCCACGGTATGTATGGTGGAGGGCAGTTGGGGGTTCGGTGGCATGGTAGCTATTTTTAAATATTTGAAGGCTTAAAATGCACAGGAGGAATCAAGCTCCTTATTTAGTTTGGCCTTAGAGGGAAAAAACCAGGAGGAATGAGGGGAAGCACAAGCTGTAAAAAGTCAAATAAGCTTGCTGTCACGCATAACTTTCTAGTAGAGCTGACCCAAAGTGGGATTGGCTACTACAACAGGTAATGGTTTTCCTTTCCTTGAAATAGCAGAGAGATACAAATGGGGGAAGGGACAAACAACTATTCAATGGCTATGGTAAAGTGAAGATTCCTTTGGTATATGAGTTGGCTATAGGACTTCTGATGTCTCTTTCTACTCTTAATCAATCTAACCTTCAATTTAGAGATGAGCTAACTGAAGACTAGAAAGGTTAAGTGACTTCACCAAGGTTCCACAGGCATCTTTTTCATGAAGATTTTCCTGATCTTTTCAACCGTTCATGTTTTCCCTCCGAAACCACCTTGCATTTAACTATTTTGCATGTAATTATTAGTTTTGTATTTTTCTGTATATATCTATTATATATATAGCATATATAATCACATGTATATATACATGATTGGGTATACATATATCTCTTTGTCTATCATCTATCTATCTATCTATCTATCTATCTATCTATCTATCTATCTATCTATCTATCTATCTATCTATCTATTTATCTGTCTATCTTCTCTCCCCTACTGGGGTTTAGTTAGCACATTGCAAGAAGGGATTGTTATGTCATTTGTACTTGTATCTCTAGTACCTAGCAAAGTGCTTGGCACACATAGTAGGTAATTTATTAATAAATACTTATTGATTGATTCAAGTAGTGGAGCCAGGATTTGAATTCCAGTTCTTTCCCTCCAGGTCTAGAGCTTTTTACAATATAAACAAATCCCTGGTGTCATAATTGATTTGACTTCTGAAATTCATAGGAATCTGTAAAAAGGAGAGGGTTGAATTAGCCAGTATCTGAGGTCCCTTCCAGCTCTAGATCTGTGTATCTACCCCCTTTCTCTTCTCTATTACTTAAAGATTGTGCACAAGGCTATCCTTTTCCTCTTCCCACTCCAGCTGCCACTCTTCTTTCACCCACAAAGAAAATTCATGTTAAAATTGACAAAGGAATATTCCTGAAAGAGACCAAACCATGCATGTAAGGCTGCATTTAGAAGAGAAGAAGGCCAAGGACTGGTTACAGATTGTCATTTCGTTAAAATGCCAAGTGGCCAATAGCTGTAGGCAGATGGTTTTAAACCACACATACTGTTCCTTCCTGTTAACATGTAAGCTTAAAGGGGCTTTGATGCCAACACGCCAAAGAAGTTCATTTCCCTGCAAGCATAAGCCTCCTAGTCCATCCATAATGAAGACACTAGTGTAATTTTGGATGGCTTTTCTGAGGAGCTTTTAAGGTAGATTACCAAATAAAGCATTCTAGTTGTCAGTTGGCAAGTCTATAACCCGTTTGGAAAATCTCAAGACAAATTTCAGCGTGTGGTGGTTTGTTTGAGGATGCTGGGAATAATCTAATCTGCTATTTCAAATATAATTTAGATTTAAGAGGTGTTTTACTGTTTTATTACCAACCAGCCTGAGGATCCAGCTGAGTGTATTACACATCACATTAGATTAAGGTCAATTAACAACATTGTGAGAGATATTTTTCCCCTGTATAATGAGATGGAGCTGCAACTTCATGATTAAAACCCTGAATGTTGGTACAGATGAGATGAGGGATGTTGGTCAGATTCCATTTATGATTAAGGCTCTGGTTTGTGGTCCAACAGGACATATCATGTCATAACTTGCTGAACTTTTAATCAGAGTTTATTAAGCGGCAGTGGGGTAGACTCCAATCAATAGAAGTGACCCTTGAACCCAGTGGAAAACGTTTGGATGCAAATAAGTTGAGAACAGCAGGCAGATTTTAGATGAAATAGCTTTCACTATCATGCTGTCTACTACAAAAGTATAACAAACCAGCAAGGATAGGACTATAAAATTGAAAAGCTGGTATCTTTCTTTTTGGTTCTTCTTATTTCAAATGCCCACTGTTCCTGTGCATGCTCTTCCTTTGCTCCTATCTAAACCTGTTGGGAATGCTCTACTATATGCCTTTGTATCAAGTTAAGGAACTAAATTGCCTTTCAAATTATATTTGCCTTTTTAGCTTAGCACAAGAGATGAAAGGTTTTATCTTATGGTATGGGCATTTCTGGCATCGGTGTTTACTAAGCACCAATTATGTACATAGCACTACTCTGATATTATGGCCTGCAGGGCATATATAGAAGAATGAAATACTGTCCCTTTGGTCAAGGAGATTCAATTTTGATAAAGATACAAGACATACAATCACAGAAAATATAACTATCAGGAAAAAGCGACATATTATCAATTTAACTTTAAAATAATACTTTGGTGATTTTTTTTGTCTTTGTATCACAGTTATTTATGGGGAAAATAGTTCTACCCCAAACCCTCCAGATTGGCCTCACCCTTGTGAAAAAGGAAAACATTTAAGCACAAATATTGGATATAGTGGCCATATAATAAATCAATCAATAAACATTTATTAAGCATCTACTATCTGTCCTATACCGTGTTAAGCCCCTGTGACACAGAAAGAGGCAAAAGACAGTCCTTTCCCTCAGGGAGATAACATCTAATGGGAAAGATAACATGTAAATTGGTATATACAAAACAAGTCATATACAGGATAAATAGGAAATAATTAAAAAAAGGAAATCACTGAAATTAAAAGACATTGGGGAAAGCTTCCTGTAGAAAGTGCAATTTTAATTGGGACTTAAAGGAAACAAGGGAGGTCAGTAGTCAGAGTGAACAAGAGGGAGCATTCCAGGCACTTGGGACAACCAGAGAAAATGCCAGGAGCTTAGAGATAGAATGTCTTCTTTGTGGAACAGCCAGGAGGCCTTTGTCACTAGATCAAAGAGTGTGTATAGGAGAGGAAGGTGTAAGAAGACTAAAGCTAGGAGGTTGCAAAGTTCTCTGAATGCCAAACAACACTTTGTATTTGATCCTAGAGGCATTAAGAAGATACTGAAGAGGGGCAGCAAGTGGCACAGTGGAGAGAGCACCTGCTCTGGAGTCTCCTGCCTCAGACACTTGATCACCTGATACTTACTTACTAGCTGTGTGACTCTGGGCAAGTCACTCCAACTGCCTTGCAAAAAACCCCAAACCCTTGAGTTTACTGAGTAGAGAGGGGTAACACGATCAGACTCATGTTTTAGGAAAAAATCAGTATAGTGGCTGGAGGGAGAATGGATTAGGGTGGGGAGAGAATTGAGGCAGGCAGAACCACCAGCAGTTATTGTAATAGTCCAGATGTGTAATGATGACAGCCTGTACCAGAGTGGTGGTAGTGTGAAAGGAAAGAAGATGATGTTTTGAGAGATGTGGCAAAGGTGAAAGACACAAGTCTTGGCAATGGCTTGGATATGGGAGTGGTGGTGAGAGATAATGAGGAATCCAGGATGACTCCTATGTTGTGAGCTTGTGGGACTGAGAGAATGGTGTTGCCCACTACAGTGGTAGCAAAGGTAGGAGGGGGAGAGAGACTTTAGAGGGAATGATAATGAGTTCTATTTTGTACATATTGAGTTAAAGATTTCTATTGATTGCTCAGTTCAAGATGTCTAAACAGCATTTGGAGATGTGAGACTAGAGGTCAGCAGAGAGATTGGGGCAGGAAAAGTAGATCTGAGAATCATCAACATAGAGATGGTAATTAAATCCATGGGAGCTAGTGGGATCATCAAGTGAAGTAGTATAGAGGGATAAGAGAAGAGAAAGGGGCCCAGGACACCTACAGTTAGAGGGCATGATCTAGAAATGGATCCAGAAAAGGAGACAGAGGAATGGTCAGATAGGTAAGAGAAGATACAGAAGTAGTGTCCTGAAAACCTTCAAGGAAGAAGGAGCGATCATCAGTGTCAAAGGTTATGGAGAGGTCAAGGAGAATGAGGAGTGAGAAAAGGCCATTGGATTTGTCAAGTAAGACATCATTAGTAACTTTAGAGAGAGCAGTTTTGGTGGAATGGTAAAATCAGATGGCAGATTGTAAGAGGTTAAGTAGAGAGTGAGAGGAGAGAAAGTGGAGACACCTGTCTTTTCAAAGTCTTTTTAAAGATTTTAACTAGAGAGGGCAGAGAGGTGGAAGGATCACGTGAGGGCTTTTTTTTTTTTCAGGATAGGAGCGATGTGGTCACATCTGTTTGCAAGCAATAGGAAATAAGCCAGTAGAGAGGGAGAGATTGAAAATAAGTGAAAGAGTAGGAATGATAAAGAGGATAATCTGTTATAAGTGAAGGGATGGAATGGGATCACTTGAACAAGTAGAAGGGTTAACCTTGGTAAGGTGTAATGCTACTTCATCCTGTGATGATGATGAAATGATAATGCATAAAACATACCACCTAGTAGTTTCCCACTTTTCTGCTTTGAGACAGTAAGTATATTTCATTACCTATCCTTTGGCATCTTCATATTGCTTTTTATTGGGCATCTTGTTAATGAGCTTTTGTTTTTTTACTCTATTGCATTCATTTTGTATATTATCCTTTTGGTTCTAAGTATTTCAGTTTCAGCTGTCTGATATATTTTATGTTCATTGATATTTATTATTTTGACATAAATATTGTTTCTGTAATCTGACCTTTGATATAAGATGACATTACTTTCCAATTAAGTCTGCATGTTTGCTCATATGTCCTTTATTAATGAATAAGATGTTTTTAAATTTTATTATGATCCATAAATGATGGATTTATGCTTTTCAACCTTTTGTATATATTTGACTCCTTTGTTTAGCACAAAATATCTTTTTAATAAGGTATTATAATGTGCTAAGAATGTGTGTGCTCTTTAATATTCTAATACAGACATTTCAGTAAATCAAATATAATTTTTCCAATAATTTGACCAGCTGCATTTTTACTTCCTATTTATTTTTCTGTTGGATTTATACAACTCTGATAGAGGAATGTTGAAATATCTCATAACTATTATATTAATTTCATAAGTTTTCATATGCCTAACTTTACTCTCTGAATACTATTTTCATCTCCCTTTGCACCATGTCTTTCTTACTTGAGTTTTCAAGAATTTCTTTCAACCTAATTTTAATTCTTATTGAGGTGAAGGAGTCTATTTTATGTAAATGGATCTCTTAAAGTGTCCAGTCCTCTAGTAGATTTCATTATAAGATGCTTGTTTCATCTCACTTTCACCTCTATGGAAGCTTTGTGATGTTAGTAGATTGGTTCTTTATACATCTCTTCCTTTCCCCTCTGTAATCTCCCTTCCAACATTTTATTCTGACACTCTTATCAATCCCAACACAAGGAAGAAAACTGAAATCTTATTTATTTCTCCTTATGAGTCATGACCAGTTTTTTTTCTTTCTTTCTACTCTTCCTTTTCCCACTCCTCTCCCACCTTCTCTTTTCTCTATATTCATCAAGATTCATCTGGATTATCCTACAACCTATAATATTGCTTGGCTAATGAAGGAATGGTATTTTCATTCTGAAATATTAATTTATTTCTTCTATCTCCTCTCCTGTTGATCCTTCCTATTACGTATTTTGTTTCTTAGATTGTCCACCAATGTTTCCTTTGACTTCTCAATGTCTATTAGATAATGTGCCGTTTAAAGAAAAAAATACAAGAGATATAAAATTTTCCACATCATACCTTTATGGTCTTGTTTAGTTTTGGATACATGAAAAGATACACTCTAGTTCTTACTCTTTCATTGCTATCTAAAAGTATTTAATTTCTTTCATTGTAGTTAGATTGTGTGTTTAATACTCTGCTTATTTCCAGACTTTTATGAAGAAATGTTTTAAATTCTTCCTTTTTCTGAATATACAATTGTTTATTTCTATGTTTGGGCTTAGCTTTGGAGGAAGGTTTTTTTTTTGGGGGGGAGAGGGGTAATAATTAATTGTGGTTTCTTAGAATAGCATATTCTAATCTTTTCCTCTTTTAATAAACAGAATAATTATATAATGTGATCATTGATTTACTTTGGAATATAAAAATGTTTTTCTTTGCTTTTCACAATTTTTTTGTTTAATATTCAAATTCTGACATTTGACTACATTTATTCTTGGTGATTTAAATTTGGAGTTTCTGTTAGTATTTTGTGGATTCTCTTGAATTGCATTTTGCTATTTACTTTCAATATTTCTGAGTGATTTTTTTTTCTGTATGATTTATTTAGGTATATTTATGTTATCTTCTTTATTTTTCCCCAGATTATAGGTCTTTATATTCTACCTTCAGGTTCAGTATTCTTCATTTGTAGAGTTTGCATGTCTTCTAGTCTCATATTATTTTGTTTCATTAATTTTTCTTCTGCTTTTACATTTTGAATTCTAGTTCTACTTCCCTGCAGAGACTCTACTATTATGATTGTCTCTATCAATTATTCTAAATTTCTTAGTTTCTTGTTAAACTTAGTGATTTCAACCTTTAGAACTACTCACTTTTATTATTATTGATTTGAGATTTTCATTTAATTCTTTGATTAGTGTTTTCGTTAAGACATCCTAAAAGTTTGTATTATTGCTCTGTAGTTATTTCAAGGGAACTTCTAAAATATGTTGTATTTCCTTCACCTTCCCTGGGTAATTTTGATTTCAATTTCCTTTGTTTTGAAGTCCATTGACAGGGCCTTTTTCTTTGAATCTTCCCTTCCCTTGTCAGCTTTCATCTCTTTGTCTATTATTCTCTTATTTATTTTAATGGTGTCCTTGCTTTAACTTTGCTTCTTAACACAATCTAGTAGATATCTGTAAGATTAGCATTATTGTACCCCCTGAACTTGTTACCTGTTCTGTATTCTTGGAGACTCCAGGACTGGAAAAGATTTGTGATCCTCAAATCATTCATGTAACCAGTAGATTCTGAGTTGGGCCTTTATTCAGTATATGTCTTAGTCCCACTTTTCTAAATGGTATTCTTCTCTTAGAGACTAACTTTCTTCAGTTACTCAATTGACTCTAGCCCAGTTGGAAGTAGTTCAAAAAGAATTTGGGGGAGGGATCCCATAGGATACTGCTAAAGATGGGGTGAACATAAAGCCTCTGCAATTGCATCTTAAACTTTATCTGAAATTTCTTACTGCCTGGCTGTGACCTCCTGTACAGTAATGAATAGTTCTAACTAACACTTTCCTTCTATAACCCTTCTTCTTTCACAGTATTTCTCCCTGAATTCCAGATTTCTCCACTGCTACTTCCTTGCATTATTCATTATCCCTTTTTTCCCCTGAGAATAAGCTCTTCCACTAAATCAAGGTGTTAATGCAAACATCTTTTTCTAATATTATGGGTGCCAAGAGGGTCCCAGGACTGTCCTGGACCAGCATATCCAAGGGTTGCAGTATGGAGGCTGAGGCTGTGGACTAGTAAACTAGTTTTCTGTCATTATTATAATTATAATTATTATAATTATTATCATTTTAATAACGATTACATCACAACGAGTTCTTTCAATTTCTCTCTTCCTGGCATTGTTGATTTTGCTACATTTTGGAGCTCTTTACCTCTTTTATGGGAGTAGTGAGGGAAGAAATGTGCTATAGATTCTCTCTCACTCTGCCATCATACTAGGATTCTGCTATGATAAACTTTTTAAAAAAATGAATATAACTTGGAAGAATTATATCAGTACAGAGAAAGGAAAAAAATGATAATGGCTATAGGAATTTAGAAGTGATTCCCAGAGGAGGTGGGATTTCACTTGGGTCTTGTTAGATGACTAGAATTTAGTTAAACAGAGAGGAAAGCAAAGGACATTCTAATTCAATCCAACAAATAAAGGCATCAAACATTTCTTTTGTCTACACCAAACACAAGGCATTGGCTATACAAACATCAAAAAAGCATAGTTCCTGTCCTCTAGGAAGTCACAATCTACTATAGGGAAGGGACATAAACACAAATAACCACAATATAGGTTAGAATGTGATTAAAGCATAAGATAAGACCCATGATATGTCATATGAAACAGATTTACTTTCAGCTGGGGATTAGAGAAAGCACTATTGAGAAAGAGATACTTGAGTATGAAATAGACGGAAAAATGATTCCATAAGATGAAGATGACAGGAGAATGTATTCCAGGCATGGGGTATTATAGGGTATGTAAATATACAGTCAAGAAGGGACAGTAAGCAACTGTAGAACAGGGAGTAATTCAGTTTCACTTAGAGCATAATGTAAGATAAAGCTGAAAAGTTAGGTTAAAACTGTGGGAGACTAAAGAGTTTGGGTTTATATTTTATTCTATAGGCAATAGGGAATCATTGAAGGATTTTGAGTAGAGTAGTGGCATGGTCTGACCTGTATATTAATAAGATTATTTTGACTCCTGGGTAAATTGGAGAAAGCAAGGGGGCAGGCAGAGATCAGTTAGGTCACTATTAAAATAAATAACTCTGTGCTGCAAGGAGAATACAATTAAGGAATAGAGTTGGGAATGATCATTTTACATTGGAGAGAGATAAGGAGGGGAAAAACAAACCTAAAGAAGATGGCTTTTTTGTGGGAAAACAGTAGAAGACACTTTTAGAGAGGAATATTTTGGCTAGATTATGAAGCACCTTGAATATAGACTGGATAAGTAGACTCGGACTTGAGGAAATTCTTCTTTCATGAAGTAATAGATCCAGGACTGCAATAAATCTCTGAGGTCACATAATTAAACCCTACATTTTACATGTAAGGGAACTGAAGTGAAGGAAAGTTAAGTGATTCGCCCAAAGTCATTTGAAAAATAAAAATAATTTTCTTGACTCCTATTCCAATGAGTCTATGACTCTCTGATATTATACTGAATATGTGAAACAATCTGGAGTAGTAGACGTCACTTAACCCTGTCTGCCTCAGTTCATCTGTAGCATTATTATCTATAATCATTGTTTGTCCTTTGTTCTTGAAGAGGAGCAATGACATCAGGAAGGGGATGTCTTGGTTTGCAAGTGAATTGGATGTAAGTGAGTCAGGGCTGTGCAAAGTCACCAGCCTCACTCTCTCCTCTGGAGCCATCTGGTCCAGTGGGAAGATATAGATCATGATGACTGTAGATGGCCCTGAATGCAGTGGGAGACCTTGGTCTTTTTAAGCTAAGGTCTTTCCCACGTCTCAGTTTGTCTGTGGCAATGCCCATTCAGTGATTGTAATAACTACTTGGGATGTAGGTGACATTATTAGATTTTAAAAATGAGGAAACTGAGGCAGACAGAGGTTGTGACTTGTCTGTAGACTCCAACTCCAGCATTCTATCCACTGCGGTACATCACTGTCTCAGAAATAATGAAAGAAGCAGTATTTGAACCCTGGTCCTCTGACGCCACAAATTCTTTTTCCCCATACTACTCCATTGCCTCCCTTGTCTTAAATTATGGTTCTACATCACTAGTTCATTTATATTTTGTATTATAGTGTGTTGTAGATAGAGAGTGCATTTCATTTATCTTCTCTAACATTTAGAATGATGATCTGCATATCAATATACAACAAACATTTATTAAATACATGCATTACGTAGTTAAGAAATATTCTTTGAACTTAAGTGAATCTTCTAGATTTTCTTATTAACAAATAGGAAAACTGAGGTCCAGGAAAGACAAAGTAAATTATGTAAGATTACTTATTGTGAAAACTTTGAGTGAATATGTTATTTTGTATATTGAAAATACCCAAATTAACTATAAAGTACATATGAAGAAAGATACTATCTATATCCATTGAAAGACCTGATAAATAGAAGTATGTATAAAATAATTTTATACACACACACCCCTATTTGTGCTTGATAGTAGCCATCTCTAGGAAGGAGAGAAGAAAGAAAAGAAAAAAACATGATAATTTTGTTGCATATTTGAAAGGAATAGCTAGTTGTGCATAATAGATTTGCAGTTTCAAGTACAATCATTTTTTAGTTGTACTATGTAATGAAAATGCTTGTTTTATTCCATAAATTGAAAATTAAATTTTAAAAAAAGATCATTTAAGTAGCTCATTGCTGATCCAATAGTGGAACTCAAGTCTTCTGATCCTCAGTCCTATGTACTTTCCACTTTGTGATTGTTGTTCATTTGTATGACCAATACTTTGTGACCTCATTTGGGGTTTTCTTGGCAAAGATACTGAAGTAGTTTGCCATTTTCTTTTCCAGCTCATTTTACAGATGAACTGAGGCAGACAAGGTTAAGTGACTTCTACTACTCCAGATTGTTTCACATATTCAGTATAATATCGGAGAGTCAGACTCATTGGAATAGGAGTCAAGAAATCTAAATTCTGTTCCTGCCTTTGACTCTACTTTGCTTTGTGGCATTGGACATGGCATTTTTACCTTTCTAAGACTTAGTTTCCTCATCTGTAAAATGAGAAGAGGCTGATCCCTTCCAGCTCTTTGAGCTTCTAAGATGAACATTGGATTTGGAATTGACAGATACAATTTGAATCCTAGTCCTGTTATTTTATTATTTAACCTTGGGAATACTACTAACATTTCTGGACCTCAGTGTCCTTATTTGTAAAATGATGAATTTTGACCATATGACCTCTGAAGTCCCTTCCAGTTCTAAATTTCTATGACACTAATATTATTCAGTAAGTCTTAAATAGACTATTCTAACCACAAATTTATGGTAGATGATGTTTTAATTTTGAGTTTTCCTATGCTGATCCTTCTCAGCTCTACCAAACAATTAATTATCCATAACCAAGCATTTAAATGTATTCTAGTGGTGGCAAAAATGAACAATAACTGTAATTTATCTATTTTGGAAGTTCTGATTTTTATTCATCAAGTAGATTTTTTTTTTAAATTATAAATGTTGTAGTTAAAAGCATAGATTGCTTTTATAAAGGTGGGTACAGCTGATAGATACATATTCCAACTGGGCTATTACCAATCTGAAATGGCTTTCCTATTAGCTGTCTATGTGACTCTGGGAACGTCACTTCACCTCTTAAAGTATTGGTTTGCTTCATTAAAAACGAGAAGGTTAGATTCCAGGATTTTTATAGCCACTTTTAGTTATAAAACTCTAAATTTTATGGAAATATGGATCTCATAGAAAAGGGAGAGGAACAATTGTGAATTGTATTTACATGAGGCATCTCTAAAAGGGGCATATATCCAGTTAATTACCAGATTAATCCTTTAGCATATTCCATTGAGACACGGACAAAGAAGGTATCATTACCTCATTTCACAGATGAGAAAACTAAGACTCAGGCAGGTTAAGAGATTTCCACTTTCTTGGTATTTCTGAAATGGATGCAAATGATTCCTTCACTAGAAAAACCCAAGGGAAGGGGAGAAGTAATTGACTGAGTCTTAGAGCAATCACTTAGGAAAACTGCAAAATAAAATAAATGAAAAATATAAACAGCAACATACATCCTAATTAATCCCTTAGCTAGTTTGGAAAACTATACATGAATTGCAGAAGCAGTATCTCATGTTAGAAACCAGTCCTGTGGACAGTAGAATCCAAATCTCACAGTGGTGCTAAGGCTAATGTAATCACTGCGCTATAGATTTTCTAGGTTTTAAAGGTACAGTGGTCGGGGGTGGGTTGGAGTGGGAGGTGCAAAATACATTTACATCAGATAAAATATGACTCGGAGGAAACTGGATTAATACTACGTTTAGATACTTTAAAGCAAGATTTTTCTTAGAGTAAGGCCATGTCTATATTGTTGGTCCATTTGGAAAGGAATAAAATAAATAATTCAAATCACTACACTCCTTGTTTTAACTAAAATTTTGAAACAGCCATCTGACATAAACCTCACCCAAATTACTTAATGCAAAAGAATTTATTAAGTACTTGCTGTGTGCAAGCCACTTGTGCTAAGCATTGGGGATACAAACATGAAACAAATGATCCCTATCCTCATGATGCTTATGGTCTACTGAGGAGAAGGTCAATAGGATTATAGACTCTTAGAACATAAAAGGGATTCAGAGGTAGTCTCATAAAATTTGTCCATGAAGAGGAATTAAATCTAAAAATTCAACACAAGAAATCATCTCTATAAATTCATGGTCAATCAACCACTGCTTGACTATTTCCACTGATGGGGATGAGGGTGGAGTGAGGGACTTAGTTTCTAATGTAGTTCATTGCATTTCTATAGCATTCTCACTATTAAGGGAAGTTTTTACTTCAGACTGAAACCTATCAATAGCTTCTACCATTTGCCATTAGTTTTGCCTTCTGGGACCAACCAGAATAAATCTAATCCATTTTCCTATTGATAGACTCAGAAATATTTGAATACATCTATTATTTTTCCTCCTACCTCTAACACACACACACACACACACACACACACACACATGCGCACACACACACACACACACACATACACACATACCACCACCACCACCAGCACTACCATGATCAACACCTCCCCAACCTAAGATTTAGTTTATACTAGCTAAACATTCTGATATTCTTTAACCTAATCCTCTGTCTTGGTGGGCTTCCTCTGGCCAGCCTGTCAATGAACTCCTAACATGTGGCTCCATAGACTGAGTCTTGTACTCTAGTTGTGATGTGATCAAGTCAGTAATGAGGTACTGTCTTTTTCTAGGAAATAAGTTTCTATTATTGAAGCTTATGATTGCATCTTTAGATTCATATTGACTAAAAGTTTCATGTCCTTTCCACATGAACTGTTTTCTTACTAAGTTTCCCTTATCCTGTAATTGTATAATTGTTTTTGAACAAAAATATAACAGTTGGCCTTGAGACCTATTAAAATTCATTCTTATAGTTTCAGCCTAGATCCTATTCAGTCACATTTCCATTATTTAGTAGTAGTGGGCTAACTTTTTATCATCTACAGATTCACTAAGTATGCTATTATGCCTTTATCAAAGTCACAGATAGAAATGCTAAACAGAATAGAGCCAAGGGCAAAGCCTTACATCACTCTAGTAGACACTCCTCCCAGCTTGTCAGCAATCCATTAAACACTACTGTTTGGGGCCAGTATTCAACAAGTGCCAAGTATTATCTAGCTCACAGTTGTTTTCATGCTTGTGGATTGATTATTTGATAAGGATATAAGAAGAGATATTATCAAATGTCTTGCTGTAGTCTAGATAAACTAATTCTATAACATCTCCTTGATGCCATAGTTCTAGTTTAGTAACCTTGTCTAAGGAAAAATGGGGATTGAGACTCTATCAGCATGACTAACCCTTTTGTACCCATGTTGGTTCTTGATAATTATCACTTGCCTTTCTAAGTTTGTTCACAAACCATCTCTTTAATAATACATTCTAACATTTGATCAAGATCTAATTTAAAAACTATTGGCCTATTGTCTGAAGATTAAACATATCTTTTTTTTTTGAAAACTATACATTATCTCCAAATCTGTAATATCTCTTGTTTTTCTCCATAGTTTTTCAAAGGGTACCTTGGTTCTAAAATCACATTAAAAAAATTCTTTCAGTATCTTGAAAAGAAAGCTGTCTAGTAGAGGACAAGGAACATGGATTGGGCCTAGAACTCCATTATTTATTATTTGAGTGGCCATTTATGGAATGATAAAATATTCAAAGAAGTAAGGAAATTAACAGCTCATGTGTTTTTGACATGAAGAGTGAGTGCCTATACCTTTCTCTTAGGTATACATGGCAGTTTCACAAAAACTACCCAAGTATTAGGGCATAAAACCTTCACAAACAAATGCAGAAAAAAATATAAAATGCAACCCTTTTGGACCATAATACAATAAAATTACATTTAACAAAGGACTTTTGAAACATAAATTTAAAGTTAATTAGAAACTAAATAATGTAATCCTAAAGAACGAGTGGGTCAAACAACAAATCAACAAAGCAGTTAATAATTTCATTAGAGGTAATGACAATGAGATAACATACCACATTGTGTGGAATGCAAGCAGTGCTTAGGGGAAAATGTGCATCTCTACATGCTTATATCAATAAAAGAAAGAACAGATAAATGAATTTGATATGCAACTAAAAAAACCTCGAAGAACAACTAATGGAAAATCACCAGTTAAATACCAAAATGAAAATCCTGAAAATCAAAGGAGAGATTAATAAAATTGAAAGTCAAAAAACAAAACATTTAGCTTATAAAGCCAAAGTTAGTCATATTCCCAGAATATGACTAATAACTACAATTTTGAACGACTTTTTATGTAGAATGGGTATCATACTTCCTGCCTTTGCAATGGGTGTGGGATGGCCACAGATGGAGGGAAATAATTTTGAACTGAAAATAAAAAAAAAAGAAAAGAAGCAATATACATCATGACTACAGCAGTATAAAGATGGCAGAGAGAAGGCAGGGACTCACCTGAGCTCTCTCAAATTCCCTTCCAAAAAACTTTAAAATAACACCTCAAAATGAATTCTGGAATGGCAGAATCCACAAAATGATGAGATGAAACAATTTTCCAGCTCAAGACAACCTAGAAAGTTGGCAAGAAAGGTCTGTCATGCTGGAGTGGAAGTGGGACATAATCTAGCACAGGCAATGGTCTGACAAACCAACAACTAAATCCACAGCAGCAGCTTCTAGAGCTCTGAGCTCACAGACAGTAAGGGTGTGTGTACATGTGTGTGTTCAGACAAGTGGTTAGAAGGAGACTATAAGAATCACTTTCCTGGTACTGGGTGCAGGGCTGTTATATTGTCCAAATTCAGATCTGGGTCACTGTCCAGGATCATACTCCTAGAGTGAGGAGGAGGAGCACTAATACACCAGATCTTGTGGCCACATGTGGGAGGGGACCCCAATCATAGGCCCAAGGTGAAAAAGAATGCTGTGATCCCTTGTAGACCACAGTGTAGGCCAGCAAAATAATAAACACAACTTTCCTAAGAACATACCACCTTGGAAGAACAATTGAAAGACTTCTCTTCCCCACCTCCAATCCCAGAATAAACTCTGAAAATAGCGACATAAAAAACCTAACCTAAAGCTTGGAGACAGTGCCCCTTCCATCTTGGGAACAGAGACTAACTTTAACATAACATTAAAAGTAAAGAATAAGGTTAGAAAAGTGAGCAAACAACAAAAAAAGAATGTGACTATAGAAATTTATTTTGGTGACAGGGAAGATCAAAACACAAACTTAGAGGAAGAAAAGAAAGTCAAAACTGCTACATTCAAAGCTTCAAAGCAAAATGTAAATTGGTCTTAGGCCCAAAAATAATTCCTGGAAAAGCTCAAAAATAATTTTAAAAATCAAATAAGGGAGGTAGAAGAAAAATTGGGAAAAGAAATGAGAGTGATACAAGGAAATCATGAAAAAAAGTCAACAACTTGGTGAAGGAAGCACAAAAAATATTGAAGAAAATAATACATTAAATATCAAAATAAACCAAATGGTAAAAGAGGCACAAAAATTCTCTATATAATGAATACACACACACACACACACACACATACACACACACACACACACACACACACACAAATTCATAAAAGAGAACTCCTTAAAAAGCATAATTGGCCACATGGAAAAAGATGTACAAAAATTCACCAAATTAAAGAATTCCTTAAAAAGTAGAATTATCTAAATGGAAAAGGAGGTTAAAAAAACTTCACTGAAGAAAATAATTCTTTAAAAATTAGAATTGGGAAAGTGAAATTCAATGACTCCATGAGAAATCAAGAAACAAAAAAACAAAATCAAAAGAATGAAAAAATAGAAGAAAATGTGAAACAATTCATTGGAAAAATAACTGACCTGAAAAACAGATCAAAGAGAGATCATTAAGAATTATTGAACTGCCTGAAATCCATGATCAAAAGAAGAACCAAGACATCACTTTCAATAAATTATCAAGGAAAATTGCCCTGATATTCTAGAACCTGTGGGTAAAATAGAAATTGAAAGAATCTACCAATTACTTCCTGAAAAATCCTAAAGTGAAAAGTCTGAAGAATATAATAGGCAAATTCCAGAGCTCCTAGGTGAAGGAGAAAATGTTGCAAACAGCAAGAAAAAAACTGTTTTAATATCAGGGACTCACAGTCAGGATAATACAAGATTTAGCAGGTTCTACATTAAAGTATTAGAAGGCTTGAAATATGAAAATCCCGATGGCAAAGGAGCTACTATTCCAACCAATAACTTGCCCAGCAAAACTAAATATAATCCTTCAGGTAGAAAAATGGTTATTCAATGAAACAGAGGACTTTCAAGCATTCCATATGGAAAGACAAGAGCTAAATAAAAAAAAAAATTTGACACAAACACAAGACTCAAAAAGAAACATTAAATGATAAATAGGAAAGAGAAATCACAAGAAATTTAATAAAATTAAACTGTTTACATTCTTATGTGGGAAGATAATGCTTGAAACTCATGTTTTTAACTCCTTCTAACAAAGGAGTATACATATGCTGAGAGTAAAGTGAGGACTAAGAAAGAACTGTGAGAAGTGGGAAAGGAGAGGTAGAGTGGAGTAAATTATCTCACTTAAAATAGATGTAAAAGGGTAGAGGAAGTGGGGAGTTGAGCTCTTGAACTTTACTCTCATTGGAATTGGCTCAAAGAGGGAATAACATACACACTAGGTATAGAAATCTATCTTACCCTGCAGGAAAGTAGGAAAGGAAGAAGATAAGAAAAGGAAGGTAATACAAGGGAGGATGGATTGGGGGAGTCAGTAGTCAAAAGCAAAATACTTTCGAGGATAGACAGAGTGAAAGGAGAAAAAGAGTAGGATAAATGGAGAAAATCAGATGGAGGGAAATACATATTAATCATAACTTTGAGAAAATTATGGCAAATTTCTCTGATAAAGGCCTCATTTCTTAAATACATAGAGAACTGAGTCAAATTTATAAAAATACAAGTCACTCCCTAAATGGTAAATGGTAAAAGGATAGGAATAGGGGGTTTTCAGACAAAGTAATCAAAGCTATTTTTAAGCGTATAAAAATACTTTAAGTCACTATGAATTAGAGGAATGCAAATTAAAGCAATTCTGAGGTACCACCTCATACCTAACAGATTGGCTAACATTACAGAAAAGGAAAATGACAAATGTTGGAGGGGATGTGAGAAAATTGTGTTATTAAGGCAGTTTAATTTCTAATAGGGTAAATGTGGATAGATACTAGTCACATATACTAAAGTTCTTTGTGGGTTGTTTTAGTCATATTTCTGTCATATATGCTTCTTTGTGACCCTATCTGTGGTGTTCTTGCCAAGGATACTGGAGTGGTTTGCTATTTCATTCTTCAGCTCATTTTACAGATGTGACTTGCCCAGGGTCACACAACTACTATGTTTCTGAGGCTGTATTTGAACTCAAGTCTTCCTGACTCCAGGTCTGGAATTCTATTCACTGTAACTTTTTTTGGGGGGTGTGCGGTATGGTGGTAAGAGTGGCACCAATAACTTTCAAGAATGTAAATGTCTCCTGAGACCAAAATGTTTGAGAACCTCTGGATATTCAGTGACCTCTGATTCATTCAGAGGTGCTTGGATGGCTTGGTAGTTGTGAATACTTCAGTTTCAAAATGACAGGAAGTCTATAGTAGAATATTCCAATGATCTGTGCTTGTTCAGTTGTTATTTAATATTATTATCAATGACCTTGATAAAGGAATCAATGCTGTGCTCATCAGATCTACAGAGGAAACAAAGTCTGGAAGGATAGATCATACTAGATGACAGGATCAAAATATCAAAGGATCTTAACAGGAGAGCACCAGGCTGAATCTAATAAGATGAAATTTAATAGGAATAATGGTAAAGTCTCATGTTTATCTAAAAAAAAGAAAAATTAAATTCACAAACATGAGATGAAGGAAGGTATGGTTAGAAAGTATTTGCTCTGAAAAAGATCAGAGATTTTCAATGAGCTGCAAAATGCATATGAAGTAGCAGTGTGACATGGAAGTTAACACAACTAAGCTGATCTTCTGCAGCATTAAGATTGCATAGCTACCAAGATGGTGGATGGTGTTGGTTACACTCATCTAGAGGGTTTTGTTCAGTTCTGGCTGCAGAGATCTTTCAGTCCTAGGTGCCAGGACAGTAAAATGGCCAAGTCCATAGTATATGAAGATTGGTTGTAGGAACTGTGCCTATTCAACCTAGAGATTTGTTAGGAAGATAGCTGTCTTCAATTATTTAAAGGGCTGTCAAGAGGAGTGATAAGATTTGTTCTGTTTCACCCTACTAGGCATGTCAAAAAGCCTTGGAAAGAAGTTGCTAAGAATCAAATTTAGGGGAACTGTCAAGGAAAACCCCAGCAATTGAAGACATCCAAAAGGAGAATGCCTTTAGAATGCCTGCTTCTCGGATTTCTTCAAGTAGAGCAGAGGTTCCTAAACTCAATTGGCCAACTGTCCCTTTTAAAAAAAATTACTCAACACTCCCTTGCAAATCTACTTTCTTTAATCCTTTAATGCTTTAAAAAATTGCATCATTTCCGAAAAATATAAAATACATATATTTTAAATGATGCGTCTTAAATTTAACAATTTATAGTAAATTTGTGGATTTTTTCTTCATTGAAATTTTGATGACACAATATCATGTCATGTAACTGTATAGTATCATATTGTAAACAAGTCATTATGTGCACATAATCCTGCTGATGCCTGCTGGACTTCCCCACACAACACGCTTGCCTGCCAACACTTGCTTGTTAAGAGCTGGTGGTGGACTTGACCACTGATTGGTTATAACTTGCATTTTCTGTGTTAATTTGAAAAATAATGTAATCACTACAACTTTAACTCTGTTACATGACAATGAAATATGTAGGAACAGTTTTTCAAAAATTTCTTCTCTTCTTTTCTTATAGTCCACCACTCCCCTATTTTTATTCAATGCTCCTCCCCAATTGCACCTGAGGCTACTACCAATCCCTCCTCCCTCCCATCATTTCAGTGCCTCCTAGGGAGCATTATTGGTGATTTAGGGAACCTATGTGCAGAGGTTAGACAACAACTTGTTGGCTATGTTTTAGGGGGAATTCCTTTTTCTCATACTGGTTGTACTACTAGATAACTGGTTCTCTTTTTCATTGGGTCCAAGCAAATAAGAATCAGGGAAAAGCCACAGTCAGTTATGCTCTAGGGGCAAGTTTATTGCCTTGGGCTCACCTTTTCATATGCAAAATAGTGATCTTAAATCCTTTGAAGTGGAAATGAACCTGCTCTGAGTTTTAAAACCTTTACAAATGTAGGAAGATCCACTGAAATTTGAAAAGGACCTCTCTTTCTATAAGGTACAAAAATACAGTCAGAATGTAACACCTCATTGTTTCTGTACTTCTCCCTTGAAATCAGAGAATATGTTCCAAGTATATAACCTAGGGAAAATATTTAATATTTTTAAAGATATCTTCTAAAAGATAATTAGAGAAATTCAAATAAAAAAATTATCTAGTGGATGCCACATAGCAGAGAGAACATTTTAGTGCCTTATTGCCAAAAGAAGAAAATGCAAATCTCTTCTGGAATTTAAAGTTTTCCACATGTTTGCTCCAATCAATTTTTCATGTTACTCTCTTTCAGATACTAATAGTCTTAAGGGATACATGTCAACTGTCCCTCATCCCCATGCCTGCAACACATACTTTCCACATTTCTGCTTATGGAAATGAATCTCAGATCCCTCTCTAGCTGAATATGATCGCTATTAAATTTTTCCTTCTGCATTTCATCTGGATCTTTCTTTTGGCCTTTTATCCCCCTGCCTTGTATGATACCTATATGAATATTTGTCATATCTCCCTTTGAAAATTATAAATTCATTGAGGTCTGCTCACGACTCCCTCATGCTCAAATAACTCTCACTTGATCTTTCCATCCCCACTAAATTCCTGTATCTTTTCTGCCCATTGTAGCAAAAATCCTTGAAAGGCTTGATGCAATAGATATGTCTACTTCCTTTGCACTCACTCTCTTCTTAACACAGTCCTGCTCCCAATATCATCCTTCCATCAAAACTGTTCTGTCCAAAATTACCAATGATTTCCTATTTGCCAAATCTAATGAATCTCTCACTCTCTTCTTTATTCTCTCTGTTCTCTAGGGTTTCAGGACAACACTCTCTTCTGGTTATTATCCTATTGATCCAAATATTTCTTCTCAGTTTCCTTTGAAGGCTCCTCTTCCAGGTCATACCCATTAACCACTCGTGTCCCCTAGGTTTTTATCCTGGGCCCTCTTCACTTCTCCTTCTGTACTACTTCACTTGTTTGATCTCATCAAATTCCATGAATTTAATAATCATTTCTGTGCTAATGATTCTCAAATTTACCTATCCATCCCCAACCTCTCTACTGACCATCATTCTCCCATCTCCAGCTGCTTTTTAGCCATCTTGAACTACATATCTGGTAGAAATCTTAACCTCCACATTTCCAAAATTGAATTCATTATGTTTTCACCTATATTGTCCCTACTTCCAAGCTTACCTATTAGGTGGCAAAGTGTATAGAATGCCCAGCCTATAGTCAGGAAGACTCATCTTTGTGAGTTCACATTTGGCCTCAGACACTTACTAGCTGTGTGATCCTGGGCAAGTCACTTCATCCTATTTGCCTCAATTCCTTATCTGTAAAATGAGTTGGAAAAGGAAATGGCAAACTATGCCAGTATCTTTGCCATGACCCCAAATGGGGTCATGAAGAGCCAGGCACAGCTGAAATGCCTGAACAACAACAACAGCACAACTATCTTTCCAGTCCCCGAGGCTTGAAGTCTTCATTATCTCCTACACCCCATCCCTGGCCATATCCAACCAGTTATGAAGGCCATTTGACTTCACCTGTGCATCATCTCTCAGTTACCTCTTTCCCTTTTCTTCTCTGATAGTACCACCACATTGGTGCTGGGTCGTATTACTTTATGCGTGGATTATTGCAATTGCCTCAAGCTCGGTCTGCCCATCAAAAGGGTCTTCCCACTGGAATCCATTCTTCATTTAGCTGCTAAAGCACCTTTCCTAAACTAGAAGACTGATTGTGTCACCTATATATTCAATAAACTCCAGTGGCTCTTCATAACCTCCAGGTTATGTCCTCTGTCCAAAGTCCTCTGTCCTTTAAAATCCTTCATAACCTAACAGTCTTCTCCTACCTTTCCAGTCTTCTCACTCCTTACTCCCTGCTACATATTCTTCTATTCAATGATACTGGCTTCCTGGCTGTTCCACAAACAAGACAATCTCTCCCTCAGTTCTGGGTATTTCCTCTGACTGTCCCTCATACCTGCAATCTTCTCTCTCTTCATGTCCACTTCCTGATTCTCTTTAAGTTCCAACTAAAATCCCACTTTCAACAGGAAGGCTTTCTCATCTCATCTTTAATTCTTGTACAGGGACTCAAAGCCACATGTGGCCCTCTAGCTCCTCAAGTGTAACACTTTCAATCCAAACTTCAAAGAACAAATCCCCTTTATTAAAGGATCTCTTCTGTAAAACTTGGACTCAGTAAAAAGGCTGCACCCAACCAACCTAGAAGGCCACATATGGCCTTGAGGCTGCAGGTTCCCCACTCCTGTTCTAGCAACTCCCCTCAGTTATATTTTTTTCTTATTTATCCTGTACATAGCTCATTTGTACATATTGTTTGCTTTTTGTCTGACAATTTTATTGCAGACTGCTTGGGGGCTGGAATTTTCTTTTGCCTTTCTTTGTATCCCTAGCACTCAGCACACTTCCTGGTACAGAAAAGGGCTATGTCACTTTTCATTTTTGCGTCTCCAGCTTCCAGTACAGATCCTGACACATAGAAATAGTCTGTTCAATTTAATTCAAATGAATGTTATCTCAAACCTCACATGAGCTCATAGGCCCACAGAGCAACAATTTAAAATACATATTTACACCTAAATGGAGCTAAAAGAACAGTTCAAATGAAATCACTGTCATCCTAATAAGTAATAAAATGGCAAATTAAATAATTCTACATACATAAAAGACTTCTGTTCTAACAATCAAATGCAATGGTATCTCTCATAATTTTTTTTCAGTATACAGGACAGTTTGAGTATTATTAGTGGAGTTAGTTATATGGTGGTAACATCACCGTATGGGCTATTGAAAGAAGATGTTAAGTGGAAGGATATTATAATTTTTAAGAGTTTGCCAACTAATTGCATGTATTGAATTCCCCATCCTTACATAGTTGTTTTTTTTTTTTTCAAGGAACAGAATGGAGGAAATGTTATGAAGCAGTTAATAGTACAACAGGGAGCCACTTATTGCTTGAGAATGCTTTTGGCCAGGTTTCTGAAGGATAAATATTAGACACAAGAAAAGACTGTGTAAGAATATCACAAGCAGGCTTTGCAGGCTACAGCTGTATCAACACAAGGACAAATTATATTCTCTGTTTAGAAATAAAATAGAATAAAGTCACTTTACTTTGCTTTCATTGAATGAACTGAACTGTCCAAAAAAAAATACCCAGGTATTAAATGGACATAACAAATGCCCACAGAGGAGTAAATTGGCACACTCCATCCAGGATGATGGTTCCTGGTTCCAGAGCTATGTGTTAGGGAGAGGAAAGACATGAGAGTAGGGGAAATGGAAGTTAGTAAGGAGGAGATGGTCAGAGAATGGGAAGTAGAAGTGGAACATGGTGGTAGGGCTTTACTGATATAGTGGTCTGGATGAAGCAGTCTCCAGTAAGACCAGTAGGGCTCCAGGGAGGAAGTTTCTTAAGGTGGCAAGGCAATTATTCAGGAGGTGAGGGACAAAGAGTAGGAAGAGAAGTATATAAGTAACCATGATACTAGGCATTATATGATGGTTATTGAAAGGTAAAAAAGTGGTACCACCGTTATGGTACCACAGTGTAGGGAGAGAAGACACCAGTTGTTGGATTGAGGATAGACGTACGGATGATGCTTTTAAAAAGAAATTTTAAAATGTTTGGGTTTTTAACACACACAGATATATGGGGGTGGTGATTAACAGTCTAGGTGGTTGAAATAGTATGGGTAAAAGTAAAGATAGATTGTAACACAGGGCATATTCATGAAATGGCAGGTAGTTCATTTTGTCTGAAGCATAAAATGTGTACAGGGCCTGGTGGGAAAGAGACCAGAAAAGAATGTTGAGGCCAGAGAATGTGGGAATACTGAGGGTTTGATTTAGACATTGGCATAAAACTTGGTAAGGTACCACTGATATTGTTGTATAGACGACTGATAGGACACAGCAGGATAATATGCAGATAAACTGGAGAATACATTGTTGATGATTACAAGTAATAATAATTGTTTTGATGTAGTAGGGCAAAATAACCCCTTATGGCTTTCATTCCCCAAAGTGACTTCCAGTCTTATTTAAAAATTATGCAAGATTGTTTTCCTTTAATACAACAGAGATCACCTTGTTCAATAGTCCTGTGATTGTTAATATCAAGTGGGGCATAAAACAGTGATAGATGCATTCTTGCCAAAGACATTCACCACTATTGTGGAAGAACATAGACTCCAAGTTCATGAGGGTTCACCAATCAAGGGTGACTTCTTCCAGAGACTCCTATATTCGAAAAATACTGGGCTTATTGCACGAGTCCCTGAACGTTACACTACCCTGTCAATGAGATATATAGCTACTCGAAAGAGGGCTACTAAAAAACAAAACAACAACAACAACAAGGCCAACCATCTGTCCAGGGAAAACAAAAACAAGTGGATAAAGAATGTCTATTGTCCAAAATCTAATATATAGTTGGACAATCTTTATATTTTATATATCAGTATAATGTGAGGCCACAATTAAATAGAAGAAAGAAAGCTGAATTGACTTAGGGAAATTGCCTAGGTCTTCTAATGACAACAACCTCTTCTCTGAAATAAAGACCTATCTTTTAAATGCCCTTTTTCCCCCTCCATTATTTCTGTATGTCTGAGTCAATAACACTGAAGAATTGAAAATGAGTGTCAGAACTAATTACATTTTCTTCTCAAAACTCTTCTTTCACGGGTAAGGGTACTACCACCCTCTTATTAACCAAGACTTATAATTCTGAGTATCATCCTTGACTCCTCAGACTCACTCCACATTCAATCTTTTGTCAAATCTTGATTTTACCTTCATACTATCTCTTATATATGTTGTTTTCTCTCCATTCACACAGTGGCTATCCTTGTATAAGCTCTTCTCACTTGGACTACTGCAATAGGCTCTCTGCCTCAGGTGTCTTCCTTTTCAATCCATCCTCTGCTTAGCTGCCAAAGTGATTTTCTTAAAGTGCAAGTCTGACTATGTCACCCCTTTATTCAATAAACTCCGGTGGTTCCTTATTACCTTTGTAACCAAATATCAAATGCTCTATCATTTAAAGCTCTTTACAAACTGACTCTTTCCTACAATTCCAGTCTTACAATTAAATCTCCTCCACAAATGTTAGAATCCAGCAATACTGGTTTACTTTTTATGTATCACATAAAATATTCCATTCCCCAACTCCGAAATTATGCAGACTGTCACCAATGCCTGGAATGTTCTCCTTCCTTATTCCTAACTCTTACCATCCCTGACTTCCTTCAAGATTGAGAAACAATTTTCCCTATTGCCAAAGGCCTTCTGCCCAACCCCCTCCCTCACCTAATGCCTTCCCTCTGAGATTATCTTCCATTTATATTTTATATTCTGGCATATAATTATCTGCATTTAGTCTCCTCCATTAGAATCTGAATTATATGAGAGCAAAGACTATGCTTTGAACTGTCATTTGTTTCTCCACAAAATACCTGCTACCTAGCAAATGCTTTAAAAATGCTTGTTGACTGACTGACTAGGTAAGAGAGAAATGGAAAAAATGGAAAAGTACATGATTGGTATTTTGTTAGCCACAAATTGGATACAATGATTTCTAAAGTCCTTTCCAACTCTGAGATCTGAGGCACCTTTGATTCCCAGGCCCAATATTTATTCTCTGACATAGTCATTAAAGCTGCTGACCAGAAATAAGAATTATTCCTATAATTCATGAAAATGAATTTTCAGTAAGGGTAGTTAGAGTCTTTAAGGCATTCCAAACAGGTAATTATAAAGGACAAATGAGTTAAATAATTTCACCAAAGAAATATATGAATGAAAAAGCAGACAGATGATTCTTCAGGTTTCAAGCACAAATTCCATTGCTAGAAAGGTTGTCATATATTATTTTTTTTTGGCAGAAGTAACTCATGAAATACATAATTCATGCAAGCTTGTCATCTGGATTAGGTGAGAAGCTACATTTGCTGATGACATCATTGAGAACTCAAAGGATCAAAATAAGAAGATACTACTCTCACTGATGATTACCTTTGATGAATCATAGGGACATGTAAATGGCTTTAGAGGGTATAACATGCCTGGGAGTCAAAGGTTCCCAAGATCTTCTAGTTGGAAGAGACCATTTCATCCAACTTGTGACTGAGCAAGAACCCCATTCATGATATACCAAACAAAAGGTGCTTGAATACCACCAGTAATGGGTAACTTCTTACCTCCAGACAGCACTTGTTTTATTTTGAGACAGTTTCAATCATTAGAAAGTTTTTCCTCATATTCAGCCTAAATTTACCTCTTTTCAATTTCTAACCATCATTACCAGTTCAGTCTCTTGAAGCCAAATGAAACGTGTCACTTTTGTTCTAATTCCAGTTTAGCTGTTATTTGGTTTCAAGGCTTTGAGCACACTTCACCTTCCTGATCCTCATTTCCCTTCTCCAAAGAGTGAATTGGGTTGAACTAGAGGATTTCTGTGGACTTTTCCATGTCTACAATTCTATCTACTCCAAATCTTATTTTCCCCCAATTGATATGTTTTCTACTGTTTTATTCCCAATTAGAAAGGTAGGACAGCTATAATAAATTCAGTCCAAAATTGTTCAAGGCAGAGACAGCTTATGTTCAGAAAAGGGCAAATTGGAATACTTTCAGAGGCTACTCCTGAGAGAAAGTGAAGATAAACAGCTAAGCAGAAACTGAAGATGGGGGCAGATGGTGAGAGAGGATTCTGATTAGTTGTTCAGATTGGCATTAAGGAAGGAACTAAGAGGCTCAGGGAAAATGATGAAAGTTTATTTTTTCCTGTCTTTTGACTGATGCTTGTCTGAAGCTTAAATACTTTGGAGGTCTCATAACCATTCAGAGAAGTAAGTCTTATGGGCACAGAGGGAGGAAAAGAATCCCAGTGACAGTGGCTTTGAAAAGGTTTTTCTTATTCCAGAATTACTTAACAAATCTTATACAAGGAAGAGAGTTTCACAGATACTGGGGACCTAAAGGACATAAAATAGGTACAAAGAACCTTCATAATTGTTCTAACAGCTAATTCAGTAGTATTCAAGCTGCAGTATAATTTTCATTGCTCTGATCACTGAAAATAAATATAGCGGTTTTGTCTTCTGTAAATGCAGGGAAATTCAATTTTACTACACCATTAAATTTCCTATGAAATGTTATTGGATAATTATTCTCAAGAAGCTTCTACTATAACAATGAAGTGAAAGGTGGGCAAAACCCAGGAGATCCAAACCCAACCTCTTTCAAAAAACAAAGAAACAAACAAATAGATGAAAAACAAAACAACACAAAACAAATGAACAAACAAACAAACAAAAAGAACTAACATTGCTGCTTAGAAAAAAGACCATTGACAATATCTTTCACCTATGAGCACAGGGCATAAAGCAAAATCTCCTTATGGAGGATGTAATGAGGTTCCACTGTAATATATAGGAGGGAATGGTAGCCAGACTAGAGAAAGATGAAATTTAAGAATGATAAAGTCAATGCTCTACAGAAATAGGTTTTCTGACAGGACTTATAGCAAGTGAGTGATTGCCTTAATTGGGGGCACCCAGAGCTTTTTGGGGAAAATAATAGGTTATGACCATGGTCAGTTTCATACAAAACCTAAATGGAAAGTAGCCTGATGACTTACACTCACTTAAAAGAGACAAATCATTTCCTTCTTATTTCAAAGATTTAAAATGTGAACACTACTGGAAAGGTAACCAGCTTGAAATTAATTCAAACAATTAGGGTCAGAAAGGATCTTAGATGTCAAATGCCACATTTTACAGGTAAAGAAACTGAGGGCCAGAGAAGTTAAATTATTTGCTGTAGGTCATATTGGTGGCTGAAATAGTATTTAAAGGTGTGGACATTTGCAGAACAACAGTTCCCTAGTATCCTGCCTATTTCACTCAATGTACTAGGACTCTGGGAGTCAAGCTGGCTTTATTTCAGGAGTTATGATAATGATCCACAAAATCTTGAAGGGATGGAGTCCTTGGGGTCCTTTCCATCACAAGGCTATCTCCCAATCTAAAGAGCAAGGGAAAAGATTTTGGTTCAGTTTCTTTAGACTTTAGAGAGGTCCTAGCAGCTGGTAGCTTGATCACTTTTCCTTAAAGCAAGGCCAAATTATGACTAAATAGGTCTGTCTGGTTAGTAGCTAAGGCCAGGAAACTCTTCTACTTCATAGATATGACTTTTTAAGGAATACATGATAATGTGAACTAAGGCAGGGCTGCAAACATAGTACCTCTCAGATTGCCCACTGTCTCCATTTGGCTCATGGTATTATGATAAGGAATAAGTGGCTGACAAGCAGATATAGGAGGGGAGGATATATGCATTGTGAGGACCATGGATATATATAGGCTTTGTGGTGATTAGAGTCCTCTAATGCCAGGCAAGGCTAGATGTAAGCAGCAGTGTGTAATGGACACCACAGAAGGAATCTATACTTCGCTAGTCAGTCAGCCAGCATTTATTTAATGAGGGTTCCATTGCAAGAATCTTGCAAGATACTTATAGAATTGTTCCCTTGATAAGATTCTCTCTGGTTCATAAGCAGTCTAGCAGGTTTCAATAAGCTCTTTCAAAATACAGAAAATTGTTACTTTGACCCTGATTAAACTTGCTGTATCTTCTCTGAAGTGATTTTCCCCCCAAATAAATGTTACACATAAGCTAAGGAGCCCTGATCAAGTGAAATGAAAATCCAGAGAGTGATACCAATCACTGAAAAACCCCTCAAAAAGACCATTTACTATAACCAAATAAGCCTTTCATGTCTAGGGAATGAATGCTAGACTATCTTGGGCCACTGGGCAAGATTTCCATTAATTTCTCCTGAACAGCAATATTACAATCTCCCTTCCTCTCCCCCTACTTCATTTTTCTCCTTGGTATGTTGAGTTTGCCAACATTAGCCATAATCAGTCATTTTCAGCAGTTGCCTAAGATGATCTTCAGCCTAATTAGAGTCACTCCAGAGAAAATTCTTATAGTAACCACCAGATATAGCCAAGCCTCCTGAATGTGAACTATGACCCCAAACCCTATTAAAGACTGATTTCCTCTCCTTCCCTAAACCCCTATCCCTCTTATTCTTTGTCTTTGAAGGATATCATCTGAGATAAAGATTTAATTCACTTTATTCAATCTATTTATGTATTACAGAACATAAAATCATAAAAATGTTGGCAGATGAATACTTTAGAGATTTTTAATCTAATTTTCCAGTGAATGTGGAAATCCCTTCTAAAACATCCCTAATGTCATCCAACTTCTCCTGAAATATTTCCAGTAATGAGATCACTATTTCTCAAGGCACTGAGAAATATTGATTTAAAAAATTCCATTGTTAGTTTCTAGTTTTTAGAAAAATTCTGTTATTATGTTGAATCAAATCTCTATTCTTATAACTTCTACCTAATAATCCTGAATATGGGGAATAATCTTTCTCTTTTTTTAGCTAGGCAATGGGAGTAAGTGACTTGCCCAGGGTCACACAGCCAGTTAAGGATATGGGGAATAATCATAATGCAATTACTCCCACTACCAAGTGGCAACCTTTCAAATAGTTGAAAACAGCTATCATATATTCCTTAAATTGTCTCTCTTTATTCATCCAATGAACAAATAGATATTTATTAGATTTCTACTGTATCAGTGCACTGATTTAGGGCCTAGAAGTGACTGAAGCTTAGAGAGGACATCATCCTTTCCCTTATAAAATTTATAATCAAGTAGAGAAATAGGAAACATGCACAGATAACAGCTTAGTTGTACAGCAGATAGAGTGCTAGACATGGAGTCAGGAAAATTTGAGTTCAAATCTGGCCTCAGGCATTTACTAGTTGTGTGACTCTCCCTTACCCTGGGCAAGTAATTTAGCCTGTTATCCTCAGTTTTCACATCTGTAACATGAGAGAATAGAGTAGAGCATAATTGTTTGGTTGAAGCATAGTATACATAGAAGGAAGTAACTAGGTAAGGCTGAAAAGATAAAGGGACTTGGATGCCAGGGAAAATGGACTTTGAACTGGATTAGGAAGCTAGTGAACAAGTATGAGTAAAATGATGGCATCAGATTAGTGATTAACAAAGATAATTCTTATAGTCGAATGAAATTAGGATTAGAAGGGAGATGGTACAAATGACAATATCTGTTAAAAAGTTATTTCAACAGTTAGGGTGGTTGGTAATTAGGATCTTAGAAGGGATAAAACATTGAGGATAAGGGTTGAAACTCTGTGAGTTAAACTTCCTGGTTCTGTCAGCCATTTAAACTTTTTTCTTCTTTTTTTTTGCATTTTTAATTTTAAAATTAATTTTCTCAATCAACAAAAAATCTGACTTTTTCACTTATACCATCCTTACATTCATTGAGGAAAAAAAGAAAAAAAAAGCAGGTTTCCTGTTACAAACATTTTCATGTCAAAAATAAAAAGATTGATTTTGTACTCAGTAGAACATTTCATTAGAGCCTTGGAATCATGGGAGATCATTTTTTTTCATCATAGTTCCTACATATTTTAAATAAATTTTACTTTATAATGTTATATTGTATAAATTGTTTTAGTTTTCTTCACTTCACCTTGCATCAACTCATATAAGCTTTGTCAGGTATCTGTGAAACCATCGTCCTCATCATTTCCTACAGCACAATTGTAATCACCTTCATACAGTATAACTTGTTCAAGTATGCCTCAAATGATGTTTGTATAGAGTAATGCTTGTATACCCTGATTATATGAAATAATTTTCCCTACATTCACTTCCTCAATTTTTCCATTCTTCTAGATCCTATTTCCTGATCTTTCTACTCTTAAGATCATGAAGAGGTAACAGAAACCAGACCTTCTTCCTAATTTGATTCTCTCTCTATGACCCTGAAGATGATAGGGCTCAGAGGGAACATGTATCATTATCTGATACTATAATGTAACCTATTTATCCTTGTTTAGTACCTTTTGATAATTCTTTTATATTTATCTTTTATATATGTATATATATATATATATATATATATATATATATATATATATATATATATATATATATATATATATATATATATATATATATTTCCCTTGATTCCTGTGTTTGTAATTCAAAGTTTCTACCTAGCTGAAGTCTTTTCATCTGAAATTTTTGGAATTCCTCTATTTCATTCCCCCATAAAATTATACTCATATTTGCTGGATAAATTATACTTAGTTGTAATCTTGTGTGATTTGCCCTCTAGAATAGTGTACTATAAGCTATATGATCCTTTGTAATGGTGGCTGCCCAATCATGTGTGACACTGGCTGTGACTCTTCACTACTTGAATTTTTTTTTTTTCTAAGTGCTTGCAATATATTTTCTTTGATAAAAATGTTTCAGATTTTGGTTATAATGTTTCTGGGAGTTTTCACTTTGGGGATTTTTTCAAGAAGTGATCAATAGACTCTATTTCCACTTTATCATTTGGATCTGAGAGGTATAGGCAGTTTTATTTTAGGATTCATTGAAACATGATGTTCAGACTTCTTCTTTTAGTTTTAACTTTCACATAGTTCAATGATCTTTAAATTTTCCTTCCTCCATTTGTTTCCCAGGTCAGTTATTCTTCCTATGAGATACATTACATTTTCTTCTATTTTGTCTGTTTTTTATGTTTTAATATTTCTTATTATGTCATAAAATCATAAGCTTCTGCTTGGTCTAATCAGCATCTCCCTTAACTTTGGTGCTCAGAAATAGACACAAACACTACAGATATGCTTGACTGAAGAAAAATGCAAAGAGAAAATCCCTTGATTTCTTATACACAATAGTACTCCATCACAATCATATGTCACAACTTGTTCAGCCATTCCCCAGTTGATGAGCAACCTTCAATGTCTAATTATTTGCCAACACAAAAAGAGTTGCTATAAATATTTTTGTACATGTTTATCCATGTCTTTTTTCTTTGATCTCTTTGAGGTTCAGATCTAGGAATGTTTTTTATAATGGATTTCTTTCTTAATAAAGAGAAAGAAGAGAAAAGAATAATTCAGCAAAATCAACCAAAACATGGGGAGAAATAGACCTTGCATGTAATGTTTCACCCATATGTACCCCTTCCCTCATCTCTGCTAAAAATTTTGGGAGATATCTTCTTATACTTCTTTATGCAGATAACATTTGTTTGTTTTCTGTACCTTCACAACATCCATTTTTGATTGTTTTGTGGTGGTTATTTCTTTCTTACATTATTTCAGTCATGGTATACATATACTATTTTCTTGCCAGCACTTTAAATAAATTCATGGAAGTCTTTCTATGCTTCTCTGTTACTCCATGACTTCTTAAAGGTTTTTAATAATGGATCTATAATTAAAATTGCAAGCTTTTTCAGTACCTTGGTTTGTCATTCATTTGACCTTAGAGCTTGAAGTCATTTAAGGAGGTTGCTGGACTCATACTATCAGATCATTTATTTTGGTTTTTGATTCCCTTTTTACAGTGGTTGTTTTAACTTTTATGCTTCGAATATTGTATTGTTAGAGAAAATAGAAGGTAAATCAAGGATTTTCTTCTTCTTCAGATATTACTTAAGTTCTCTTTTTTGCTGTCCTTAACATTTTGTACAAAGTTTGCTCATCTGGGGCTTTAGTGTTCTTTTTTCATCTATCCTAATCTATTCATTTTTAGAATTTTTTTTAATTAGGTCATTTATTTTTAGTTTTTACATTCATTTCCACAAGATTTTGAGTCCCAAATTTTCTCTCCATCTTGCCCCTCCCCCCATCCCAAGATAGTGTGCGTTCTGAATACTCTTTCCCCTGATCTGTCCTCCCTTCTATCACCACACCCTTTCTGTTATCCCCTTCTCTTTCTATTTTCCTATAGTGCAGGATAGATTTCTAAACTCCATTGCCTGTATATTTTATTTCCCAGTTGCATGTAAAAACAATTTTTAACATTTGTTTTTAAAACTTTGAGTTCCAAATTCTCTCCCTTTCTCCCTCCCCACACACTCTCATACAGAAGGCCAACAACTTGATACAGGTTACACATATATAGTCACGTGAAACACTTCCCTAATAGTCATGTTGTGAAAAACTAACCGTATTTCCCTTCATCCTATCCCACCCCCATTTATTCTATTCTCTCCTTTGACCCTGTTCCTCCTCAAAAGTGTTTCCTTCTGATTACTCCCTCCTCTAATCTTCTTTTCCTCCTAACATCTCCCCCTCTTCCCCCCCTTCCCCCTATTTTCCTGTAGAATAAGACAGATTTCCATACCCAATTGTTTGTGTATGTTATTCCCTCCTTAAACAAAATCCAATGAGAGTATGATTTATTCATTCCCTCTCACCTCACCTCTCTTCCTTTCCACAGTAAAAGCTTTTTTCTTCCCTCTTATGTGTCAAAATTTTTCCCATTATACCTCTCTCTTTCTCCTTCTCCCTATACAATCCTCTCTCACTTCTTAATTTTATTTTTTAGATATTATACCTTCAGATTCAACTCATCTTGTGCCCTCTGTCTATATATATGCCCTCTTACTACTGTAACACTGAGAAAGGTCTCATGAAGTTACAAATATCATCTTTCCCTGTAGAAATGTGAACAGTTCAACTTTAATAAGCCCCCTTATGATTTCTCTTTCCTGTTTACCTTTTCATGCTTCTCTTGAGTCTTGTATTTGAAAGTCAGATTTTCTATTCAGCTCTGGTCTTTTCATCAAGAATGCTTGAAAGTCTTCTATTTCACTGAATGTCCATTTTTCTCCCTGAAGGATTTGGTTTTGTTTTATTATTGCTTAATTTTAGCTTCCATTTGCTCCATTCTAATTTTTAAGGAAGTGTCTTCTTCAGTGAGCTTTTGAACTTCCTTTTCCATTTGGCCAATTCTGCTTTTGAAGGCATTCTTGTCTTCATTGGCATTTTGCCATTTGGGTTAGGCTATTTTTTAAGGTGTTATTTTCTTCAGTGTTTTTTGGGGGGGTCTCTTTTAGAAAGCTATCGACTTGTTTTTCATGATTTTCTTGTACCACTGTCATTTCTCTATCCAATTTTTCCTCTATTTCTCTTACTTGATTCTCAAAATCCTTTTTGAGCTCTTCAATGGCCTGGATCCAATTTATATTTTTTCTTGGAGGCTTTGCATGTAGGAGCTTTGACTTTGTTGTCTTCTGCTGAGTCTAAGTTTTGATCTTCTTTGTCACCAAAGTAAGATTCTATTTTCAGAGGGTTTTTTTTTTGCACTGTTTACTCATGATCCCAGCCAACTGCTTGACTATTAAACTCTTTGTTAAGGTAAAGGTCTGCTTCCAGTGTGGAGAATATACTGTCCCAAGCTTCAGGGGTTTTGTGTAGCTGTTTTCAGAGACACTTCTAGGGACCTATAAATTTTCAGGTCTTCCAAGGTGGTATGATCAAGGGTGAGGTGTTTACTCCTTTTCTGGCCTGTGCTCTGGTCTACGAGTGATCACAAGCACACTTTTCTGCCTTGTAACTGTAAGGAGTATTCTCTCTACACTGCTGCCACAAGCTCTGCCATCCCAGCACTCCTTCTCACCCCAGGACTGCCATCAGGACTGAGACTCAAATCCAAGCACAGGCAAAGCAAGAGAATCCTGCCTCACCACCAGCAAAGAGTTCCCTGTAATCCTGCTCTGATCAGCCATTCAATCCCCCTCTATCTATGGACCCAGAGCTTCAGAAGCAGCTGCTGGGGACAGACTGAGCTCCTCTCTCACCAAGGTCCAATGAACCTTTCCTACTGACTTTCAAAGTTGT
The DNA here is from genome assembly GCF_003287225.1 of Phascolarctos cinereus. NCBI lineage: Eukaryota > Metazoa > Chordata > Mammalia > Diprotodontia > Phascolarctidae > Phascolarctos > Phascolarctos cinereus. The sequence continues at coordinate 137,839,374 of NW_027556098.1, forward strand.
CTTTGGTGTTTTTGGGTTCAGAAGTCTGGAAACTACCACAGCTGTTCGTGATTCAGTCCTCTGAGGCCTGCTCCAGGTTCACTGAGGCTGGGTCTTTGCCTGTGCGCTCACATTGAACTGCATTCCTCTCAGAGCCTGGTGCACCAGACCTTTCCAATTAACCATCCTGGTTGTCTTAGGCTGGAAATTTGTTTCACTCTGTCTTTTTGTGGGTTCTACTGCTCTAGAATTTCTTTAGACCCATTTTTACAGATATTTGGACACAGAAGGATGGGGGCAGAGCCAAGATGGTGATTTTGTATATACCCATTTCCAACCTTCATAATTATCAATTAGCTTGATACGGTTACTTTTTCCTGAAGTTTTTGCCATCTCCACTTCTCCAACAATTTTTTCCTTTTTGTTGTTTAAGTAAAAATTTGAGGTAAGTTACAAATAAGTTCCCTCAGTGCTTCCTCTATTTTTGTCAAAGAAAGTAAAGAACTTATTAGATGTTTCTTTGTAGCAAATAAGACCTTCTAGAGGGCTTTTAGGTAATTGCAGTCCTCTATAATTATTATATCTTATCTGTGCCAATTTTGTGATATGTATTAAGGAAATATATTTATATCATCCATCTGACTATGCAATTTATAGTGGACCACTCTCCTGAAATATCACTTTTGGCTATTTTTTAAATTTCTTTTCTTTCAAATACTCTGTACCATACTTCCACTAAGATGTTTAGATTTCTATGTGAATGTGTATCTTCTAGATGTTAAGTGTTTCTCTTAGTTATATTTTTTCCATAGTGACATTTTAATCATGACCATTTCACTGATTTCTTGTGATAACTATGATATTATATCTATCTCTGTTAGAATTCCCACCTTCCCCACTCTATGTCTATTTCCATTTTCCATATTCATAATATAATCACTTGAAGCCAAAACATTATTACCAACATTCTTGCTTGAAATTCCACCCTATGAAGTACTGGGTATTTCTATTACAAAGTTGTTATTTTATTGGGCACCTATGTCATGTTTATAAAACTCTCTCCAATGTACTCATTAAAAAGTACTAAGGTTCAAGAAATATATCAGAGATGCAGTCTAGGCTTAATTTGAATTACCATTGACTGAATCTGAATTATCAAATTCACAGACTCCTGTCTTAGTGAACTGACTCACTAACATCACAAAGGGTATTGAGGACAGTAACAACACTTAAGCTAATTGGGTAAGGGGAAAACAGACCTACCACAGTTGAACCTCCATTTCCATCTTTTTTTCCCCCAGTTCATTTATACACCAAAGCAGCACAAACAAAATCAGTATGTGGGAAGCTACTGGGGCATGGCCATACTTCTTACTGTGCCTTTCTCAGGTGAAGGTTATCCTATTTTGGTTCTGCTCTAAAGTCAAATCTGAATATGCTCAAGGACAATAGAAATGGGACCATCCTACACATGCCAGTGATGGTATTTGCCTTGTTTTTTATACCTAAGCTAAATGCAGCCTTTATATCATGGAAATGTCATCACAATTACTTGTGAAGCAGATTTACCTTTTCCTTTCCCCACCAGATAGCTGTTAGACTCCCCTAGTTACCATGATAAAAAGAAAACAAACAAAAACTGTTGTCTTCTTTAGTAACCAGAGTATAAAAACCTGGTTTTTACATGGGCATTTTCTCTTACAAATCACAGTTTCAAGCCATATTAGTCAAAAAAGCAAGTGTTATGGCAAATATGTTCTTCCTGGTATGTGGAAGATACAATCTATTCCTTGCCAGATGCCCTTTCAAGCTAATTTTATAAGTCATGATGCAGAAAAACAATCTTGATCTTCAATGCCATCTATAAAATGAGCTGTCACCTTCCACATTACTTTCTTACTCATAGTTATGGCTTTCAGTTCAAGAAGAGATAAAACCATTATGTCTTCCCTAAACCCAAGCAGTTTTCCTTCCTACCTAGGACTTCAAAATCACTAGAGATGAGACAGAACATAGCTTAACAATTGAAATAATAATAATTATTACAAGAGACAAAAATCAATGTTGTATTAGTGAATCAACACTGAACTATCACAGCTGTCACATAATTGTAGTAGTTTATGGTGTTAATCAAAGAATCATATAACTGCAAGTGAGAACATATGAAAAATCTGACTTGGTCCTTTTAAAGTAAACAGAAAGTAAGCAGGGACTCTGCAAAAGTGTTCATTGTTAGTGTGAAAAATTTCTGGGAAAATTATCAAGTTACCAAGCCTCAAAGAGACAGATAAAAGACCTTGAGATGGGGAAAAGCAAATATCTAAGAATAAAAAGAAAAGGTCATCGTACTGACTGAAGAGCGGGCAAAACTACAAACAAAAGAGGGCAATTGACCCAGTCTTAGAAGAATACCAATTAAAAAAAGAGCGTAATACAAGGAACTGGTTTGTGCATAAAAGATTTGAGCAAAATTTATTGGAATGTTTTATATTAAAAAAAATGAAGGAAAATAGACTCCTTTGAGAATTCACACAACAGAAGTTGCTTTTCTCATCAAGGCTCCTGCTTATCTTTCTGCAGTGAACTCTTGTTACCACATGCTAATGATCTTTGGGTTATGTATGATTAAAAGGATGCAAGTTATGGTTGAGAGCCATAGAGTGGCAGAGTACCAGCAGCAACCCAATTGAACTCTCCAAACATTCCTCTCCAGACAACTTTAAAATAACATCTCAAATCAAATTTTGTAGCAGTACAACCAACAAAAGTTCAGAATGAGATATTTTTTCAGCCTAAGACAACTTTGGAAGTCAGCAGGAGAAGTCTGTAACACCAGGATGGTTGCCAGTACAAAGTACATGTAGCCACAGCAGCAGCAGCTTTGGACCTTGGGGGTGGCTGTAATAGGGCAGCAGCAGCAGCAGCAGCAGCAGCAGCAGTAGCAGCAGTTACAAAAAACTCTCAGCCCAGAGATGATAAAAGGGTGGGACAACTGGTCAGAAAGAGATTCCAGGAAATTGTTTGCTAGAACCAGGTGCAGCTGACACTGATTAACAACTCTACTGCCCATAAGATATTCTGAGCTGCAGTTCTAGGGCAGAGAGGAGCACTTATACTCAGTCACAAGGGGGCCTTGGTCATAGTTACAAGGCAAAGATGAATACTAGTGCTTATGTCTTCAAGACAGCAGGAGAACTGGGTACAGTTCCAAGGCAAGGGGCAAATTAATGCTTATGGCTGCAGGGCAACAGCAGCATATGGGCCCTTCCTAGTTAAAGACCAGAGTATAGACGAAGAGAGCTGTAACTACACCTCTCTGAATCACAACACCTCAGAAGCACCAATAGCTTGTAGGCCCCCAGAAATCGTTCTGAAAACAGCACAAAAAAGTCTGAGGCTTGGGACAGTGCCTTCCCAGCCCCAGGTACACAGAATCCAATTGTAACATAAGGTTGAAAGTTAAAAGACAGGCTGTGAAATTTAGTTAACAACAACAACAACAACAACCACAGTTTCACCATACAAAGCTTCTGCAGTGGCAGAGAACACCAAGACATAAACTCAGAAGAAGAAAACAATGTGAAAACAGCTATAAGCAAAGGTTCAAGGAAAATACTAATTGGATTGAAGCCCAATAAGAATTCCTGGAAAATTAAAGAAAGAGATGAATGGTAGCAGAAAAATGGAAAAAAAGAAATGAGTGAAGAAATAAAATTATGAAAAGAGAAGTAACAGCTTGGTAAGAGAAAAAAATCCTAAAGAAAATAGCACCTTAAAAAAAATAATTGGTCCAATGGCAAATAAGGCAAAAAACCCACAGAAGTAAAAAACTCTTTAAAGAGCAGAATTGGGTAAATGGAAGTGGATGTACAAAAATTCACTGAAGAAAAGAATTCATTAGAAAGCAGAATTGGGCAACTGGAAGCTAATGACTCCATAAGACATCAAGAAACAATAAAACAAAGGCATGAGATGAGAAAATAGAAGAAAATGTAAAATATCCCATTGGAAAAACAACTGACCTTCAAAATAGTTCAAAGAGAGATAATTTAACAATTATGAGACTATATGAACCCATGATTATAAATAGAGATCACAATAATATTTAAAGAAATTATGAAGTTAATTCCCCTTATGTCTTAGATCCAGAGGCTAAAATAGAAATGGAAAGAATCCACTGATCACCTCCTGAAAGAGATCCCAAAATGAAAACTCAGAAAAAATATAGTAACACTATGAAGCTCCTAGGAGAAAGAGAAAATATTGCAAGAAGATAGAAAGAAACAACTAAAATATTGTGGAGCTAGAGATAGGTTTACACAAAATTTAACATCTTCCTTGTAAAAAGAATGGAGGGCTTCAGATGTGATATTCTGGAAGGAAAAAAGATCTATGATTACAACTAAGAATCACCTCCCCATAAAAATGAGCACAGTCCTGGGGGGAAAATGGATATTTAATGAAATTGAGGACTTTCAAGCATTCCTGATGAAAAGATCAGAACTGGATAGAAAATTTGACATTCAACCCAAGACTCAAGAGAAACATAAAAAAGGTAAATATGAAAGTAAACCAAAATTAAATTGTTATATGTTCTTATGTGGGAAGATGATACATGTAACTCCTAAGAACTTTACTATTAAGGCAGTTAGAAGGAATCTACTTTGATAGAGGGCATAGGAAGGAGTTATGCTGGGATAATCTTGAAAAAAAATGGAGGAAGAAAGAGAGATTCACTGGGAAAATGGGGAAAAAAGAGGCAGAATGGGGAAAGTTTTCTCACATAAAAGAAGTACACATGGAAGATTTTGTATAGTGGGGAAAATGAGAGATAGTGGCAGGCAATGAGTGAATCGCATTCATCAGAATTGGCTCAAAGAGGGAAGAATATATATACACACTCAATTTGGTATAAAAATATTACTAACCTAGTAGGGAAATAGGAGGGGAAGGGGATAAGAGACTTGGTGGATGGGAATGATAAAAAGGAACTATGAAGGAGGCAATGGTCAGAAGCAAAACAGACTTTTGAGGAGGGACAGAATAAAAAGACAGAGAGAAAGATAAACAGAAAAAATAGAGTGGAGAGAAACACATAGGAATTATAACTGTGAACAGAATTATCTCATCCATAAAATGGAAGTGGATAGCAGAACGGATTAGAAAGCAGTAAGTAAAGTAAGCAATATGTTATTTACAAGAGACATACTTGAAACAGAAAGACATACACAGAGTTAAGATAAAGGTTGAAGTAGAATCTGTTATGTTTCAGCTGAAGTAAAAAAGGCAGGTGTAGTAATCATGCTCTCAGAGAAAACAAGCAGAAATAGACCTAATTAAAAGAGATAATCAAGGAAAAAAACCATTTTGTTTAATGTTGCTGTAGACAAGGAAGTAATATAAAATATAGAAAGTTTCTCTAACAATGGCCTCATTTCCCAAATATATAGAGAACTGAGTAAAATTTATAAAAATAAAAGCCATTCCCTAATTGATAAATGGTCAAAGGATGTAAACAGGAAGATTTCAGAAGAAGTCAAAGCTATCTAAAGTCACATTAAAAAATGCTCTAAATCAGTATTGATCAGAATAATACAAATTAAAACAGTTCTGAGGTACCACTTCGCATGTATCATGAATAACAAATGCTGGAGATGATGAGGAAAAAATAAGTAAACTAATACATTGTTAGTGTAGTTGAGAACTGGTCCAGCCATTCTGTAAATCAATTTGGAACTACGCCCCAAAAATCTATAATAGTGTGCATACCCTTTGACTCTGCAATACTACTATTAGAGCTCTACCCCAAGAGGTATCAAAGAAAAAGAAAAAGGACCTATATGTACAAAAATACCTACAGCAGCTGTTTCTGTTTTGGCAAAAAAAATTGAAATTGAGGGGATGCTCATCAATTGGGGAATGGCTAAACAAGTTGCAACATATCATTGTGACAAAATAATATTGTGTTATAAGAAATTTCAAGAAGGTTTGCTTCAGAAAAAGAAAGCAGAAAATATGGCAATACTTCTTTGAACTGATGCCAAGTGAAATGAGAAGAACCGGGAGATCACTGCGTAAAATAACAGCAATATTATGTTATGAAATTATGAAACATTTGATTACTCTGTTCAATACAATGGTCCAAGACAATTGCAAAGGACTCATGATGGAAAAAATTCTATCCACCCCTAGAAAGAGAAATTATGAATTCTTAGTGCAAGTTAAAGTATAATTTCCCTTCCCTTCCCTTCCCTTCCCTTCCCTTCCCTTCCTTCCCTTCCCTTCCCTTCCCTTCCCTTCCCTTCCCTTCCCTTCCCTTCCCTTCCCTTCCCTTCCCTTCCCTTCCCTTCCCTTCCCTTCCCTTCCCCTTTTCCTTTTCCTTTTCCTTTTCCTTTTCCTTTTCCTTTTCCTTTTCCTTTTCCTTTTCCTTTTCCTGTGATATGTCCGATACAGAAATGTGTTTTGCAAGATTTCACATATATAATTGATATCACTTTGCTTGCCTTCCTAGCACTGGGGGAAGGGTGGGATAGAGGGAGAGGATTTGGAACTCAATTTTTTAAGGAAAAGAATGTTAAAATAAATAATACATTTTTTAAAAGCAAGAATGGTAGCTATCTTGCAAGGATCTAAATGAACTTGTCATTTGATGTCAGAGTCACAGAATCTCTGAGTTGGAAGGACTTCAGAGACCATCAAGTCCAACACATTTCTGTTCAACAATCCATGTTACATAATTCTTGACATGTGGGTATCCAGTTTTGTTTGTTTGATGACCTCAAGTGAGGGTGAAGAAGCCTTTGCCTCCTGAAACATACCATGCTACTTTCAGATATGTCTCATTGTTAAGAATTCATACCTTATATTCAGTCTACATTTGCTTTGCTGCTTTTCCCCACTGCTCCTGATTCTGCATTTGGTGGCCATCTATGACATGCCTATTTTCTTCTTCCTCCTTATAACTTTTTAAATGCTTGCACTAAAAATTTTCTTTCTGCTAAATTTCTCTAGTACTTTAGCTGATCTTCATATAGTATGAAATTGAGTCCCTTCACCATTTTGTTTGTGTTCTTCTGGATGATTTCCTACTTATCAATATTATTCATAAAATGATACATAGAACCAGATACAATACTGAACTGTGGTTTTATGAAGACAAAGTGCAATGAGATAATTACTCCTCAGTCCTGGGTCTTTTCCTACTGCCATCTAAGATGATATTCACAACAATCTCTGGAAGTTGGTGCTATTATTATCTTCATTTTATAAACGAAAAATCTGAGTTTGAGAGAGGTTAAGTGAGTTGTCCTGTGTCACACAACTACTTAGTGCCTGAACTAAGGTTGAACTCAGGTCTTCCTGATTTCAAATCCAGCGCTAACCATTGTGCCACCTAGCTGCCTATGTAGGCCAAATCTGTGATATAATCAATACAAGGGCTCCTGATGATGAAAACTTGTTCTATACTCTAGCTACTCTGTACCTGAAAGTCTTAGGGAGTTGTTTTGTGTCACTAAGAGGTTAAGTCATTGACCCAGGGTTGCAGAGCCAACAAATATTGGATGCAAGTTATGAACACAAGTCTTTATCATGCTGAGACCAGCTCTCTATTCACTATGTCAGACTATGTCTCCTTCTACAAGTAATTGTAGCTTAATAACTGTCTGTTGAATAAATAAATAAGAAGTAAATGAGTTAACAGCTGTTTATTTGACAGAATATATGGATCATATGTAAGCATGTATAAATATATTAAGCTTAGTATAGTTTCTTAGATTCAAAATAGTTAATATTTCTTGGAAATTGTAATCACATGTTGATTTTAATTCTTTTCTATTCCAGTTTAGGGGCATTGCTAATTTGACAGAGATATAGTTTGTGTTGCCTTTGATGGTATCATTCATTCCCACACAGGGTGAAAATCAGTCAGTGGGTTTGATCAGTCTCAGCAGGATCTCCATCAGGTCCCAGATAAACACCCTAGAAACACAGGATACCTACTGATTAACTATATTAGGTATGCAGATGCAGTCTCAGCTGTACCCTTAATCAGAGAGACATCAACCACCAGGAGTCCCTATTTCCTGCTTTTGTTACTGAGATTTCATCATATTCCTAATGTCTTCAAATGTTCCTCATTGTGCTGTGGTGTGTGAGATGTAGCTTCCCTTTCTGAATGTTCTTTCATCTTCTGTGGGAAGATCCTTATATCCATTGTATGGCTTCAATAACTCTGAGATGTGTCTACTCTACTATGTTCTTATATTTTCCAACTTCTTGACACTGACTTCATTACCTAGATTTGAATGCCAATTCTGCCACTTAACTAGTTGTGTAAGGTTGCATATGATATTTTACCTCTCATGACTGCCATTGAGTTTCTTATCTGCAAAATAAAGGAACTAGAGTAGGGAATCTGGGTTTTCTCTAGTGCTATGTATCAATTGGTACTTTTGTTCCTGGCTTTCTTCAACAAACAATAAATTCAGCAAAACATTTTAGAAGTACCTACTATATTTAAGACACTGTGCTAGATTCTGTGAATAAAAAAACATGAGTGACATAATCCCCCTCACATTAGGAACTTACAACCTAGAAGGTAGAGACAAATTATTAAAATATAAGTTAGAATGTCATAAGCAACACTCAAAAATATTATGAGCTCTTAAATGCAGGAGAATCAACTTCCAGAAGGGGAGATCAAGTCAGGCTTTGTGGAGTAAGTTTAATTTAGTCAGATCCTTGGAGGAAGGGAGGATTTCATTAGCAGAAAATGGAAGAAAGAGATAGCATCCAGTGTGAGAGACTGGGATATGGAATATACAAAAGGATTGCATCTAGACAGGCAGCAGAAATTCAGCGAACTGTAAATTTTGGTTGGAATATAGAATGGTTGTAGGGATGTACCTATCACTAAAGCTAGAAAGTTTGGTTGGAACTGGATATGGAGAATTTTAAATTCTAGGCTAAAGAGTTGTATTATATACCTTAGGCAGAGTAATATATTTAAAAATTTTGAGTAGGGCAGTCATAGAATTAGAGCTGTGAAGCAACCTGATAATATTGTGTAGTAATGACTTGATAGGGGAGAGGGGAAAGACAAGGAAGTCAATCTGAAGTCTAAGAAGTACTGAAGGACTAAATTAGAGTAGTGGCAATAGAAGTGGAAGAATGGATTGATATAAGTAGCATCATTGAGTAGAATTGGAAGAAACTGAGAATTGATTGGATCTTTATATAAGTCAGTTGACTAACATTTATTAAATGCCCACTATGTGTAAGACATTGTGCATAAAGGAGAGAAATGGGTCAAAGATGGTTTTATGGATTCCATTTTGGGAGAATGATGATACCATTTATAGAAATAAGGAAATACAAAAAAGGGAAATTTTCAGGAATGGATGATGAACTCAGCTTTAGATCTATTGAGTTTTTTTCTTGAGATATTCATATAAAATGTTCACCAGATATAAATTCATAATTAAGGCAGACAAATTTTTGAGATAAGAGATGAATGCTTAGCAGTTATTTTCACAGAATTTATCTTTATGGAATTGATAATAATTGTGGTAACTTGTTAAAACAAGAATATTTTGACAGGAACAAAAATAAAACCCAAGATGGAGTCTTGGTATGCCCGTATTTCTGGACAAGAAGAAAAAGGAACTGCTAGGGAAGAAAAAGAGGACAGTGTATCATGGAATTCAAGAGAGAAGAATATTAAGAAAGACTTGGTGTTGTTGCAGTAAGGATCTTACAAGATCCACTCTACAGAGTGGTGATGGTGGTGGGAAACCTGGAAACAAATCAAATGCTATGTAAATGTAAATGAGGCTGAATTAAAATCCCAATATAGTTGCTAATTATGTAATTTTGGAGAAGTCATTTTCTCTTTTCAGTCCTTAGTATTCTATCGGAAACAAAATGACATTGTTTGACTAGATGACCTCTAAGGATCATTATATCTTTCAATGTCAAGTTATAAACACTTTTTGGTGAAAGAAAAACATTGATGTCACTGTAGAGAACAGAGTGAACAAAAGCTAAATACTGAGGGTGAGAGGAATGAATGAGTAGTGAGAAAGTGGAAGATGTAAGTGTAAACTACTTAAGACAGCAGCTCTACCTCAGCCTCTGACCCAGAGACTTTGACTCAGGAACATACAGGAAGTCAGGAGTACTCTAGGAAGGTACCATGGACTTAGCTGAGAAGGTGCTGATCATCACCATCCCAAGTTTCAGCATGAACAAAATTTATCTTGTTGGGAGAGATCTGGAACCTTTAAATCCTGGTTTACCTGTAGAAGTACCTCTGATTGGGAAGGAACCTAAAACAAAGACAGAAGTGTCAAGAGCCACTTGAATGGGGACATGTTGAAAAATCAGGGAAGATACAAGATCAAAGAGAGAAAGGAGGAAACATTCACCCTAATGTCTTGTCCTTACTACATGTCACTTACCAAATTGTTGTTAAATCATGCTTTGGATAACATCCTCAAGGCAAATGTGATCCTGACCCTGATTAAGGATATGTGGGATAATTGAATAGCTGAACTCTGGATAATCTACAGTTTTGTCAAACAGCAGGAAGCACATACCAATCTGTATAACCTAACCTTGACAGAGATCAACACTATTGAACCATTCCTCACACAAGCCCTAAATCATATGCACAAACTCCACATAAACCTCCATCCTATAGAGAGTGCTCAATCTTAGGACTTTTAGAGGAAAATGCTGTAGCAAGAGAGACCCTCTTGAGTTTTGTAAGACTGAGGGTAGACAGGGAAATGGAGGCTCATTTGGTACCTTGCCCACTTTTTAGGAATGAACATCCTGCATTTGGGAAGTTCTCAGAATGTCAGAAGCATGTGTTGATGACAAAGGGCAGAGTGTCACCCTTTCGTTTTCATTAAGAAAAGCAACACACATGAGACTGACATTAATCATGAGATCTCCCTCACTTTCAGAGGATGTCTTTGAGCCCATGTCTATCTTGAGTATCCTTATTAAAAATAATTTCTTCTTCCTGGCTGATGCCATCCACTCCCCTCACCATCACCTCCATCCTGCTGAGATGAATGGTGGTATAGTGTTTAGATATTGTTGGTTCAATGTTTTTGGATTTACCCTCTCCATACCTGGAGGATGCTGTTTTTCCTTTTCATGTATATTTTCATACAATATCAATGGCACAATGATAAAAGTATGATTTATAATTTAATTCTATCTTCTTTGATTATTTTCTACTTGTATAACATCAGCTTAACAATTTTTTATTATATAAATTTACTTATTTTTAGTTTTCAACATTTATTTCCACAAGATTTTGAATTCCATATTTTCACCCCATGTTGCCCCTCCCCCACCCAAGATGGCATGCATTCTGAATACCCCTTCCCCTAGTCTTCCCTCCCTTCTATCTCTCCCCCCACTTCTCTTATCCCCTTCCCCTTCTATTTTCCTGTAGGGCAGGATAGGCTTCTGTACCTCATTTCCTGTATTTCTTATTTCCCGGTTGCATGTGGAAACATTTTTTTAAACATATGTTTTTAAAACTTTGGGTTCCAAATTTTCTCCCTTACTCCCACCCCACCCACCCTCATTGAAAAGGCAAGCAAGTCAATACAGGCCATATATGCACAGTTATGCAAAACACTTCCATAGTAGACGTGTTGTGAAAAACTCTCATTTATTCTATTCTTTTCTTTTGACCCTGTCCCTCCTCAGAAGTTCTTCTTTCTGATTACTGCTTTCCCAATCTGCCCTTCTCTCTATCATCCACCAGCTCTCTTGTCCCCTTCCTCCCCTATTTTCCTGTAGGGTAAGACAGATTTCCATGCCCAATTGAGTGTATATGTTATTCCCTCCTTAAGCCAAATCCTATGAGAATAAGATTCTCTCATTTTCTCTCACCTTCCCCTGTTTCCCCTCCACTGTAAGAACCTTTTCTTGTCTGTTTTGTGCAAGATAATGTACCACATTCTACCTCTCCCTTTCTCCTTCTCCTGGTATAATCCTCTCTCACCCTTTAATTTTATGCTCCAGATATCACCCCTTCATCTTTGACTCACCCTGTGCCTATCTATCTATCTATCTATCTATCTATCTATCTATCTATCTATCTATCTATCTATCTATACATACATACATACATATAATTTTTCCCCTCCCACTACCCTAATACTGACAAAGGTCTCATGAGTTATAAATATCATCTTTCCATGCAGGAATGTAAACAGTTCAGCCTTAATAAGTCTCTTATGATTTCTCTTTCCTGTTTACCTCTTCATGTTCCACTTGAGTCTTGTATTTGAAAGTCAAATTTTCTATTCAGCTCTGGTCTTTTCATCAAGAATGCTTGAAAGTCCTCTATTTCACTGAATGACCATTTTTTCCCCTGAAGGATTATACTCAGTTTTGCTGGGTAGGTGATTCTTGGTTGTAATCCTATCTCCTTTGCCCTCTGGAATATTATATTCCATGCCCTGTGGTCCTTAATGTAGAAGCTGCTAAATCTTGTGTTATCCTGATTGTGTTTCCACCATACTTGAATTGTTTCTTTCTGGCTGCTTGCAATATTTTCTCCTTGACCTGGGAACTCTGGAATTTGGCTACAATATTCCTAGGAGTTTTCCTTTGGGGATCTCTTTCAGGAGGAGATTGGTGGATTCTTTCAATTTCTATTTTGCCCTCTGGTTCTAAAATATCAGGCAGTTTTCCTTGATAATTTCTTGAAAGATGATGTCTAGGCTCTTTTTTTGATCATGGCTTTCAGATAGTCCAATAATTTTTAAATTCTCTCTCCTGGATCTATTTTCCAGGTCAGTTGTTTTTCCAATGAGATATTTCACATTTTTCTAATTTTTCATTCTTTTGGATTTGTTTAGTGTCTTGATTTCTCATAAAGTCACTATCTTCCAATTGCTCTATTCTAATTTTTAAGGAAGTTTTCTTCAGTAATTTTTGGACTTCCTTTTCCATTTGGCCAATTTTCTTTTTAGGGCATTCTTCTCCTCATTGGCTTTTTGGACCTCTTTTGCCATTTGGGTTAGGCTATTTTTTAAGGTGTTATTTTCTTCAGTATTTTTTTGGGTCTCCTTTAGCAAGCTGTTGACTTGTTTTTCATGATTTTCTTGCATCACTTTCATTTCTCTTCCCAGTTTTTCCTCTACTTCTCTTACTTGCTTCTCAAAATCCCTTTTGAGCTCTTCCAAGGCCTGGGATGGATTCATATTTTTCTTGGAGGCTTTGGATGTGGAGCTTTGACTTTGTTGTCTTCTTCTGGTTGTATGTTTTGATTTTCTTTGTCACCAAAGTAAGATAATATAGTCTGACCATTTTTGTGCTGCTTGCTCATGATCCCAGCCAATCACTTGAGTTTTAATCTCTTTGTTAAGGTAAGTCTGCTTCCAATGTGGAGAATGTACTGTCCCAAGCTTCAGGGGTTTGTAGCTGTTTTCAGAGATACTTGTAGGGACCTGTAAATTTTCAGTTCTTATGATAAGGGTCGAGGTATTTACTCTTTTCCTGGCCTGTGCTCTGGTCTTTGAGTGACTGGCCACAAGCAGTCTTTTCTCTCTTGGAACTGTGAGGAGTTTTTTCTCTTCACCACCACTACAAGCTCCACAGCACCAGTGCTCCTTCTCACCCCAGGACCACCACCCAGAACTGTGACCCAGATCCAAGCACGAGCAAAGCAAGAGATTTCTGCCTCAGCACCAGCAAAGAGATCCCTGCAGTCCCTCTCTGATCAACCACTTGATTCCCCCTCAGGCTGTGTGCCGGAAGCTCAGGACACAGCCACTGCCCCAGGACCCTAGCTCTGCGCTCTGGAACTGTCTCTGCCCTAGCTCTTCTCTCACCAAAAAAATGCAGACTTTTCCCACTGACCTTAGAAGTTTTCTTTGGCATCCATGGATTGAGGAGTTCAGAAGCCGCCACAGCTGCCCGTGATTCAGTCCTCTGAGGCCTGCTCTAGGTTTGCTGTGGCCTGGGCACCCATGCCAAGCTGCGCTCCTCTCTCCCCGGCACAATATGCCTTTCAGATCAAACATCCAGGCTGTTTTGGCCTAGAAATTTGCTTTACTCTGTCTTTTTGTGGGTTCTACTGCTTTAGAATTTGTTTAAAGCTATTTTTATGGGTTTTGGGAAGGGTTTGGGGGAGAGCTCAAGCAAGTCACTGCTTTAACACTGCCATCATGGCTCTGCCCTAAAAAATTTTGTTGTAAAATTAGACTTAGAAAGATGTCACATTGGGACAGGCTTATTGGATTGTTACTGATATTAATGTGTCATGCTTTGCTCTGACTCTTTCTGGTGAAATATGAAGATTAAATCAACCCCAGAAATGATGGAATTTTTTTTGGTCCAGAATTACAGATGATAATAGTCAACTGGTTGTTGTGTCAAAATGTTTGAAAGAGCTAGACCAACCATTTTGTTATTAGGTCATTTATAAAAGTTAAATTGAATTCTACACAAAACAACACTTGGTTGTTTGACAATAAACTTGTAAGGTCTTCAAAAAAGTATAGACCACTTACTATACTTTGCTCAAAATTCACCTCAAGTACGAACTTCTACATTAGGCTCCACCTGATTCCCTCTAGCTGGTAATTCCTTCTCTTCCAAAACTACAAGATATTCATTTGTATGTGTATATATTCACATTTTGTCTCACCCATTAGAATGAAAACTCCTCAAGAGAGTGGACTGTTTCATTTATTTCTATGTAACCATAGTGATTAACACAATGAAATGAGCATAGTAGGCACTTAATAAGTGTTTATTGATTGATTTGGAGAAGTCTGTCCATGGAAGTGAAGAAAGGAATAGGTAGATTGAATGAGTAGATAGTAGGATCAAACTACTTTTAAAATTATTTCTACCTGTCTATCCATATATCATCTATCAATTTGTATATTTATTCATTCATTCTTTAGGACATGGAAGTTTTGAATATGTTTGTAGGTAGAAGGAAAAGAATGAATAGAGAAGGAGGAATTAGAAATCCATGAAAGTAGATAAATGGGGTTCTGAGAGGACAAAGAGGATATGATAAAATGTGTGACTACAAGATATAGCCTTCAATAAGAGGTTCATTACCTCTTTTTTAAAAATAGAAAATAAGAAGTCAGTTTTGATAAGATGGGGCAAGGGAACAAACATTTATTAAGTGCCTACTACGTGCCAGGCATTGTGGATTTTGCAAATATCATCTTATTTGATTCTCCCAACAATTTACATCGATCTGCAGTATCCCATTATTACTCCCATTTTACAGTTGAGAAAGCTGAGGTAGAGTGAGGTTAAGTGATTAGCCTAGGGTCATACATATAGTAAGGGTCTTAGATTGAATTTTAACTCACATCTTCCTGATCTAGACCAAATTATCTATCTACTGCCTCTCCTACCTGCCTCTTTTGAAGGGTAGAGGAGTAGTTGAGAATGAGGGCTTCTTTATTATATTATTTCCATAATCATTTCCAGATAGATAGAAGCAGTTACATTATTAAATAGTATCATTTGCCAGACATTGGGAAAGTTTCCCAAAATAAAAATTAAAAAAACAAACAAACAAACAAACCTTTTCCTACCCATTTAGGATGATACTTGAAACCCCACTATTAGAAAAATCATTATGTTGTACTAAACCACATTATATCAAAAATTTTTAAATGCAAATGGCTGTTAGCATGATTTTGTAGATGGTTTAAATAAATTGTGAGACAGGAAATCAGCAACTGGGCCAATAGCCCTAGAAAGGTTACCATTCATTTTCATACCCTGTTGACTTTAGGCTTTAGATGAAACAAAAGAAAGCCAGAACCTAAAATCCTTCACAGTCTGGCTCTTCCTATCCTTTCAAGTCTTTCACTTTATTTGTTTCCAGATTCTCTAGAATTCAGAGACACTAGCCTTCTTACCCTTCCTTTCACAGAATGTGCCATTTCTCAATACCATACCTTTTTAGTGACTTTTCTACATGCCTAAAATACTCTCTCTCCTCAGTATCTCCTGCATTTCTTTAAGACTCAGCTCAAATGCTACCTTCTGCAGGAGGCCTTTCCCAGTCTGCTCCCCTTTCCCAACCCAGTGCATTCCCTCTGAAATTGATTTCCATTTACATGCTGCACATATACATACATAGATACACACACATATACACATATATATACACACACATACATATATATGTATATATGTATGTATGTATATGAATAGGCATATATGTATGTATATATAGATCTCATATATGCACAATCATTTGCATATTTTTTACACTATTAAAATGTGAGTTTCTTGAGGGAAAAGACCATATTTTTGCACTTCTTTGTATCCCCAGGGCTTAGAATATTGCTTAATACTTTTTGATTGGTTGATTGATAGCTTTCCTTCTTAGCTGGAAAAGTTATAATTATTGCTTAATTATCAATTGATACCTTATTAACTTCTAGCTACTTGAAATTCAATGACCTCATAATGTGAACCTTTCCTCTCAGTCCCAAAAGAATAAGTCTCAGAAAAAGCACTGGCAATGGATCATATAGCCAGAGTTAGTACCTTTCTCTTCTTGACAAGATAAGATTTCTGTGATTGAAAAATGGATCTGACCCTTAAAATGAGATAGCTCTCTGAATAATTCTAATAACTAATTCATATAGCACTTTAAGGTTTGTGAATCACTTTATCTGTATTTGCTCATTAAATATTTTAATGACCATCAAATCTAGCCCAGAGCTTCAAATGTGCAGTTGAATTTTAACCCTCTTAGTTGGTGCTAAGGATCAGGGCATAGAGACATTAGGAAGAGAAAGGATAATTGTTCATAAGCAATCTGACCAGACGATGACAGAATGATATTGGGAAGATGTATATGAAATATCTCTCTCAACACCCAGACATTGTTCTCTTCTAGATCTCTTTTCCTACAACTGCTTGGTTTAGGACTGATAGGATGGAATATACTGTGTCAAGTAAATGATCCCAATAAGATTCAATGTAGAGATATGCATTTTTAGGGGTAGCTAGGCAGTCAGACTTCTTGAAATCAATCAGTAGCGCTTATTAAGTATCTGGTATGTATATAAACTGTGTTAATCACTAGGGTTACATAGAAATAAGTGAAATGGTCCTTGCCTTCAAAAAGTTTACATTCTAATGGGTGAGAAAATGTGAATATGTAATTTTATATCTATCTATGTATCTATCTATGTATCTATGTATTTATCTATCTATATATCTATAATGCATTGTAGTTTTGGGAAGGAAGTAACTACTAGCTAGAGGGAATCAGGTAAGGTTTCATGTAGAAAGTAGCACTTGAGATGAATTTTGAAGAAAGAATAGTAAGTATGTGATACTTAATTTTACTCATCATTATTCATTCCTTCCTCTCTCCCTCAGCTAAGTAGTGCAGTGAATAGAATGCTGGGCCTAAAGTTAGGAATACTTGAATTAAAATCAGACCTCAGATACTTACTGGCTGTTTGACCTTGGACAAGTCACTTAATCCCGTTAGTCTCAGTTTCCTCATTTGTAAAATGAGCTAGAGGAGGAAATGGCAAACCACTCCAGTATCTTTGTCAAGAAAAACCCAAAGAGGGATCACAGAGTCAGATATGACTGAACAAAAACACATTTTTAATCTGAATCCATTTATTTTTGTTATTACTCATATGTATGTGTCCTTAAGGTCACTGTTATGGATTATATCCCTAGTCTATAAAAGCCATTTTCAAAAATGGATCTCTATGTGAGCTAGGAATTTTCCTGAAAGTTCATATGTTTATTATATACCTCTCTATCTTTCTTTAAAATAAAATTGTCTCTGTTTATTGAGTGGGATTCCAGTGGCTTAGTTACCAGTTGGCCACCTGCTTGAAAGTGCTGAGAATTTGCCTTTTGGAAATGGTGATATGTTGTAATCTGGAAACCCTTTCTGGAACAGTGTTTGCAATATTCTGGAAGAGGATGAGGCTATAGAATTTTAAAAGATTGATATGTTGCTAATACCTTGTGGCTAGTATTTGGAATGAGTAACTATCTTTTAATATGGGTGCAGAACTGATTGTATTAATGTGATGAAGATCAAAAGATCCAGGTGCGACTTATAGATAAGAGGCAAGTCAAATTCCAGGGCTCTTGTGTTTCTGAGTGCCTTTCCTTGAATGTACTTCCTTAAGTTTCTGTGTGTTTTCATATAATATAGTTTAATATGCTATCTACATGTAGGCTATTTTTATGATTCCTGTCCTTAGAGATCATTCATCAATCATTCATCAAATAAGTATTTATTAATTACCTTTTATGTGCAAGACAGTGCTTGGGGATACAAAGACAAAAGAGTGATCTAATTCCTCAAGAAGCTTAGGTGTTATTGCAGAAAAGATCATTTATCCAAGTAAATAAATTCAAGTGGTAACTACAAAATAATTTGGAAGCAGAGTGATGAAGATACTAATAGCTGTTGGGATCAAGATTTAACCCCTTAAAGGAGATGGCAATTGAGCTACTCCTTGAAGGATATTAGTGAGATAGAGAAGAGTAATGGATTCTATGCACAGAGGACAAACTATGTAAAAATATTGCAATGGGAAATTCAGTGCCAGCTATGGAGGATGAAAACAGGCTGGTTTGATTTGAACAGAGTGTATGAAGAAGCTTACACAAAAATACTTCAAAAGATACATCAGAGTCAGAATATTAAGGACTTTATATGACAAACAGGGGAATTAATATTTTGTCTATTGAAGTGGTATAGTGGATAGAGTGCTGGCCCTAGAGGTCAGGGTGATGAATTCAAATTTGGCCTCAAACACTTGTAAACTGTGTGACCATGTGCAAGTCATGTGAACTCTACTTCAGATTCTTCATCTGTAAAAGGTGTATAGAAATAGCACCTACCTCCCAGATTTGTTGTGAGGATAAAAAATAAAATTTGTAAAATTCCATGTAAACACCAGTTATTGTTATTATCCAAGAAGCCAGATTGATTCACTGCAGCTTCTTGAGTAGGGGAGAGACCATTGCATTAGGATTACCAAGTTCCACAACATCTATCTAACACAGCCACACCCAAGGTAATAGATAACAGCTCATAATGTTGAGGATGAAGCCATCACTGACCTGTTAGCATGGTCATCATCACTCTGTTAGATTGTGGGAAAATCTAACACATAAGTCTTCTCCTTTGACAAATCAAACTTCCCAAAGGATGCATACGAATACGGGAGAACACACACAAGGGAAACCACTCAGGAACAATAGATCTCTATAGCCATACTTCTGTGACAAATAAGTCTTGCCTGGCTCTCTAGTTCTTTTCTTTTGTGACATACAGTTCAACTACAACAGTAAAATGGCCCAGCCTTGGCATTCTGGCTCTCTTTTTTTTTTTTTCTATCTGCAGGTAGCATTAGATTGGAAAGTATATGGGGAAATTGTTAGGACTATTGTTTTCCTATTCCTACAGCTCAACTGTCCTGGCTCCCTAATTTGTGCATCAGTAGTTTGCCTTTTCATAGTCTTCCTTGTTTCACCCTTTCACAAAGGGAACGTAACCTGACCTCACTACGTATACCTGGAGAGGACTGACATTAAACTGTTATTAATTGTTAACATATTAATGTAAATTTGCTAATGAGATTCATCTGTTCTATATCAGCTAGTTGAGATCATGACATAAAAGAATAGTTATTTTTATTGGGTCAGAAGGACAGTAATGGGATTAATTGAAAATATTGGATGCCATCTAGGAAGGGCAGTCTTGAGTGGGCACCCTAGACAGTATGGGAATATCTTGACAGCAATGAAGACCTTAAAAGGAAGTGAATGCTGAGATGTGGTAGGAGTCAAAAAGGAAGGTGGGGGTATTTAAGACAAACTTCACCTTTACCATTTGGGGCTTACAATCCTCAGTTTGTGAAACTATACTGCAATTGTATTACTTTCCAACCATGAGACCCTCTATTAAAATAATCTCTCTGGAAATCAATCTTATTAATTAGATGAGGGCAGCCCAGAGAGGTTGACATGGATTGACATAAAACAATGTTTGGCAGTTCAATACTGCCACTGGAAAATATGATTGATGGGTTTAATCTGAACTCTCTTCAGTCAGGACTCAACTGCATTTGGAATCTGGTGCAACCCCTCATTTCTCATTAATTAAAGTGTTGTCTCTTGACTTCTTCAGTAAGAGTCCCAGGCACTAAGAATAAGTCAGATACCAGAGTTTCCATCTATCAATTTGCTAGGGGTTTGCAGGGTTTTTTTGGGGGGTTATGTTTTTTTTCTTCTTCTTTACATCCTTGTGAATTCCAGTCTCTCACTAATGTCATGAATTTAGTGGATAATCTCCGAGGAGGAAATAATGCAATGTCAAGCCAGGGTAGATTTCTTAAAGCAAGCTTTTATAGAGAAATTGAGACTTTCAAATTCATCATAAATAAACTTTTTCCTTTAAGAATTTCATAGAATTTGAAGTTAGAAAGGACCTTAAAGCTGATCTAAGCCAATGTCCACATAAAGGAGTAATTCCTTCTAAAGCATCCTTGATTGGCTATTTGGTTTCTGATTAAACACCTCTAGTAATGAGGATTAAACACCTCTAGTAATGAGAATTAAACACCTTTAGTCTATGAGGACACTACTCCTTTGTCAGATATTCTTAATTTTCAGTAAGTCTTTCCTAATATTTTGTGAAATATACCTCACAATAATTTCTATAGATTGCTACTAATTCTTCCCTTGAAGACAGCTGCAACTGGATATTTAGACTGAATTCTGGATTTTGTAGTAGGGAGACAGCATTCTCTCCCTGCCCAGTGAATCATTCCTATGAAGAGAATGACAACAATGAAAGCTTGGGAGCATTTTTCTTTTATTTTGGAGAGAAAGTAGATGGTAGAGTTCTCTGATGGATAAAGTAAAAGATCCAGATGATCAATTTTGTAAAGATATTAAGGTTTTGTTATAGAAATGTATAGATTGTATAAAATGGTGTAGAAATAGCTGAATGGCGGACAGGTGACTTAACTGCCCCTCTCTAAGAAACTGAAGAACCAGTGAAGTGTTTCAACTTATCCTTTCTTCTTTGCTTCTCTTCCTTCCTGCAAAATGGCTGCATTTTCACCTCTTTTTGTTCTTTAAGTCTGTTTATAATTTCTGATTTAATTTATATTTTTGAAAACATTTTATGTTGACACAAAATCTATGATATATTACAACCAATTTGTGATATAGATGTATGTTAATTCAGAGCTGTGGAGAGCAAATGGAAGACACCAGACACTGACTGGAAATATGGAGAATGAAAAATTGGTCAGGGGCTTAGAACTAGAGTTGTGATCATTAGAATCACATCATGACCTTGTGGCTCCACAAGATAAAGGGGAAAAGAAAGTCAAGTCAAGTCATTGAGCATTTCTTAAATATCTATTATGTGACAGGCACTGTGCTAAGGGCTGGAGAAAGCCACTTTATGATTTTTTGTTAATAACCTTTGCTCACAATGTTTGAAAAACTGCAGAGGGAAAGACCCACATGAATTAGGACCAATTTACCCCTAGACTAAAGCCCAGTTTAAGGAGTTAAGGCAAATGCTCAGGCAAATTTCTCATTTTGAAGCAAGAAGCAGTGTTAAGGCAGGGGAAAATGGATGCCTCTGAGGGAAGAAAAATGTTTGGTCTTAAGAATCATCCAGTCTCCCTGTTCTGTTGGGAAAGTAAACAAACAAACAGAAGAGCAAGCTTTTAGCCAAAATTTGCTCCAAGCTAATACCTGCTGATTACAGTTAAAATGTTTTTCCCCTTTCTGGGCATCTTCCGCAGACTACTCCACTCTAGTTTACTTCAAGCAAACTGTTCATTACATTTTCTTATCTGCTCCAGTTTATCAGCACTCCCTTAAAATCATGATGTAGGCCCAGTTAGGCCCAAAATTGTTAACTGACTCTACCCTTAATAGGCCCTGGATGAAAGCAAATGAACCCAAATCAAGAGTTTGCATTAGGCAACTATAGCTGCCAGACAACTACCTAGCCTTTAGCATTCTGATATCTGTACCTGGCCTTACCCAAACACCACTTGCTTACAATTTCCACATATCCAAAGCCCACTGTTACCTCATTCTCCTTGGTACCAATGTTTCTTGACTCTTCAGTCCTTCCTGGATTGCTTCTGATCACAAGCTGGACTTTCTGGCAATGTTGCTGCTATCATAAAAATTCCCACTATGAAATCTTGGGTGGGTGATATGAAGCTAGGTTTCCCATTTCTAGATGGAAGGGTTGGGGTGGTAATTTACCCCAAGGACAATAATATTAATATCCAGGCCTTAATGGTACTGTTTTTGTACTAAGTCTCAGCACCATGCTCTCTCCCTCCCTCCTCCTATTTGTGAAACCTTTATCCTATTTCAAAATGCAGAAGAGTATTAAATACATGTTCAGGGCTTGATTTTCTCTGCATGCCTGGGTGATTTGTTCAAGTAGGTTAAGATGAGAATTATTCCACTAGATTTCCACTGGAAGTGAAATGCTCTACCTGATCACTTTAAAAAAAATGTTGGATTACAGGGTTAGAACACAAATTGTACACCCAGGCAGGAAAAGCCCAGCATGAAAGTCCAGGTATTTCTTGAAAAGGGGAAAAAAAAGAGGAGGACTTTTTCATCCACTTGTGGGTAGTATATATTTATTATTATCATTGAAATTTGACTTAATTTACAAAAAATCAACTGTCACACTCTTGACTATTGAGTCATTGTAATATTTGTTAATAATGAAGTTAATGAAATCCTTATAACTAATGTGACTGAAGAGGTCATATCTTGGAAGCTATTTAGTTATTCATTTTTTTATAAATAACAGTTGTGCTATTACTAAATAAGAATATATAGAAAGCAAATATAACAAAAGCACTTTTCAAAGAATGCCTCCAAATAAAATTTCCAAGACATTACCCTTTCAGATAGAGCATTATAGCAGTTCATGGAGAGTAAATACAGCCTTGGAAACTGAGGTGAGAATAGTGAGTAGCAATTCTGAAGAAAGTGCTTTTAAGAAACATATGAGAATTTGGATGATATTTTTTCCAAGAAAAAAGAAAGTTATGTTACTTTTGGAATGTGAAAAAAGAATGGACAAAAATATTATATTTGAAAAATGGAAACATCTAGAAATAACTCCCAAGAACTCAATGTTATTTGATGCTAGAAACGACTGGACCTACATGATAAGCATGTATTTGACATATATAAGCCATAATGTAATTCGAGACTAACAGGGAAGTATTTATTTTCTTTTTTACCCAAAGGAATCTCTCTGACTAAATTTACATTTAATCATTAGAGCTTAATTTTTGATGAGAAGGGTCTTTAAGGCTTTTTGGTCTCCAAGATTTTCTTAAGAAAATGGAAATGTCCTTAGGATAGGTTATAGAATTAGACAATATAAGTATTGGAAGGGGACTTCTATAACATCCAATCCAACTTCTTCCTAAAGTAGACATTCTCCTCACAATCCAGCAAAATGGAACCCTCAATTTTCTTGAAGAATCCAGTGATAGAGAACTAACTACTTCATGAGGCACTTCGATATAATTTGGAAGGCTCTATGACTGACATTAATTGCATAGATCTTAAAATAAACCTTTTTTTTTTTTTTGAAATCACATCCTTTTGATTGTATCAAGCCCTGAAATTCTGTTGGGTCTCCAAATTACAATTAATGAACTGAATTAATGAACACTCAAATAAGACTGGCCTGCAACTTCAGTTAATGTAGGAAAATCTGGTAGATGACTAATGAATATTGCTGAGATTATAATATTTAGTTAATTAAAAAAGTTAGTTGGCGTGTATGAAGGACTATTGAACAGCATGGACAAGAATTGAGTAGAATGTTCATATAGCTCAAAATGTTCTATACTTGTATAAGTTGTAATCACCTTGTTGAGATAACGGATATTTGGTACTTTTAAAAATATGTTACTATGCCCATCTGTTAACTCATTATCTCTCTCTCTCTCTTTCTCTTTGTGTGTGTTTGTGTGTGTGTGTGTGTGTGTGTGTGTGTGTGTAAATACATATACCTATTACTTTGGAAGAACAGGTGAAAGTAATTTGGTATATTTACTTAAAAGATTTGATTTTAAATATTTTGGTACCTTTAAAAAAGCCTTTAATTTTTTTTGTGCTATGTTCCATAAATTAAAGATAGGATAAGAAATAAAGATGCCCCCCCCCAAAAAAAAACACTCTGTAGAGCTAATTCTATGGTATCATTACTTTGCATGTTATGTGGAAATATTTCTGATTAGGGTTAGAACTACATATGCCTGAACTTATCTTATATTCCTTATCATTTGGGAGTAGCCAACTGAGCTAACTGATTTGAAGCTCTATTTCTATAAAATGCCAAATATTAATACGGTTCCCAGATACTTACCATGAAATGAAACTTTAGAATCCCTTCGACCTACAGCCTCATCCTGAGATCTTAGCATGATTTAATTATCAGGGCTTGGTCCTATACATAAGCAAACTGGTCTAACAACTTCTGATGAGGGAAATATACACTATACTAAGGTCCCATGTGTCCACAGATATCTCCCCGATCAGGTTGTCCTGCTGTCAACTTCCCTTTCTACAGGGCCTCCAAATTTCTACCATTAAAATCACCAAAGGGTTAGATAACAAAATTAGGAGTACTATGAGCCAGAACAGTACCTCCCTTTCCTCCCATATTATACCTGGTAGATTCCTTTCCAGTTAGTATACAGGTATAAATTAAATTTAGTAGATTATCTGTCGCATTTAATTCAAGTCAATGAAATTTGATTTGATATTCCATACATATGAATTGGCTGGGATATTTTTATTTTCCCATAGGGCTAAAGAGAGGGATATAGAAGGAGAAAACAAATATTGCCTCATTGCCTGATCATTTTTGATGATCCTAGTAAAGAAAAAAATAATTGATTACTTCCCCCTCCTTATGTGAGATCTCAGTAAGCCTCTCAGTTGCAATAGGAGCAAATGTTACTGAAGGAAAATAACGACATTATGTGTAGGCTGTGTCACAGTTTTTTCCCCCATCTTTCTTCCTTTGATTTTATTCTCCTAACTACGTTCAAGATAGTGGTATCTGAGTCAGAGCCAAAGGCTATGGTGCCATGAAAAAAGAGGTGACCAAGAGTCCCCAGAGGTGAGTGATATCTTCCCATGAGAAAATACAGCTCTGTGGAGCAGTTTCACCTGGAACCAATGAAGACAATCAGAGCTAGAATTCCTGTTGCGGCCTAGTCAATGATTTGAGTATCTCTTCCTATTCCCCTTTGAGATATGAGCATGTATGGATTGAAAGCATTTCCTATTTATACAGAAAGTATAGAAGAGGAGGATGAATAAAATGAAATGAATGAATAAGTAAATGAATGAGTAAATGAAAATAAGTGCGTGTTCAACTGGGGCTACAAATAAAAAAAAGTAAAAGTTGTTACCAGCAATGAACTTATGTTCTAATAGAGGGAGAAAATGCATACAGGGGAATGGTTACCAGGAAAGGGAGTTTTGGCCTGGGGAGTCACAAAAATGTTGGAAGACTTTCTTCATTCACAATCCAATTTGGATGATATCTTTTCTATGAAACATTACTTGATGTATCAGCTATGTCATCTGTACTTTTAAAAAATTCCCAGAACTCTCTAAAAAAACCTCCTTTTTCAGCTAATAGTTCACAACTTTTATATAGTTATTTCTCTTCTGTCTCCCCTACCAGACTGTAAACACATCATAAAAAGAAATTGCATCTTGTTTCATCTTTATATTCCCAACACTTAGCATAGTACAAGGTACATCTGACATTGACCCCTTCAAGGGTGCATTGGATTGTACAGCTCAAGTGCTATATTCTTTAAGCCTATAAAAAGCTACCTTTTTAAAATCTCTCTCCCAGAATTTCCATATGAATAGGAAATGCTCCCAATCCACACATAGACTAACATCCCATAAAAAGGTAAGTGGGATGATTATACCTCCACACCACTATCTTGGGTTCTTGAGCTTAAAGATAAGTATTGAAGTAAATACCTAATACACTACATCACCAGAAAGAGGAATTCTAACAGTCTTAGTCTTCAATAGTTCTAGGTGAAGCTCAACCACAGAAAGATAGTGTGTCACTGTGAAAATTATCTAGCGAAGTGATTTAGTTATGAGTATAAAATCTAAATTGGCTATAATTGGTCCTCTACTAGAGCTACCAGCTGAATCATTGTCAGCTACTCCCTGCTACATGTGTGAGAGACAGTTTTTATAATAGTCTAGATAGCTGATTCACATACACAGTCAGGGGACCACCTTGATGGTTTCTGCAGTGCTTTCTGTGAGTCTTTCCAACAAGTGGATGTATAGAAAGGAGATAAGGTGGCCATGGGCATTAAACTGGCTCAATAGACCAGATAGCATAGGGAAGTGACAGTTGTCTACAGATGCCTCCTTAGAGTAGCCATAACTACCCAAATGATCTTGGTATTCCCATAATTTTGGAGAGGACAGGCTGAGAAAGAATTTGCACCCTGGACAATCTGATGAGTCCTTTTTTCCCTGAAGAAAAGAGAAACATCTTTTCTTATCATTACCTCAGGTCTTCAAATACTTTCTTAGCAAGCAGGATGAAAGTGCAGCAGGACCTAATACAACCATCCTCTCCACATTACCTGTACCCAGTTTGAAAAGAATGATTTATAGAAGACTTTCAGTCCTAGAGTGGCATCAGGCAGCTTCTACAAGATAGCTGTATATTGTAAGTAAATGAGGTAGAATTCAAGGAGGTACCAAGAGGGAAAGTTTAACATGGAGAGAGGAGTAGCCTGTAGGCTTAATATGAATGATGATCTTGGAACATATGTTTATAGGGAGACTGCTTAGGAATTTTGTGCAATATTTTAGTAGAAATAGACTCTTTCTGTGGGGTTCCTCTTCCTCCTTTAGTCCCCAGGATATACACATTAATAAATGTTTTTGAAGCTGTATTGTGATTGGTTTGGTTAAGATGGTATAAAGTTTAGACAGTTATATCTTGATCATCGCAGAGCCCACTCTTACTGAAGAGGAAAATGTGTGAAAAGGGCAGGGCAAGATAGAGAAAAGGAGGGTATTTTGATTAAAAAAGAACAGAAAATGAATTAGAGGAAGTAGTCAATCAGTCATTCAGTTGATAAGCATTATTAAAGCCTTTCTCTGTGACAGGTATTATGAAATTATAAAGAAAAACAAAAACAAACAAACCAGTCCCTGTCTTTAAGTTAATTCTAGTAAGGGAGAAAACATGTAGACAAGTAGAGAGAAAAGATGTATACAGAGTACATGGAAGATAATTTCAGAGAGGATTGGAGTAACAGCTCAGAGCACTGGGGAAAGTCTGGGAAAATAGATTGTGATAAGACTATAGAGAGACTTGAATGACAAGCTAAAGAGTTTCTATTTTATTCTGCAGCCTTGAATGGTAAGCTAACGAGGTTCTATTTTATTCTGCAGGCAATAGGGATCCAATGACGTTTCTGAGCAGAGGAATGACCAACATCTATGGGAAGATTATTTTGACAGTAGTGTAAAAGATGTAGCGGTTGTTCCCAATTCCTGGGATTTTCTTCCATGTCATCCTCACCTCTTAGAATGCTGAGTTTACTTCAAACCTGAGGTCAAACACCACCTTTTATATGAAGCTTTTCTGAGTTCTCCCACCTATCAGTGGCTTCCTACATAAAATGACTCTGGGATGATCAATCAATAGGTATTTGTTAAGCACTTACTATGTTCCAGGCACTGTGCTAAGTGCTGGGGATAGAAAGAGAAGTAAAAGATAGCCCCTTCCCTCAAGGAGGTTACAGTTTAGTGGGAGAAACAACATACAAACAGATGCATACAAAGCAAGCTATACACAGGATAAATAGGGAATTATTAAGAGAGGGAAGGCACTGGGATGAAGAGGAAGGCTCCTTGTAGAAGATGGAATTTTATTTGGGCCCTAAATGAAGCCAGGAAAGTCAGTTGTCAGAGTGGAGGTGGAAGAGCATTTGAGGCATGAAGGACACCCAGCAAAACTGACTAGAACTGAGAGATAGTGTCTTATTTGTGGAACAGCCAAGAAGCCACTGTCACTAGATCTAAGAATACATCTTGGGGAGTAATGTATGATACTTGAAAGGTCAGAGAGGCTAGATTATGAAGGGCTTTGGATGATTATGTTATAGATTAGGATGACAGTAGGAATGGAATGAAGGGACATATAAAAGGCTGAAAGAATAATGTTCAGAATTTAGTGACTGATTTTGTGAAGGAGAAGAGAGGATAGAGAAGTCATAAATGACAGCCAAGGGTTGATAAAAGGCACTATGATATGTTATCTGGCCCTTGATCTCGTAGATATGAGTATAACCTCCATGAATAGCAGCTCATATATACTTTTCTTGTCCATCACTTTTCACAAATTTGTCATCATGTAACAACACAAAGGACATCACCTAACAACAAAGAAACATTTCTTTGCTTTTATCACTGTTTCATGAATACCAACATATTTCTCAGTCTGTTCCTTTCTCCGCACATGATTCACATGCCTTTTTTCTGGTCATGGAATATGTGTCTTTACTCATATATTTTGTCCAATTTTTTTTTTCTACACATTCATTAATGGCAATATGCTGAGAACTACTGATACACATTATGCATTTTTCCTTTGTTTCTGTAAGCCAAGAAGAAGAGTGATGTCAGTAACTAAAATGGACATGTGGAAAGTTAGAGTCAGATATGAAAAGAAGGAGATGAGTACAGATTAAGGAATCTAGAGTTTAAGTGATAGTGGAATATTCAAGATGAAATGTCATGCATACAGCTTTAAATAAAAATTTGAACCTGGTTGAATGAATGGGGCTAGAGGCAACATCTTAGGTCTAATGGTTGGTAGAACATTGCTTCCTATGTCTGTGCTCTTCACCATATCACTTAGCTTCTCAGGTCCTTGGTTTTCTTTTCTGTAACATCAGGATTGTGGATTAGATATTATCTAATGTCACTTTCTAGCTCTAAAGCTTATGATCCTTCTTCTCTAAGGAAGAAAGGATATGAAAGGACAAAAATAGGTTCATAGACTGAAACTTAGGGACTTCCCACTATCAGAGTAAAGTGAATGAAAACTTCAGGTGTTAGTGCAGAAGACATCAGAGGATTTTAAAGAAAACTTAAATAATGCAGCTTCATGAAAGTCACAGGAAGAGTTTCCAACAATAGAGTGTGAGTCTTCTATACACAAGGAGATTTTGTCATTTACCTGGCTTCTCTTAGCCAAGATGCTACACTTGTTTTGCAATTAAATCACAATTTCTGGTAGGCAATGGAAATCCATAGTTTCCCTTTTGAAAGAAGTGTTTAAGGAAATTCAATAGGTAATCCATTTTTTCTTAGCAAACCTAGCATTCTAAATGAAAAACGTAATAACTTTATAATAACAGTGTTAAGTTAAACTATAATTCAAATAAGACCTTTCTATTTTAATACTTTCTGATCATAGAATCTGTTTTGGCCCAGCAACTTGTTTAAGGTCTTGAATCCCAGAGCTCTTCTTATTCCAAATCTAATACTCTTTCCTTTGCAACATACTGCACTCCCTATTTTTATTGTTCTGTCAGGATAACTTACAAAATTGACTTCAAGAGATATCAAATACTTCCAAGTGTTCTTTTCCATGGCCTGTATGTTTTGGTTTGACTTGCTGCTAGTAAGTTTTCTTATTTGCTCTTCTCATTAATTTCTTTAGGAAATGTACTTAGGTGATAATCATCACGTTTCTCTAGTTTTCCCCAGTAGATCAGCTAGATATACCTTTTTTTAAAATAACATCCAATCTCTATTCAAGTTGAATTTCAATCACTATACATTCCTTGTTTCTTCTTTCCTCACCTGATTTTCTGGTTCATTCAGGAGACTTTGGGGAAGTAGATTAGCCTAATTTTTATGTGCATTTTTAGAACTCCAAATAATAAAAAGTTTTGTTTGATTAAAACATATATAATTTAAATATAATTTATGGCATTCTTTCTATGAGAATTAGAAAAAAAGAATCAACTTAATTCTACCTCTTTCTCCTCCAAATGTTCCTTCCCAACATATGGAAAATATATCAAATATTGATATTGATATTTTATACCAGATGGAAGCATTGTTTAGTAAGAATTAAATTTATCTTCTTTATAGCAGATCAGTTGTATACCCTTAAAATTGATATTGCTATCTTCCAAAAAATTCCCTAGATCCAAGTATACGAGAACAATGTTGAGTGGGAATTGTGATGATGGGTATGCTTTTTTCCCTTAGAAAGGATAGCTCTTCTGCCAACGATAACAATGAGCAAGTAGGACATGGAAGGGGGGTGAAAGCAATATGACCAGCAGCCCACCAATTCAAATAGACTGGGAGTATTTATTTACTTTCCCCTCTCAACTTCCTGTGTCAAGACATTTTCAAGGGACAGCGTGGGCAAATCTCTTTGAAACTCAAAAAGGAACAATAAAATCTGATTTGTTTTGTTGAAGACAGTCTGGACCACCTAATAATATGTTTATTCTTCATGATGAATCTTCAAAGAACATAAGAACCAGCTGGGCACAGCAGTCAACTTTGTGTATTAGAAAGAAAACAGCCCAGAAAAGGCAGAGAGGCTACAGTATTAAGGAAGATTTTCTATTCCTTTCTTTCTTCCTTAAAAGCCAGGATAGCAAATATTGTATTTGTGCTGATTGTTTCTTTGCATGGTCCTGAGACCAGTTGTGCAGTAATGTGTGCACCTGCCATAAAAAGAAATGAAACAAAAATTGAACAAAAGTTTCTTCTTCCTGTTTCAAAAACCAAATGATTCAGTCTAAAGGAAAAAGAAAACACATACAAAAGCTATTCCTCTGTAATACTTGCTACTAAATAGACCTTCCCAGTGCACCATGTGGTTTATGTGGACCTGCAATGTATTTACCCATTGTACGTCTTCAAGAAGGCCATATGTTTCTTGTCAAGGAATAGTAAGTCTGACATACAGCTGGTTTAAATAGCCTGCATGTCAAAGATGACTGGAGTGCCTTCTATATTTCAAACAGTGGGGATCAAGTCAAAATTCTGCCTTTTCCAATTGGTTTCCAAACCCTGTTACCTATAAAATAAAGTTTACGGGCAAATCTATGTTGTCTGCAACAGAGAGTTTTAGTCATATTGTCATTGATTCCTTTTTAAATGTAAAAAAAAAAAGTATCTCCAAATCTGCTTTACAGTATATTTATAAGGGATAGATGAATTGACTTTATAAAGATTTCTATTTTTTGCTGTGTATGTTCTCTGCTAATGCCTAGTTATAAGAAAAATGAGAAAATGAGAAGATTTTAAAGGTTTATATAGTACTACTCCAATGGTTCTCAAAGTGTGGATTGGAGAGTCCTGGAGTCCTAAGACCCTTTCACTGAATACACAGTATCCAAATCATCATTATAATCATCATCATTTTAATTTCTAAAATGTAAATATTGACATAGTTCACATAAAAAAAGCCTTATTTGGGGAGAATCCTTAATTTTTTTTTCCAGAATATAAAGTGGTGCTAAGAACTAAAGAATTTGAGAATGGCTGCTGTAGCCAGAAGTTTTTCCTCCTGTGATAGTTGACTTCCTTTTATTTATTACATGTATCCTACTATATATTGTTTCAACAGCAAATATTTAGTAAACCCTTGCTGTATGCAAGGCACTGTGCTCAGAGAGGTGAAGGAGAGATTGAGGAATACATGTTGGTTCCTTTCTTCAAAGAATTTACCCTCTAGAGAAGGAACTAAGAGAAGCATACAGATAAAGCTACAGTCCCAAGTAGATTTTGGAAGTCATACAAGAAAACAAAGTAGAAAAGGCATTTTGTGATTGGAAAGATGACTTTAGACTGATTAGAGAAGATTTAGTGGATAAATTATAATTTGCTGAGCACCTTAAATTCTCTATATACAAAATGAGGATAATAATAGTCACAGTACCCACCTCCCAGAAATATGCTTTGGAAAACTTAACGTACTACAGAAATTAATGTTGTAATTAATTTATTTTTGAACTTCTGAGAGTTTTTGAGAATTCAAAGAAGAGAGTAATGGATAGGGAATTGGGTTTAGAAACAGAAGAAATGAGACTCTATCCTATTTGAACCACTTATTAGTTTTATGACCAAGAACATGCCACCTAACATTTCTATGGTAGAGATTCTTTATCAATCAATCAATAAATATTTACTAATTACTTTTTTTCCTGTGTGCCAATCACTATGCTAAGCACTGAGGATACAAAAAGAGGTAAAAGGCAGTCCCTGTACTAAAGGAAGTCACAATCTAATAGGGGTGATAACATTCAAACAAAATGTAGAAACAAGCTACATAGGATATAAATAGTAAATAATTTACAGAGGGAAGACAATAGAATTAAGAGACATTGGGAAATGTTTCCTGAAAAGATGGGGTCTTAGTTGGGTCTTCAAACAAGCCAGTGAATTCAGTAGACAGAATAGAGGAGGAGGAGAGTTTTTCAGTCATGAAGGACAGCCAGAGAAAATGGCAGGAGCGGGGAATGGAATGTCTTGTTCATAGATCAACCAGGAGTCCAGTGTCACAGAATTGAAGAGTATGTGACAGGGAGTAAGGTGATAGGAAACTAGAAGCATAGAAGGGTGGGTTTTGGGGAGCTTTAAACACCAAAGGATTTTGTATTTGATCCTGGAGTCAATAGCAAGCTCCTGCAATTTGTTGAATGGGGTGGGGTGAAATATTTAGACTTGCATTTTAGGAAAATAGCTGTAATGGCAAACTGGAGGACAGAATGGAGTGAGAAGAGGTTGGACTCACCAGCAGGTGAATTGCAATAGTTCAGGTATGAAGTGATAAGGGCCTGCACCAGAGTGGTTCAGTGTTAGAGGACCAAAAGGGAATGTATTCAAGAGATGTTGCAAGGGTGATATCAATAGGCCTTATCAACAGATTGCACATTGTATATAGATATCATCTGTAAAATGTGTTAATATTTTTACTTCCTACTTCAGTAGAGGGTTCTGAAGAAAGCATTTTGTAAATTTTAATTTATTCATCTAAATGTGATTTATATATTAGTTGGGTTAATAGAGTAGGTGATTGAGAAAAGTAAAAGAAGTGGAATGAATAACAACATGAGTGAAAGTACAGATGCAAACATGGGCAAAAATGTTGAACAACAATAAATAATCTAATGTTGCTAGTGTTTAATGTGTGTTTAATGAGGAGTTACTATTGCAGTGATCAGAACAAAAACTGAAAAAGCCGATGTATTGAATGTGAGTTTTGACTTTGATTAATTAAAAAAAAAAGGTAAATGAGTCCTTGATTCCAAGAGAGAAGGTTATATTTTGAGAAGACAGCTTTAGCTAAAAAAAATTGAGGACAGGGACTTGTTTATAATAGAAGGGATAATGAGAGTGATTTGCTAGAGGCTGCATTTAGTTGGACATGAGGAGAAGTTGAAAGAGGAGAAAGATAAGGAAAAAGGCATACAGAAGAAGAAAGGTTAAAACCAAAGGAAATATGGATGAGGTTTAGGACTAGAACAAAAGGGACTGCAAGGAAGCAAAGCAGAAGGAGAGGGTGAAAGACTAAAGAAAGTTAGAAATAGGAATAGCCAGGAATAGATAAAGAAGTTTGAGAAGATGAAAAGTAGAAGTAAGACTTGAAAAGAAAGAAAAGGGAATTGGTAAGTTAAAGTGTTCAAATCTGGGCTCAGACACTTACTAGTTATGTAACCCTAGGCAAGTCACTTAACTTTATTTGCCTCAGTTTCCTCTTTTGTAAAATGAGCTGAAGAAGGAAATGGCAAACCACTCCAGTATCTTTGCCAAGTAAATCCCAAGTAGGTTCGTGAAGAGGTAGACATGACTGAAACTACCAAACGACATCAAGATAAAATAGAACTAAGCTAACAAGAATTCTAGTACTTGGGAAAAGGAGCTAGGAACCATAAGTGGGAGAGTCACTTTTGTGTGTGCGTTACAAAGACACTAAATGCAGAGCTCATGGGAGCTAGGGAGTTTGAGGAACCTGGAGGCCAAGGTACTTAAAAAAAGACAGTGATTGTAGTGAGGAAGACTCTGAGACAGGTTCTGAACTTATTTTGGAGGAAGTACAGTGACCTGTGAATCCAATGATAGTAACAATAAAGATTTCAACAAACCTGAGTGGACCTTAAAGGAGAAGTGGTTGCTGACAGTTGGTTGTAGTATCTAAAAGTAATATTGGGCAGCAAGGTGTGTATCAACTCCTTTTGACATTATGCTTCAGAAGGAAAAGCCAGTTTGAAAAGGCTGCCAAGAGATGTCATATCTTCAGGAGAAAGCTTGTTTTCAATAAGCATTAGAAGGTAGATGAAATGTGGAAGGAATATGCCTAGGATGAAGAGTTTAACAGTGGAAAAAAAGTATTCAAAGCTCCTTGAGGAAAAGGAGTGCAGAACAGGATAAGACCTGGAAAGGGCTAAAGCTGAATTTACTGTGAGATGGGCCATAGTTGCCACTCTCTGTCTTTTACATTAATTCCCTTACTGATCCCAGGTGGCCCAACTTTGTTCCAAAGGTCCCCCCAGCTTTCTGTAGGTCTGAAAGTCATTGAATTATAAGGGAAATCTGCCTCAATGGGAAGACTGGGAAAAGGGCATGAAGACCAAGGAACCATGGAGAATAACAGTCAAAGGAGTGGGTGATGGAACTGATTATACAGGAAAGGAAGGAAGGTTACCTTCCTGGATTTTAGCACCTGGGACAAAACCCCATCTACTACATACTAGTTCTGGTTCTGAGACAAAGGATATTAGACAAGCTAGAAAGTGTGGGGAAGGTAAATACACACACACACACACACACACACACACACACACACAATACACATATATACACAGAGGACTGAGAATCTATTTTCCAGCAAGTATAGAGAGCAAGAAGCATATGTCAATGCTTGTATAAAGTATATGATAATTACTAGCAATAGCCAAGAATCTGATCTCTCTGCTAAAATAGCAAGTTCATCTCTCTCTCTCCCTCTTGCCTTCCTGTAGGAGGTGGAGATTTATTTTTTAAGCTTTTATTTAGTATTTTATTTTTCTCAGTTATATGTAAAATGTAATATTTAATATTTGCTTGAGGTCCAAATTCTCATCCTTCCTCCCTTCCTACCCCCAATCCCCGTTGAGAAGAAAAGCAATTCCAAAAGGATTATACATGTGTAGTCATGCAAAAAATATTCATAATAGTCATGTTGTGAAAGACAACATAGACAATAAACTCAAGAAAAAAAGAGAAAGTAAAAAAAAAAGTGTGCTTCAATCTGTATTCAGACACTAACAGAACCTTCTTCTGGGGATAGATAACACTTTTGATCGTAAGTTCTTCAGAATTGGCACAGATTATTGTATTGCTGAGAATAGCTAAGTCATTCACAGCTGATAATCTTACAATATTTCTGTTACTTTGTATACAGTACATTTCACTTTTCATCAGCTCATTCAAGTCTTTGCAGGTTTTTTTTCTGAGAGCATCCTGTTCATCATTTCTTACAGTATAATATTATTCCATCATAAGCATATACCACTTGTTCAGCTATTTGCTAATTGATGGACATCCCCTCAACTTCTAATTTTTGTCCCCAGAAAAGAACTGCTAAAAATATTTATGCACATATAGGTCCTTTTCCTTTTTAATTTTTTATCTCCTTGGGATACAGACCTAATAGTGGTATTGCTAGGTAAAAGGGCATGCATGATTTTATAGCTATTTGGGCATAGTTCCAAACTGCTCTACAGAATGGTTGAATCAATTCACAATTCCACCACCAGTGCATTAAAGTCTCATTTTTATCATGTGCCCTTCAACATTTATCATTTACCTTTTCTGTCCTATTAGCCGATCTAATAGGTATGAGGTAGTACCTCGGAATTGTTTTAATTTGCATTTCTCCAATCAATAGTGAGTTAGAATTTTTTTTTTCATATGGCTATAGATAGCTTTGATTACTTAATCTGCAAATTGATCATATATTTTGATCATTTATCAATTGGAGAATGGGTCTTATGTTTATAAATTTGACTCAGTTCTCTATATGTTTGAGAAATGAGGCCTTTATCAGAGAAACTTCTTCAATTTTTTTTTCAGTTACTAGTGCTAATTTTATTTCCCTTCATCTTATTCTACCAACCCCAATTATTCTATTGTCTCTCCCCCTTGACCCTGTCCCTCCTGTTAAAGTGTTTTGCTTGTGACTACTCCCTCACCCAATCTTCCCTCCCTTCTATCACCCACCTCTCCATTCTTCTCTTATCCCCTTCCCCTCCTACTTTCTAGTAGGGTAAATAAGATAGCTATCTATACTCAGTTGAGTGTGTATGTTATTCCCTCTTTGAGCCAATTCTGATGAGACTAAAGTTCACTCACTCCCCCTCACCTCCTCCCTCATTCACTCCACAGCAAAAGTTTTTTCTTGCCTTTTTTATACGAGATAATTTACCCCATTCTCTCTTTCTCTTTCTCCCAGTACATTCCTCTCTCACACCTTAATTTTATTTTCTGTATATCATCCCTTCATATTCAATTCATACCTGTATAGGGCAGCTAGGTGGCACAGTGGATAGAGCAATGGCCCTGGATTCAGGAGGACCTGAGTTCAAATCCAGCTTCAGACACATAACACTTACTAGCTATGTGATCCTGGGCAAGTCACTTAACCCCATTGCCTAACCAAAAAAAAAAAAAATAAAGAAAACAATTCACACCTGTGCCCTCTGTCTATATATATTCCCTCTAACTATCCTAATGAGTTACAAATATTACATTCCCATGTAGGAATGTAAATAGTCTACTTATTAAGTCTCTTATGATTTTCTTTTCCTGTTTATCTTTTAATGCTTCTCCTGAGTCTTGTATTTGAAAGACAAATTTTCTGTTCAGATCTGGTGTTTTCATCAAGAATGCTTGAAAGTCCCCTATCTTGGGGGAAGCTAGGTGGCACAGTGGATAGAGCACCAGCCCTGGATTCAGGAGGACCTGAGTTCAAATCTGGTCTCAGACCAGACACTTGATACTAGCTATGTGACCCTGGGTAAGTCACTTAACCCTAATTGCCTCGGGGAAAAAAAAAAAAAGGAAGTCCTCTACCTCATTGAAAAGCCATTTTCCCCCTTAAGGATTATACTCAATTTTTCTGGGTAGGTGATTCTTGATTGTAGTTCTAGCTCCTTTGCCCTTCAGAATATCATATTCCAAGCCCTCTGATACTTTAATATAGAAGTTGCTTAATCTTGTGTCATCATGACTGTGTCTCCATAATACTCGAATTGCTTCTTTCTGTCTATTTGCAATATTTTCTTCTTGACCTAGGAACTCTGGAATTTGACATAATATTCCTGGTAGTTTTCATTTGACTATCTTGTTCAGAAAGTGATTGGTGGATTCTTTCAATGTTTATTATACCCTCTGGTTTTGAATATCAGGGCAGTTTTCCTTCACAATTACTTGAAAGATGATGTTCTATGCTCTTTTTTTTTTATTGTGGCTTTCAGGTAGACCAATAATTTTTAAATTATCTCTCTTGGATCTATTATCTAGGTCAATTGTTTTTCCAATGACATATTTCACATTGTGTTTGATTTTTTTATTCTTTTGGTTTTGTTTTATCATTTCATGATTTCCCATAGAGTCATAAGCTTCCATTTACTCTGTTCTAATTTTCTCTTTTTAAAAATTTTTTTAAAAAATATTTATTTTTAGTTTTCAACATTCACTTTCAACAAGATTTTGAGTTCCAAATATTCTCCCCATCTCATCCCTCCCCATACCGTAAGATGGCATTCATTCTGAATACCCTTTCCCCTAATCTGTTCTCCCTTCTATCTCTCCCCATCTTCTCTTATCCACTTCCCTTTCTATTTTCCTGTAGGGTGGAATAGATTTCTATACCCCATTTCCTGTATTACTTATTTCCCAGTTGCATGTGAAAACAATTCTTTTAAACATGTATTTTTAAAACTTTGGGTTCCAAATTTTCTCCCTTCCTCCCTCCTCACCCACCATCATTGAAAAGGCAAGCAACTCGATACAGGTTATACATGTGTAGTCAAAACACTTCCATAGTAATCATGTTGTGAAAAACTAAGTATATTTCCCATCATCCTACCCCACCCCCAATTTATTCTATTCTCTCTTTTGACTCTGTCCCTCCTCAGAAGTGTTTGCTTCTAATTACACCCTCCACCAATCTATCCTCCCATATATCATCTCCCTGCTCTCTTGACCCCCCACCCATTTTCCTGTAGGGTAAGATAGATTCCCAAACCCAATTGAGTGTGTATGTAATTCCCTCCTTAAGCCAAATATGGTGAGAATAAGATTCACTCATTTCCTCTCACCTTCCTGTGTTTCCCCTCCACTATAAAATCCTTTTCTTGTCTGTTTTATGTGAGATAATTTACCCATTTTTACCTTTCCTTTTCTCCTTCTCCTAGTATAACCCTCTTTCATCCCTTAATTTTATTTCCTGGATATCACCCCTTTATTTTCAACTCACCCTGAGCACTATCTATCTATCTATCCAACCATACATATATATTTTTTTCTTTCCAATTACCCTAATACTGACAGAGGTCTCATGAGTTATAAACATCATCTTTCATGTAGGAATGTAAATAGTTCAACCTTAATAAGTCTCTTATGATTTCTCTTTCCCATTTACCTCTTCATGTTTCACTTGAGTCTTGTATTTGAAAGTCAAATTTTCTAATCAGCTCTGGTATTTTCACCAAGAATGCTTGAAAGTCCCCTATTTCATTGAATAACCATTTTCCCCCTGAAGGATTATACTCAGTTTTGCTGGGTAGGTGATTCTTAGTTGTAATCCTATCTCCTTTGACCTCTTGAATATTATATGCCAAGCCCTGTGGTCCCTTAATGTAAAAGCTGTTAAAGCTTGTGTATCCTGATTGTGTTTCCACAATACTTGAATTGTTTCTTTCTGGCTGCTTGCAATATTTTCTTCTTTACCTGGGAACTCTGGAATTTGGCTATAATATTCCTAGCAGTTTTCCTTTGGGGATCTCTTTCAGGAGGTGATTGGTGGATTCTTTCACTTTCTATTTTGCCCTCTGGTTCTAAAACATCAGGGCAGTTTTCCTTGATAATTTCATGAAAGATGATTTCTAGGCTCCTTTTTTTTTATGATTATGGCTTTCAGATATCCAGTAATTTTAAATTCTCTCTCCTGGATCTATTTTCCAGGTCTGTTGTTTTTCCAGTGAGATGTTTCACATTGCTTTTTAAAAATTTTTTCTTTCTTTTGGATTTGTTTTACAGTGTCTTTATTTCTCATGAAGTCACTAGCTTCCAATTGCTCCATTCTAAATTTTAAGGAATTATTTTTTTAGTAAGCTTTTGGACTGCCTTTTCCATTTGGCCAATTTTGCTTTTGAAGGCATTTTATCCTCATTGGCTTTCTGGACCTCTTTTGCCTTTTGGGTTAGGCTATTTTTTAAGGTGTTATTTTCTTTAATATTTTTTTGGGTCTCCTTTAGTAAGATGTTGACTTGTTTTTCATGATTTTCTTGCATTGCTCTCATTTCTCTTCCCAATTTTCCTCTACTTCTGTTGTTTCTCAAACTCCTTTCTGATATTTTCCATGACCTGAGACTGATCTCATATTTTTCTTGGAGGGTTTGGATGTAGGAGCTTTGACTTTGTTGTCTTCTTCTGGTTGTGTGTTTTGTTCTTCTTTGTTACCAAAGCAGATTCTATGGTCTGACCTTTTTTGTACCTGTATTTGTTCATGATCTCAGTCAATTACTTGCATTTTAAACTCTTTTTTAAGGTTGGGGTCTGCTGCCAGTGTGGAGAATGTCCTGTTCCAAGCTTCAGGGGTTTTGTGCAACTGTTTTCAGAGATACTTCTAGAGATGTGTAAATTTTCACTTCTTCCAAGTTGGTAATGTCAAGGGCAAGGTGTTCACTCTTTTCCTGGCCTATGCTGTACTCTATGAGTGATCACAAGCAGTATTTTAAGCCTTGGAACTATGAGGAGGATTTCTTCTCCATCACCACTACAAGCTCCACCATGCCAGCAGTCCTCCTTGCCCCAGGATTGCCACCCAGAACTGTGACCCAAATTCAAGCATGCGCAAAGCAAGAGAATCCTGCCTCAACACTAGCAAAGAGATACCTGCATTCCCCCTCTTATTAGCCACTGGATTTCCCCTCAGTCTGGAGGTCAGAAGTTCCAGAAGCATCTGCCACCTCAGGGCTGTGTCAGGACTGGGACTGGAACCAACCCTCTCTTACTGTGGTCAGACATATCTTTCCTACTGACCTTCTAAGTTGTCTTTGGTGTTTGTTGGTTGAGAAGTCTGGAAAGAACCACAACTACTCATAATTCAGTCCTCTGAGGCCTGCTGCAGCTTAGTGGGGGCCTGGTCTTTGCCTGCATGGCACACGCTGAACTGTGTTCCTCTCCCAGCCCGGTGCAATAGACTTTTCCAATCAGGCATCCAGGTTGTCTTGGGCTGGAAATTGTTTCACCCTGTATTTTTGTAGGTTCTGCTGCTTTAGAATTTGTTTAGAGCCATTTTTACAGGTATTTGGAGAGGTTTGGGGGAGAGCTCAAGCAAGTCAGTGCTTTTACACTAACATCTTTAACCCTGCCCCCCCCCCCCAATTCTTCTTCACCTCCTTGGCTTTTTGGACCTCTTGTACCATTTGGCCTAGTCTGCTTTTTTTTTTTTATGAAATGTTTTTATTTTAAAAAAAGTAAAAAGGTTTCTAATGTGGAAACATATAAGAAAAAGAATCTGAAGAGTCAGACAATAAACAGCCTTTGTTAGGAGGTTAGAGAATACAATGTCATGCAAAGGTGAAAGGGAAGAAGGACATCTGATTCACAGTAACTAAGAAATATAATTAAACCTTTTCCTGAAGAAGAGGAAGCTGTATACTCTGAGAAGTAAGTAGTTACTAGTCCTTCCAGGAATGTAGAACTGTTGGTGCTGTCTGGAAAGACATCATCCAGGAAAGATAAAAGGACAAAGATATAAAGTGGTTGGCAAATCCTTATTAACTGGCACTGAAACAGTTATATGTTTATACAGTAACAGTAACAATAACAGATAGCTCTGGGGCATGTATTCAAGCTATAGCTAATAGCAATGGCTAGAATTTTTTATCCATATTTCTATATACACACACTTATACACATATACATATCTACATTATGTGTGTTTACATATAGAAACATATAAAATTTCAACAACCCAGTGATGTAGATCCATCATTTTCTCCATTTTGCAAATAAGGAAACTGAAACTAAGAGAGATTAAGAGGAGGCAGGATTCAAATGGAGGACTTCTGGACTTCAAGTCCAGGATTCTATCCACTATAACAGAAAAATTCTCAAGGTGTGTCAAGAGAGATTCACGCGACCAAAGATGATATTGCCATAAGGATTCTACAAAGGATTATTAAGGATCATGACTTTTTATAAAGAAACTGAAGACTTGCAAGAAGTACAAGTGATGTTTTCCTTACTCTTGCCAATAAAAAGCAAGGACTTTAGGAGAAAAGGACATATTGAAGAAGTGATTATTATTTTGAGTTTATTATGATCCTCTCAAAAGAAGGAAATTTGTAATTATGCTTAAAAGTGTTAAAAGGTCTTTGAACTTCAACCAAGAAATCTCACAGACAGGTTTATACCTGTCTTAAACATCATAAACTTACAAGTTATTCCCCAATTGATAGTCAAGAATATGAACAGGCACTTTTTGGATGATGAAACTAAAGCTATCTATAGTCATATAAAAATGCTTTAAATCACTATTGATCAGAGAAATTGAAATTAAAACAGCCTCTGTGGTACCACCTCACACCTATCAGATTGGCTGACATGACATAAAAGAAAAATGATTAATGTTGGAGAAGATATGGGAAAATTGGGACACTGGTGCACTATTGTTGGAGTTGTGAACTGACCCAATCATTCTGGAGAACAATTTGGAACAATGCCCAGAGGACAATCAAACTGTGCATACCCTTTGATCTAGCAATATGACTTCTATCTCTATATCCCGAGATCATAAAAAGGGGAAAAGGACCCACACCCACATTTATAGCAGTTCTTTTCATGGTGGCAAAGAATTGGAAATTGAAAGGATGTCCATAGATTGAGGAACAGCTGAACAAATTGTGACATATCAATGTAATGGAATACCGTTGTGTTATAAGAAATGGTGAACAGATAGATCGCAGAAAAACCTGTAAAGACTTGCATGAACTGATGCTAAGTAAAGTGAGCAAAACCAGGAGAACCCTGTATGTGATAACAGCAACACTGTGTGGTGACCAACTTTGTTAGACTCACCTCTTCTGAGCAATGCAATAAGCTAAGATGATACCAAAAGACTCATAATGGAAAATGTTATCTATATCCAGAGAAAGAACTATGGAGACTGAATGCAGGTTGAAACATACTATTTTCTATTTGTGTGTGTGTATGTGTGTGTGTGTGTGTGTGTGTGTTTTCTTTCTTTTGCCTTTTCCCTTTTGTTTTGATTTTCATATGACTAATGTAGAAATATGTTTAATAAGATCATACATGTATAACCTATATCAGATTACATGCTGTCTTGGGAAGGGGAGAGTGAAGGGAGGGTGGACGAATTTGGAACTAAAAGTCTTATAAAAGTGAATGTTGAAAAC
Source organism: Phascolarctos cinereus (assembly GCF_003287225.1). Taxonomy (NCBI): domain Eukaryota; kingdom Metazoa; phylum Chordata; class Mammalia; order Diprotodontia; family Phascolarctidae; genus Phascolarctos; species Phascolarctos cinereus. The sequence goes on from NW_027556098.1 coordinate 137,882,174, forward strand.
TAAAAATAAATAAATTAATTCATTTATTTTTAAAAAATGAGGTCTATATTAGAAACACTGTCTGTAAAAATTGGTTCCCAGCTTTCTGCTTTCCTTCTAATTTTGGTTGCATTGGCTTTGTTTATGAAAAACCTTTTAAATTTAATATAATCAAAATGATCCATTTTGCTATTCATAAATTTTTCTATCTCTTGTTTGATTGTAAATTCTTAACTTGCCCATAGATCTGAAAGGTCAATTATTCCTTGCTCTCCTAATTTGCTTATGTTACCACCTTTTATGTCTAAATCATGTACTCATTTTGACTTTATTTTGGTATACAGTGTGAGATGTTGGTCTGTGCCTGCTATACTATTTTCCAGTTTTCCCAGCAGTTTTTGTCAAAGAGTGAGTTCTTATCCCAGAAACTAGAGTCTTTGGGTTTATCAAACAGTAAATTACTATAATAATTATGACTGTGTCTTGTGTATCAAGCTTATTACACTGATCCATCACTCTGTTTCTTAGCCAGTACCAAATAGTTTTGATGATTGCAAACTCATAAGTTTTAGATTTGGTATGGCTAAGCCATGTTCATTAGCACTTTTTTTCATTAATTATTTTGATATTTTTGACCTTTTGTTCTTCGAGATGTAATTTTTTTCTTAGCTCTATAAAAGTATTTTGGTAGTTTAATTTTATGGCACTGAATAAGTCAATTAATTTATGTAGAATTGTCATTTTTATTATATTAGCTCAGTCTACCCATGAGCAATTGGTATTTTTCCAATTATTTAGATCTGACTTGGTTTGAAAAGTGGTAAATTTTCCTGGGTTTGTCTTGGCAGGCAGACTTCCTAGTATTTTATATTGTTTACAATTATTTTGGGGGGGGCTAGTCAATGGGGTTAAGTGACTTGCCAAGGGTCACACAACTAGTAAATGTTATGTATCTGAGGCCGGATTTGAACTCAGGTCCTTCTGACTTCAGGGCCGGTGCTCTATCCACTGCACTACCTACCTGCTCCTGTTTACAGTTATTTTAAATTAAATTTTTCTATCTCTTGCTGCTTGGATTTGTTGCTAATATATAGAAATGCTGATGATTCATGTGTATTCATTTCATATATTGCATCTTTGCTAAAGTTGTTAATTATTTCAAGTAGTTATTTAATTGATTTTCTAGGGCTCTCTAATGATACCACCATGTCATCTGCAAAGAGTGATAGTTTTGTTTCTTCGTTGCCTATTGTAATTCCTTCATTTTCTTTTTCTTCTCTTGTTGCATAGGTAACATTTCTAGTATAACACTGAATAACAGTGGTGATAATGGGCATCCTTGATTCAGCCCATTGCATATAATGCTTGCTGATGGTTTTAGATAGATACTACTTATCATTTTAAGGAAGACTCCATTTATTATTATGTTCTTTAGCATTTTTAATAGGAATATGTGCTATATTTTGTCAAATGCTTTTTCTGCATCTATTGAGATAATTATATGAGTTCTGTTAGTTCTGTTATTGATATAGTCAATTATGCTGATAGTTTTCCTAATGTTGAATTAGGAATTGAATTCCTGGTATAAATCCCACCTGGTCATGGTGTACTTTCCTCATAATATGATGCTATAAGCTCTTTGCTAATATTTTATTGAAAATTTTTGAATCAATATTCATTAGGGAAATTGGTTTATAATTTTCTTTCTTTAAGCTCCTCCTGGTTTAGGTATCAGCACCATATTTGTGTCATAAAAACAATTTGGTAGGCCTCCTTTGCCTATTTTTCCAATTTTTTTTTATATAGTATTGGAATAAATTGTTCTTTAAATGTTTGGTAAAATTCCGTTATAAATCTGTCTGGCTCTGCAGATTTTTCCTTATGGAGTTCATTGATGAATTATTCAATTTATTTTTCTAAAATGTTTTTATTTGAGTATTTTATTTCCTCTTGCTAATCTGTGTAATTTATATTTTTGTAAATATTCATCCATTTTACTTAGATTGTCAGATTTGTTGGCATACAGTCGAGCAAAATAATTCCTAATTATTATTTTAATTTCCTTTTCATTGGTGGTGAATCCACCTTTTCATTTTTGATGCTGGTAATTCGGTTTTCATCTTTCTTTTTTTTTTTTAATCAAACTAAGTTTTGCTTTATCTGAGATCAGGATTGTTACCCCTGCTTTTTTTTTTTACTTCAGCTGAAGCATAATATATTCTGCTCCAGCCTTTTACCTTTACCCTGTATGTGTCACTCTTTTTCAAATGTGTTTCCTGTAAAAAACATGTTGTAGGATTATGGTTTTTAATCCATTCTGCAATTGGTTTCCATTTTATGGGAGAGTTCATCCCATTCACATTCACAGTTATGATTACTATCTGTGTCTTTTTCTCCATCCTCCCCCCCATTTATGCTTTTCTTTCTTTTTTCCTTTCCCCCCTTCACTAGTGTTTTGCTTTTGACCACCTCCTCCTTCAGTCCCTCCTCCCTTTTATTATCCCTTTCCCTTTTCTTCCCCTTTACTCTTACTGCTTCTTCCCTCCCTTCTTTCCCCCCTCCCTTTTCTTTCCCCTTTTCCCTCCTACTGCCTATAGGGCAAGTTAGATTTCTATACCTAACTGATTATGTTATGCCCTTCTTGAGCCAAATCTGATGAGAGTAAGGTTCAAACAATGCTCACCCCCCTCCCTTCTTTCCCTCTGCTGTAATAGGATTTTGTGTCTTTTCCTGTAATGTAATTTACCCTTGTCTGCCTCCTCCTTTCTCAGTACATTTTCTAAGATCAGATTGATCCACTTATTTGGATCCATTTAACCCACTTGATTAGATTTTTTTTATCATTACATCAAAGTCAACTAATATCCACCCTCTTTATGTATACTCCTTTAAAATGGTGTAATAACAATACAGTTCTCAAGGGTTGCAAGTGTCATATTCCCTTGTAGGGGTTTAAACAGCCCCCCCCTTATTAACAACATATTGTATCTTTCTGTCCCATTTACCTTTTTATGTCCTTCTTGAGTCCTGTACTTGAAGATCAAATTTTTTGTTGAGCTCTGGTCTTTTTATCAGGAAAGTTTGGAAGTCTCCTATTTCATTGAATATCCATCTCCTCCTTGAAAAATGATGCTCATTTTTGCTGGGTAATTGATCCTTGGCTGCATTCCAAGCTCCTTTGCCTTAGAATATCATGTTCCACCCTGCGGTCTTTTAATGTAGAAGCTGCAAGGTCCTGTGTAATCCTGACTGTGGTTCCATATTTAAATTGTTTCTTTCTGGCTGCTTGCAGCACCTTCTCTTTCATCTGGTAATTTTGGAATTTTGCTATTATATTCCTTGGCATTGTCAATTTGGGATCTCTTTCAGGTGGTGATCGGTGGATTCTTTCTATGGTTATTTTCCCTTCTGGTTCTAGGACTTCTGGCAGTTTTCCTTTATGATTTCCTGAAAGATACTGTCCAGGCTCTTTTTTTCATCATGATTTTCAGGTAGTCCAATAATTTTTAAATTGTCTCTCCTGATCGATTTTCCAGGTCGGTTTTTTACTGATGAGGTATTTTACATTTTCATCTATTTTTTCATTTTTTTTTTCTGTTTGACTGATTCTTGCTCTCTCATAGAGACATTAGTTTCCATTTGTCCAATTCTAGTTTTTAACAGATTGTTTTCTTCTGTTAGTTTTTGTACTTCCTTCTTCAATTGGCCAATTGTGTTTTTTAGGGACTTGTTTTCTTCAGTGTACTCTTCTGTTAGTTTTTGTACTTCCTTCTTCAATTGGCCAATTGTGGTTTTTAGGGACTTGTTTCTTCAGTGTATTTTTTTTCCAATTGGCCAATTGTATTTTTGAAGGACTCTTCTACCTCTCTCATTTGACTATTAAAATCCTTCTTGAGCTCTTCTAAGAAGGCTTTTTGGGCTTCAGACCAGTTCATATTCCCTTTTGTTGTTGCAGATGTGGGTTTGTTGACAATGTTGTCCTCTTCAGAATTTCTGTCTTGATCTTCACTCTTCTCATAATATGAATCTATGGTACGTTTCTTTTTACTCATGGTGTTTCTTTATTCCCTGGCCTTTAAAGAGATTGAGCTCTCCTGCTGGGGAACAGAGGGCACTGACCCAAGCTTCTTGTGTTGGGAGCCTAGGTCTTGGTCACTGGCTTTGTGTCTGGGCCTCTTATGTTGGCAATTGGAGGCTGTAGGTTTCTGGCAGCTTACCTCGTGTTGGGCTGGAATCAGCAAGGCTGGAACTTTCAGGCAATTCTAGGTTGCCTGCTTTTCCTTTCCTTTAGCTTTCTTCAGCTCCTTTTAGATGGGTGCTGCAGGGTGTTTATCTGCCTGGGGCCCCCTGCAGTGTTGTCTCCCTTGTTTCTGCTAATGCACTGGGAGATTCCTTTGTGGTAGAGTGCTGAAGCACCTGGTGGTTTTCTGAGCTGGTTTCCACAGGATCCACCCATCCTCACTGAAGCACTCAGAGGTCCAGGTGTTGGTGTTTGCCTGTTGCACAACCTGGGCTTCAGGATTTCTTCACAATTGGAGGCTGCAGGGCTCTGACAGCTCACCTGCTTTTGGGCTGGAACCAGCAATGCGGGAGCTTTAGGAAGACTTTAGGTTGTTTTCTTCACCTCCTTTCAGATGAATGCACAGGGTACTTATCCACCTGGGGCCCCTTGTAGTTCTGCCTCTCTTATTTTTGCTGAGGCACTGGGAGAACAGTTTGCTGGGCTGCTGTGCTGCTGGTCCCCATCTTACTTCTAGTTCAGCTGTTCCAGGTTTTTTTTTTCTGGGGTGGTATTTTCTGGGTTTTTCAGAGGTTGATAGGGGGAGTGAGAGTGACTAAACTTTTCACTCCACAATCTTGGCTTCTGGAAGTGGAAGTCTGATTTTTCAGAATTTCTAATTTGATATTTAATTGATGATTTTTAATTTGGTCTTTTTCTAGCTTTTTTAGTCACATGCCCAATTCATTGATCTGCTCTTTTTCTATTTTATTCATGTAAGCATTTAGAGATATAAAACTTCCCCTAAGTACTGTTTTGGCTGCATCTAATAAATTTTAGTACCTTGTTTCATCATTGTTGCTCTCTTTTATGAAATAAGTATTTGTATGATTTGTTCTTTGACCCACTCATTCTTTAGGATTAGATTACTTAGTTTCCAATTAATTTTAGTCCATCTTTCCACGTCCTTTTATTAAATGCTATTTTTATTGTATCATGATCCGAAAAGCATGCATTTAATATTTCTGCCCTCCTACATTTGACTGAGGTTTTTATGACCAAATACATGGTCAATTTTTGTGTAGGTGACATATACCACTAAGAAACTGGTGTGTTCCTTTCTATCACCATTAAGTTTTCTCCAGACGTCTTTCATATCTAAGTTTTCTAAAATTCTATTTACATCCATAGCTTCTTTCTTGTTTATTTTGTGCTTAGATTTATCTAGTCCCAAGAGGGGTAGGTTGAGGTCTCCCACCAGCATAGTTTTGCTGTCTATTTCTTCCTGTAACTCTATTTCTTCTCTAAAAATTTCATTGCTATACCACTTGATGCATCCATGTTTAGTGATGATATTACTTCATTGTCTATGGTAACTTTAGCAAGATGTAATTTCCTTCTTCATTTCTTTCAATTAGATCTTTTGTTGCTTTTGCTTTGTCTGAGAGCAGGATTGCTACCCCTGCTGTTTTTTTTTTAATTTTTTTTACTTCAGATGAAGCACAATATATTCCACTTCAGCTTTTTACCTTTACTCTGTGTGAATCTCTCTTCTTCAAATTTGTTTTTTACACTATATTGTAGGATTCTATTTTTTTTTAATCCAGCATGCTATCTGCTTCCATTTTATGGGGGAATTCATCCCGTTCAAATTTAGTTATGATTACTAATCTTGTATTTTTCTGCATCCTATTTCCCCCTTCTTATTCTTTTCTCTCTCCTTTCACTCTGTCCCTCCTTTCTAGTGTTCTACTTCTGGCCACCACCTCTCTTAATTTTCCCACCTTTCTATCCACCCTCTTCCCTTTTCTTTCCCCTTTTCCACTCCAACTTTAGCTCTTCCTTCTATCAGCCCCTCTCCCTTTTGTTCCCTTCCTACTTCCCTGTAGGGTAAGATAAATTTCTATACCCAATTGATTGTGATTCTTATTCTTTCTTTGAGCCAAATCTCATGAGAGTAAGGTTCAAACAATTCTTACCCTCCCCCTCTTTGCCTCTACATTAATAGGTCTTTCATATCTCTTCATATGATATAATTTACCCTTTTCTGCCTCCTCCTTTCCTCTTCTCCCAGTACAATCTGTTTTTTCCACCCCTTAATTTTTTATATCTTCATATCAAAGTCAACATATACCCACACCCTCTATCTATGACCCCTTCTAATTGCCCTAATAGGGATACAGTTCTCAGGAATTACAAGTGTCATCTTCCCCCATAGGTATATAAAACAATTTAACCTTATTGACCAACGCTATTTTTTTTCCCTTTTCTGTTTACTTTTTTTATGCTTCTCTTGAGTATTGTATTTGAACATCAGATTTTCTGTTCAGCTCTGGTCTTTTCATCAGGGAAATTTAAAAGTCTCCTATTTCATTGAATAGCCATCTTTTCCATTAAAAGATTATTCTCACTTTTGCTGTATAGTTGATTCTTGGTTGTAATCCAAGCTTCTTTGCCTTATGGAACATCATGTTCCATGCCCTACAGTCTTTTAATGTAGAACCTGCAAGGTCCTGTGTAATCCTGACTGTGGTTCCAGATATTTAAGTTGTTTCTTTCTGGCTGCTCTCTTTGCCCTGGTAATTTTGGAATTTGGCTATTATATTCCTTGGCATTTTGAATTTGGGATCTCTTTCAGGAGGTGACTTGTAGATTCTCTCTATGGCTATTTTAACTTCTGGTTCTAGGACTTCAGGGCAGTTTTCCTTTATGATTTCCTGAAAGATACTGTCCAGGCTCTTTTTTTTTTTTATCATAATTTTCAGGTAAACCAATAATTTTTAAATTGTCTCTCCTGGATCTATTTTCCAGGTAAGTTGTTTTACCAATGAGATATTTTACATTTTCATCTATTTTTTTTCATTCTTTTGTTTTTGTTTGACTGATTCTTGCTCTCTCATAGAGTCATTAACTTCCATTTGCTCAATTCTAATTTTTAACAAATTGTTTTCTTGTAGTAGATTTTTTACCTCCTTCCTTATTTGGCCAATTGTATTTTTTAGGGACTTGTTTTCTTCAGTGCACTTTTTTTTCCCACTTGGCCAGTTGCATTTTTTTTAAGGATTTGTTTTCTACAATTAATTTTTGTACTTCCTTTTCCAAGCTATTGACTCTCTTTTGCATACCTCTCATTTCTTTTCCCATTTTTTCTTCTACCTTTCTCATTTGACTTTTAAAATCCTTCTTGAGCTCTTCTAAGAAGGCTTTTTGGGCTTCTGACCAGTTCATAACCCCTTTTGAGGTTCCAGATGTAGGTTTGTTGACAATGTTTTCCTCTTCAGAATTTCTGCCTTGATCTTCACTGTTCTCATAATATGAATCTATGGTATGTTCCTTTTTGCTCATAGTGTTTCCTTATTCCCTGGCCTTTAAAGATATTGAGTTCTCCTGCTGGGCAACAGAAGAGCACTGACCCAAGCTTTTTGTGTTGGGAGCCTAGGTCTTGGTCACTGGCTTTGTGTTCTGGGGCCTCCAAAGTTGGCAATTAGAGGCTGTAGGGTTCTGGCAGTTTACCTGCTGTTGGGCTGTAATCAGCAAGTCTGGAACTCTAGGGCAACTCTAGGTTGCCTGCTTTTCCTTTCCTTTCGCTTTCTTCAGCTCCCTTCAGATGGATGTTGCAGGATGTTTATCTGCCTGGGGCCCTTTGCAGTGCTTCTTCCCTTATTTTTGCTGAAGCACTGGGAGATATGTTTGCTGTAGAATGCTGAGGCACCTGGTGGTTTTCAAAGCTGGTTTCCTTCCACCTGTTACCCTGACATCACTGAGGCACTCTGAGGTCCAGGTGTTGATGTTTGCCTGCTCCACCACCTTGGTTTCAGGATCTCCTTCTCGTGTGCTAAAGTGGGGCTTTCTGCTAGCTGGCTGGGATGCCTCTATTTCTGTATTGCTCCCCTTCCCCCAGGGAAAGAAAGGCCTTTCACATTAATCCCTCAAGCTACCTTGGGTACTGGACTGTTGCTTCCTGTCTTTCTTCTGGTTCAGCTGTTCCAGGGTTTTTCCTGGGGTGATATTTTCTGGGCTGATCAGAGGTTGACAAGGGACAGTGAGAGCGACTACCTTTTTCCTTTGTCTTAGGTCCCAGAAGCAGAACTCCAAGCCCTTCATTTTAAAATTAGGAGACTAAATATCAGGGAGGCTATAAAGCTCACTGTTCATAATGACAGAAAGTATAGATTTTAGGTGTGGATTGTATTGGATGTTCCCTAAAACCCTTTTTGAATCTGAGAGTCTAGAAAGTAGAATTGGGATTCAAACTCTACTCTTCCAACTCCATATTCAGTGCTGTTTCCAAAATGAAAATTTGCTCCCAGAAATTATTAACCACCTATGGTGTTGATTCCACCACAGCACAAGTAAAAGTAATGAGTGAATAGATACGTTCTTGCAAGACATGGACCAATAACTAATCCTCTCTTTTTCTTTAACCTCATTCTTGAACTTCTTGAGTTATAGTAGCTCTGTCATGAAACCAATGCAGCAGGGTTAACACTTGAACTAGGGAGAAATATAGCTGGATTAAAGCACTAGTATTTTTACCTCCTTAGCAAGCCTCTAGCTGTGATAAGACGAGAATTTCAAAATCGGTTGCTAAGTAGCTTGATAAAATGAGAAGAATGTCAGGAATATATTTTTTTCTTTTTCCTGGTGTTATTTTGAATTTAATAATATAGGGCTATGTGCTATAACAATATAATTTAACCTTCCCCTACCCTAAAGAACAAGAATTTCTTTGTCTAAAATAGGAAGAAAGCTCTGTTCTTCAGGGCCCCTGTCCCCCGTCTGCTCACAATGAGTGATTAACTGAGCTTAGAACCCTTGCCATAGAACTTGTGCCTTTCCCTGGGAGTGACAGAGGTAGCAAAAAATGAATTTAAATCTATCTCTCAAGGATGTTTCTGGGGAATATTATCAATTTCAGTTAATTATCAATTATCAAATTGTAATAAGAATGAAATTCTGGGTAGAAAGGGATAGTAGTTGGGAAGACAGTGGAGACCTCAAAGCATTGTTAAGTTGAGGGAGGAGGAAATATGATGGAGTTGGGCTTTGGGATAGTGTACCTATGATGTGGTGAGGGGGAGGAAGTAAAACAAGAAAGAACCTATCAGGTAGCTTTTCATTTTAAAGTCATTTTTGCTAAGTTCTAAAATTAACTGTTTCTCTGAGGTAAAAACAAACAAACTGTTAAGTGCTCTTAACACCTGTTAAATTCCAGTGTCCTGTTACTAAGCTCAATTTGCTCTACCCTAACTAGACCTATTATAAACAAAATTGGAAAGTCAGCAAAGTTTGTCTTTTGAGTTATCCACATCTCTCTTTTGAGTATCCCCTTGCTTTCCCTACACTGTTCTCTCCCTGAAATATTCAGGATTTCTACCCTTAGTTTTCCATCTAAACCTTCTCTCAGATCTTTATACTAAGTCATTAATAAGTGAGAACAACTTAGAATTTGATTCCTTTCATGGATAGTGGTAATTTAAAATAGATCAAAGCCATAACCTAAGAGTCTGGGCTTTAAACTAAAGACACCCCATTTTCCTCTTCTGGGGGTTGGCATAAGAGGAGAAAGCATTAGAAGACCTACAGTTCTGCCACTTCTATTCTCTAATTAATTGGTCAGTTTTGTGAAGAGATTATATCTGAAACCATATCTCATTTTAAACTACAATGAAACAAAATGAGTGAAGTTTTAGTCTGAGGGGCTAAGGCTAGACACAATGACTTTCACTCTGCCTTGGGAAATGCTAATGTAAGTGACATGGAAGATTATGGAGCTTCCTTAATGAAAGGAATTGAAGAGGTCTTAGTATTTTGCACATCAGTTTTAGGGATGATAGAGTAAGTACCTAAAATATTATTCTTTTATCCATGGCATTATAGAGGAAGAGAAAAAATGTTATTGTAACATTGAAACCTGAAAAGAAGTTTAAATGGCTCTGAAAACTTTATACCATGCTCAGTGATTACAGTTATAAAAATTAGGTAACCATTTGGCCATTATAGAGAAGATGAATATTGCTTAAATGTGTGGTGTCCAATAAAACAGGGAAGTAAATCAATTAGAGATATTAAGAGGTCACCGTCAAGAAAATACCATTTCTCTAATATTTCCCTCTTCATGATGAGATTATAGTGCAATCAATCATTTATAACATTTAATTGGTTGGTCACATTTCTATCAACATGTTCTCAAATTATGGATAGAAAATTAAGCAGCTCTGTTTAATTATGTGTTTATTTTGGGTTTCAAATTCTATTTCTCATCCAACAGCCAAATATTATGAAAGTATAATTCTAACCCTTCTTCCTCCATCACAGGCACAAAATAAATGAAAGAAAGTTTTATGTGTAGATGTCAAAGTCCAAGTCCTAGCTAATGTGTCATCGTTAGCTGATGAATTCTAATATTAGTCAAAAATTACAGCAGTACTTTGCACATAGTAATCACTAAATAAATATGTTGATTGACTCATTTCCAAGAACAAAGGAGGTTTGCCCATTTACTGGTTTTAGCTTGCTGTCTCTCAAACACTTGAAGTGCTAACAAGGACCATGATTTACCAGTGCCAATTTAGTGATAGCAACTTAGCAATTTCTGATGAAAAATTATTCCACTTAAACCAACATCATCCCCATCCTTTTTTGAGAGGAAGTTCAGACCTATGATGTCACTGGTGGATGAAACTCTGTGAAGAAATAACCTATATCTATGAGGATCAGGAACTATTGTGCAATGAATTGTGTAGGGTTACTTACATTTTATGGGACTTTAATAAGATCACACAGACAGTAAAAGTCCGAGGCATTTTTGACTCTGTGGTTTCTAATAGGAGTATTAAGAATATTTGGCCAAAACAATGTCCATTTCTCTAATTCTTCCCTATTTGTGCAATAATGAGTGATGACATTATAATGAAAAGCATAATTTATAATATTTGGTTGTCTGGCCACATTTTATATCAGTTTACACAGTCCATGTCTCCAAAATAAGGATTAAATACACTACGCTCTGCTTTATCTTATAACTTTATATATATTTTATTTTTTATTCTCATATTCATTTTTTTTTGGTCTGCAGTCTGAGATCTTCTCTTTCCTCTCCCCTTCCTCACACTCTGCCCCACTTCACCCCCCCCCCCCATAGCCAGACAGCTGCCAGGGCTGAAATTCTGAATGTGGTGCTGTCCCAGGCAGGTTGGTATTTTTCAGATGAAGGAATTGAAGCTTGCAAATGTTCTCCTGACAAAGTTAATATAAATGACATCACCCTGATTGCCCTCAATGCAGATTTAAGAACCATCGGCAAGAAATTCCTTCCCACTGACATTAAGGGCAGAAAGGTAGGAAGGCTTAAAGACCCATGCTTTCCATAGATTCAAAAAATCCTCAGTGTTTCTGCCCCAAAGGATAATGAAGAATGTCACATTGCACCAAGGATGCTGTGCTTGCAGATGACTGATGGCCATATAAGTTGCACAGCAGTAGAATTTAATTACATGTCAAAAATTAGCCTGAACACACCACCTGGATCCAAAGTTAAGCTCTTGGGCATCATTGATATAAAAATGGATTCCTGCTTTTGAATGACTCAAACACTGTAATCCTTGGAGGTGAGGCAGAACACCTTACTAAAAAATGGAAGTAACAGAATCTTGTCAAAACACAATACAAACAACTTCTTTTGTATCTTTTGGATAGACATATGTGTGTCTCATATCCAAGTGGATAACAGGGAATATGATTGGCAAAAGACATTGCAAACCTCCAGGTGATAATGATGAATTTGAAAAGCAGAGAACAGTTGTTATTGCAGAAATTTCAAAGAGCAGAAAGACTAAGATATTTGAAGGAGGTAGCAGTGATTCTAGAAGTAATCTCAGCATGAATACTAGAGGGAGTCAAAAAAGGAAAGTTTTCAAAAAAGAAAAGATAACAAAACCTGAAGGAAAATATGAAGGTGTCTATCAAGAGCTAGTTGTTGAAAAGTCTCTGAAGCACGTAACAGGAATGGGCTTCAGCAAAGAAACAATTGGGCGTGCCCTTATGAATAAGAGCATCAATATTATTTTTAACAGCAATAAGCACAAACCTGTTTTGAGTCTGCCAGTGAGAAGCAAAGGAAAAAACAAGGGACTAGGAAGATGTGAAGATGAAGAGGAGTTAGTAAATTCCAGGCCATCTATACCCAATATTTTATTTGTTTTGGAATTGAAAAAGGGATCTTTAAACATGGAAGAATCCAAATCACAGTCTCAGCCACTTAATTAGGGACAACACAGAGTGTTGAATAATCAAAAAAGAAAAAAAGAACTAAAAGCCTATAATTAACCAAGACATCTTCCTTGAAATGATACAACACCCAAGGAATGAAAATCCTCTGTATTTTCAAAGGGTCATTCAAAATTCAACACAAATTTTAGCAAACAGTGGGTTACCTAGAAGCTCTTCTATGGCATGAAGCATGGGTGAACAAGAGAAATGTGATAGGCCTTATACTGGAAATGACAGAATTAAAGTTATTGTGTAGCCTTCAACTTCTAACCAGAATAACTGTGTTTAAAAAAAAAAAAAAGAAAAAAAGAGAGATGCCTATGAAAAATAGACCAGGCAAAGGTCCAGCTTACTTGGAGGTAAAAAATCAAAACAACAACAACAAAAAAAAAAACACTTCCTCAAAAAACCCATAGCCCACAATAATCGAAAACCTGGGAAAAGGGAAAACTGCATATTAAACCTTGATCAGTTATGTGAAAGGAAAACATGAACAACAAGTAATGAAATTTTAGTGGCATGAAAAATTATACATATTTTAGTATGAATATAGATTACTTTAGTTCTGTTAGAACTGACAGCTTCAGTGATGTAGCAAGTGGAGAAGTTGAAGTTCCAGTGAAAGGAAGATGAGTTGGACCTATAGGATCCACTGGGACTTCAGCTTTTGATGATAAAAAAAGTTATTTTATAACAGTCGGTCCCAACAATTATACCCTAAAATGTTTTGGAATCTTCCCTTCCTGTGGAATGTGAAAGAATGTGGAAACTGGGAGATGAATGTTTTGTACTTTATTGGGAAGACAATAAGGTTTTTTTTAAAATAATATTTTATTTTTTCCAATTACATGTAAAGACAATTTTAACATTCATTTTTTTTATTTTGAGTTCCACATTCTCTTTTTTACTCCTCTCCCTCTCCCTGAGACATTAAGTGGTCAAATAAGGACTTGAAATAATTTCTTCTTGAATCCAAGAATGGTCCTCTAATCACCATGCAAAGCAGCCTCATATTCAAGAAGAGCCATATTCTGTCACATATTATTAAATAAGATAATATTTATAAAGTGTTTGGCACAGTGCCAGGCACATAGTAAGCACTCCATAAATGTTTATTCCTTTCCCTTCCCATTTTGTAACCATGGGCAAGTAATTGCTCAATTCCTAAACAACTCTCTAAGACTATAAAATACAGAAGGAATGTCAATCTGTGTTGGTTTCTGAACCAAGATTTTCCCAAAATAATGAAATTAAAGGTCCAGAAAAAAGCCTAAAAACATACATGAGTGTGTCTACACACATATAGGTATGTAGAGCTAAACTTAATTCTGCATGTGTTTATGTGTGTATATTCTGACCATGAATATAAATTTAAAACCCTTTGCATCTTAGAAAATGGTCCTCAGTTATTTCTATAGCAAAAAAGATTATTGTATTCTTGCTAATGAGATGAGTCTGTGTGAATTTCATTAGAATAGTACTTGAACATTGACCTGTCCATCATTAAAGCCACACTTACAGCATTCCAAATTTGTAGCACCCATTCAAGTTTGTCTTCTTCAAACAGAATCCAAGTTTACCCGCAGACCATGAGAAAACAGAGGATGACTTTAGTGGAGCAAATAGCTACAAACACATTTAAATACACCTTTTTGTAAACATATGTCACTCATAGACAATAATTTAAGTCACATACTATAGAAAACCTAAAGTAAGAGATAATTATTTTTTCTTTATTCAATTATTTAGAATTGAACAATGTACCATATGATTCTCCTACTTTACTTAGAAGGTCACCAAGATATTTTAGGTTCAGATTTTTAATTCAAAAAAGTAAATGACCAAATGATATTTTCCAACATTTAACACTAATATGTAAGAACTCACCTAATAGTTATTGTACTCTAATTATTTTTAAATTACGTAAGAAATACAGTCAAATATAATGAGTATTTCCATGTAACTGATTAAATTTGAATTTGATTGTATTTAACTGAATATTGGATAATGCAACTTCTTTGGTAATAGTCAAATATCAGAGATGATCTCCTGCTGGTTTGCATGTTTAAGAACTATATGAAGTAACACGGAGAAAATATTTCCAAAGCATTTCATTTAAGATGTTCTATATTTAAATTTCCAATATAAGCAATGGTGAAGAAGTATATTGTCTCTGCTTTGTCTTACTGTTTTGTTTTATTTTAGTCCAGAAGTTTGATTTTACTGGCACGAGGGATTCATTGAGTGGAAATTCCCTCTTCCAATGAAGATTAGCATCTCATCTGCAACTTATCATCTTAGATAGCTGTTGGGGGAGTACTAAGATGATAGGTGACTTGCCCCAGGTCACACAGTCAATATGTGTCAGAAGTAGAATTATGCACACAGGTATTCCTATCTCTGAGGCTAATCCACATTCCCTTTGTCATGCCTACTATTATTTTGTTAGGCTTTTTTTTTTCTTGATCCTGGTCTCTAGAAGTGGAGGAGTCAGGCTAGAGAAACCCTGCTTCATGTTCTGTCATTGACAGATTTTGAAATGCTTTCAGTTGCTTGGTGAATCACTATTCTGAAGTTAATTTGAGGAGGGTACTTTATGAATGACTATGTGTAGTATGAATTTGTGAAAAAGCAATTCAGAAAGCAATCCATTTTGTCTAGGAATTAGTTGGTCCCCTTAACCTCTCTAAATCTCAGTTTCTTCCTCATTAAAATGGAGGTAATAATTCCTGTAGTATTTGTTTCACAAGAATTAAAATAGATATCATGCATGATTCTTTGCAATCCTTAAAGAGTGATGTAAGTTATTATAATAAAATTTTCCTCAATTTTACGTTGAGTGGAGCTCAAATAGAAATGGTTCTAAGACAAATCACTTTCCTGTTCTTGTTTTCTTATGTTTAGTGGCTGGTAAATTATTGCAGAGGTTGAGAAAATGACTGAATTTTGTAATTTAATCATGTTGCGATTAAGGTTCATCTTCAATAGACTCACTGAATGCCTCCTTGGAACAACTCCAGTGTCACACAGGAGGATGAGGATGATATATTCTTTATCTTGTTCCCATATGGTCTTGCATTCTTCCTTTAGATTACCATATTTTGAAAACTTTTCATTTCATGTAGTTGTGAGGTTATGAGTATTTAGTATGGAAACATTAAAAACATCAGTCTGAAAAGTTTTGTGGATCAATGTTATATCTAGGCAATTATGGGTGATAATTTTATTTGTGATAAAGCTCCAGTTTCATTTCAATTTTTTTTGTTAAATTTACATTGATATTTTGAAGTTTATATTTGTAGTATTGAGATTTGTTATTTATTAGTTTATGAAGAATTGCAAGCTTCTGGTGTAGAATTCCACTATTTGTTTATGTCTTCCTAAATATTTGGTGAGTGAAAATTTTTGCAACCATCAATGATTTTTGCACAATTTTATCATTTTCTTGCAAAATGTACATCAATCCAAATATTCAACCTCCTTAAGATCTGTACACAGATCTGCTTCACCTGGCCTTTTGTTCAATGCTTCACTCTTAACAGAGTGTATTAAGTTAGTGTACACGCTACCTTAAAGAGCCTCTTGACTTCATTCTTGGAATACTGAACTGCTCCACTTGTGACACTGTCTTCCATTTCAAGCTGAATGGTTTCAGATAGGGCCAACCTGAAGCCTTCTAGCTATGGCTTAGATTTGTAGAATTTACATGAGTAGTTACATTCCAAACCTTTTCATCTCTGTGATTATGACTCCAATGTAATTATCAAGATTATCTAATTAAGATTAATCCAAACTCAATAGGTAGGTTCAACATATTCTATTATTGCTATGCACCTGAAAATATATATTTTTTTTAATTTTTAAGAAAATTTGATTTTTAAGAAAAATGTTCAGTGAACATTCTGGCATAAAAGATGTTACTTTTATTTATCAAACAAACTAAAAAAATTACAACTTAAATGCAAGTTGATTTTAATTAATAAATACTTTTCTTTAAAAATATAAGCTTTGCAAAAGTCTTCTTTTAATCAAACCCTTACTCTCGAGTGAATAGATGATCCTGGTGACAAACTTGATTTACTAATGCAGATCATTTTTTTTTCATATATAACATGTAGAGAACTGTGAATTTAAGGGACTTCCACAGGGTCATACAGTCATTATATAACAAGCAAGGAAGAAGAAATAAGACTTGAACCAAGGTCTTCCTCTCTGTAAAGCCAATTCACTCTGTACTGTACCATGCTACCCCTCACCTTAAAATTCAGGTTGTCCCAAAAGTCTTAGTGCAATTTTAAACATTAATTGCTTTAACATCTCAAAACCACGCTAAGGCTTTTGGAACATCCAGTACAGAGCCACCTTTTCATTCTTACTTTCTTGGCTAAAAAAAGCATGGATCTGTATTTTGTTATGAAGGGTTGATGGTACAGTTGCATTTTTAGGTTTTATTTTCCCCCCTTTCCTTCTGGGTTCACTGCAAATTCATGATATACTACTTCATCTGGGCCCCCATTGCTTCTAGGCAATACTACTACACATCCCTTATTAACTCACTATCCCACTCTGCACAACCACTCTTCCAAACCTTTTCATCTCTGTGATTATGACTCCAATGTAATTATCAAGATTAACTAATTAAGATTAATCCAACCTAAATCTTTCTTCAGAACCCCAGTTCTGAAGAAAAAAAAACACCTTTCTACTGAACACCTCCTTTTGGATGTCTGATGGACATTTTAAATTCCACAAGTCCAAAATAGAACTTATCTTTTTTTTTCCCATTTTTTTTCCTGATTTTTCTTTCCGATATTGCCATCCCTCTAGGTTCACAAACTTGAAGTCACACTTGACACTTCCCTCTCATTCATCATTCTATCTAATTAAGTTTTTCTTCTTTCCAATCTGTTTTCCTCATAACTGCCAAACCTAATAAACCTGAAACACAGATCTCACCATGTCAACCTTCAACTCTAAAAGATTCAACAACTCCCTTTTGTGTTATTTAAAACCCTCCACAATCTGGGTCCTGTCTATATTTTGGTCTTTTTTGATATTACTAAGCCTTCATATTCTTTCCATTCAAACTAGTCTGTTCACTCCTCCCCAATTCATCTTCTACTGATACGTCATGAGGCTCAAGTGAGATAATGTATGTAAAGTATTTTTTGGACAAAACAAACATATTAAGTTTATTATAACTCACCTAATTACTCCTTAAGCTTTTTTTGTTATTAATTAATTTATTTTTAGTTTTCAACATTCACTTCCTCAAGATTTTGATTTCTAATTTTTTCCCCTTATCTCTCCTCCCTCTACCCCAAGATGGCATGCATTCTGAATGCCCCTTCCCCTAATCTGCCCTCTCTTCTTTCTCCCCCTACCTTCTCTTATCACCTTCCTTAATTTCCTGTAGGGCAGGATAGATTTCTATACCCCATTGCCTTATATCTTATTTCCCAGTTGTATGTGACAACACTTTTTGGCTAAGCAATGGGGTTAAGTGACTTGCCCAGGGTCACACAGCTAGTAAGTGTTACGTGTCTGAGGCTAGATTTGAACTCAGGTCCTCCTGAATCCAGGGCCAGTGCTCTATCCACTGCACCACCTAGCTGCAACTGAAAGCAATTTTTTACATTTGTTTTTAAAGCTTTGGGTTCCAAATTCTCTCTCTTCCTCCCTCCCCACTCACCCTCATTGAGATGGCAAGCAATTCGATACAGGTTATACATGTGTAGTCATGCAAAACACTTCCATAGTAGTCATGTTGTGAAAAACTATTATTTCCTTTCATCCTCTCCTGCCACCCCATTAATTCTATTCTTTCTTTTGACCCTGTCCCTCCTCATAAGTGTTTGCTTCTAATTACCCCCCTTCCCAAATCTGCCCTCCCTTCTGTCATCCCCCTGATCTCTTATCCCCTTCTCCCCTGATTTCCTGTAGAGTAAGATAAATTTCCATATCAATAGAGTGTATATGTTATTCCTTCCTTAAGTCAAATCTGATAAGAATAAGATTCACTCATTCCCTCTCACCTTCCCCAACTTACCCTCCATTGTAAAAGCCTTTTCTTGTCTGTTTTATGTGAGATAATTTACCCCATTCTACCACTCCTTTTCTCCTTCTCCCAGTATAATTGTCTCTCACCCCTTAATTTTATTCTCCATCTTCATCTTCAACTCACCCTGGCCTCTCTATCTGTCTGTCTGTCTGTCTATCTATCTATCTATCTATCTATCTATCTATCCATATAATTTTTCCTTCCAACTACCCTAATAATGACAAAGTTTTCATGAGTTATGAATATCATCTTTCCATGCAAGAATGTAAACAGTTCAACCTTAATAGGTCCCTTATGATTTCTCTTTCCTGTTTACTTCTTCATGCTTCTCTTGTATCTGAAAGTTGAATTTTCTATTCAGCTCTGGTCTTTTCATCAAGAATGCTTGAAAGTCCTCTATTTCACTGAATGTCCATTTTTCACCTGAAGTATTTTACTCAGTTTTGCTGGGAAGGTGATTCTTGGATTGAAACCTAGCTCCTTTGCCCTCAGGAATATCATATTTCAAGCCCTCTGGTCCCTTAATGTAGAAGCTGCTGCATCTTTTGATATCCTGACTGTGTTTCCATAATAATATTCTTTCTTGCTGCTTGCACTATTTTCTCCTTGACCTGGGAACTCTGGAATTTGTCTATAATATTCCTAGGGGTTTCCCTTTTGGGATCTCTTTCAGGACGTGATTGGTGGATTCTTTCAATTTCCATTTTACCCTCTGGTTCTAGAATACCAGGTCAGTTTTCCCTGATAATTTCTTGAAAGATAATATCTAGGCTCTTTTTTTGATCATGGTTTTGAGGTAGTCCAATAATTTTTAAATTATATCTCCTGAATCTATTTTCCAGGTCAGTTGTTTTTCCAGTAAGGTATTTCACATTGTCTTCCATTTTTTTAAATCTCTTGGTTTTGTTTACAATGTCTCAATTTCTCATAAAGTCACCAACTTCCATTTGCTCCATTCTAATGTTTAAGGAAGTGTTTTCCTCAGTGAGCTTTTGGACTTCCTTTTCCATTTGGCCAATTCTGCTTTTGAAGGCATTTTTATCCTCATTGGCTTTTTGGATGTCTTTTGCCATTTGGGTTAGTCTATTTTTTAAGGTGTTATTTTCTTCAGTATTTTTTTGGGTCTCCTTTAGCAAGCTGTTGACTTGTTTTTCATGATTTTCTTGCATCACTCTCATTTCTCTTCCTAGTTTTTCTTCTACTTCTCTTACTTCTCAAAATTCTTTTTGAGCTTTTCCATGGCCTAAGATCAATTCATATTTTTCTTGGAGGCTTTAGACATAAGATTTTTGACTTTATTGTCTTCTTCTTGTTGTATCTTTTGATCTTCTTTGTTACCAAAGAAAGATTCTATGGTCTGACTTTTTTTTGTGCAGTTTGCTCGTGATCCCAGCCAATCACTTGAATTTTAAACTCTTTTTTAAGGTATGGTTCTACTTCCAGTGTAGAGAATGTACTTTCCCAAGCTTTGGGAGTTTTGTGCAGCTGTTTTCAGAGATACTTCAAAGGACCTGTAAATTTTCCATTCTTCCAAGGTGCTACAATCAAGGGCGAAGTGTTTACTCCTTTCCTGGCCTGTGCTGTGGTCTATGAATGACTGCAAGCACTCTTTTCTGCCTTGGTACTGTGAGGAGGATTCTCTCTCCACTGCCACCACAAGCTCCACAATGCCAGCACTCCTCCTTGCCCCAGGACTGCCACCCAGAAATATGACCTATATCCAAGCATAGGAAAAGCAAAAGCATCCTGCCTCAGTGCCAGCAAGCAAAGAGATCCCTGCTATCCCTCTCTCATTAGCAGCTCAATCCCACCTCTGTCTATGGACTGAGAGCTCCAGAAGCAGTCACCACCTGGGTATGTGGGACTTGGAATGGACTGAGCTCTTCTCTCACTTAGGTCTGACAGACCTTTCCTACTGACCTTCTAAGTTATCTTCATTGTTTATGGGTTGAGAAGTCTGGAAACCACCACAGCTCCCCTTCATTAAATTCCCTGAGGACTGCTCCAGGTTCCCTGAGGTCTGGCCTTTGCCTGTGCACCCTGTGTGGCCCAGGCTAGACTGCGCTCCTGTCCAATCTGGTGCAAAATGTCTTTCCAATCAACCATCCAGGTTGTCTTGGGCTGGCAATTTGTTTTACTCTATCTTTTTGTGGGTTATGCTACTCTAGAATTTGTTTAGAACCATTTGGATATAAAGTATTTTGCAAACCTTAAAGCTCTACATAAATTTCTGTTACTATATTAATTTCAATTTTTATTCTTATTGTTGTTATCCCACTTTTACCAATCCCCCAGTATGGTGATGATATCATTCCCTAAGCCTTCTCCTGTACCCCTGTTGAGCTCAATCATTATTTATGGAGCAACACAGGGTTGGGCTGATAAATGTTTAACAGCCAGGTTTTCTTTGGGGAAAAATTGTAAACATACACTTTTGATTTTAATCTGCATTATTAATATATTTTTCTGTAACTTTCTTAAGTCTAGACAGTTATTCAAACAATAGATTAAGCCCTGGGTTGCAGCATTCTTCCCCCTCCTTGCCTTCTAAGAAGTAGTCTGCCATGACTGGAATGAACTCCTTCTTCCTCTACCCTTCATAGAATAACTGAAATGGGTACCACTTCTGAATATATGAGCACTTTCTTGATCTTCTCAATTCTTAGCATTAGAATTTCTATTCTCTATTGAAATATATTTTGTATTTATTTATACTTGTATATGTCTTATCCCCAGTAGAATGTTTGGTCCTTTGGGAAAGGGACTGCCTCGGTGTGCCTGTGGATCCCCAGTGCTTAGATTGGCATTTTGTACATAGTAGTCTTAGTACATGCTTGTAGAATTGGATAGAATTCCCTGAAAAGTTGTAAAGTGACATTTTCTGTGTAACCAAATAATTCAATTGATAAAGATTATCCCCACTTGGGGGTTACAAAATAATGTAATGTAAAGTGATACAAAACAATACAAAAGAAACATGAATGTACAAATTAATATAGGTATAATTTACATGCATCCTACTGGTAGGTTCCCAAAAAAGCAAAGAGAAAAAAAACTCTTCAAAATTCAAAGTAAAGAATCTAAAATTGTGGCGTGTGTGGGGATGCAATGAGGGAGGTGTGTGTGGGGGTCTTTCTCTGTTTTCTAGTAAAGTCCAATTTTATTAAATGCTTAAAGAACTTCATTCAGTAAGCTCTTTCTTAGGGATAACACAGGGAACTATGGGAGAAAATCCTTTAAACCTTCTAAAACTACTTCTCTCTTCTATCTTGGTCATCTTCTCCAGAATAGGGTTCAAGGCACATTCCACCTTCCTCTCCTCCTCCAACTCCCCACCATCTATATAATTTCATTCCAGTATATTATAGATAGAACTGGGCAGGTTGTAGGACTGCTGGTTTATTATTCCCAGAAAAATGGCCAAGATTATCAGCAACTTAAAAGGATGCCTTACTCTGATCAGGAAGCTATACAGATCATATAAAAGTGAATATTAAAGCAGACATTTCTCAGTAAGCACAGGATGAATGAGTCCCATTTAGATTAGATAAGAGGGGAAGATTGGCTATTTTTCCTCAAATTGGAGGATAGGGAGGAAAAAAAGAGACTTGAAACATCTACATTTCAACTAAATCTATGTACAGAAATTCAGCTTGTGATGAAAAAAAATGAAATTAGACTATGGTTTAGTTAATCACACAGAATAATTCTGAGAATCAAGGCTGCATTTCTTCTGCCTTCTCCCCTCTTTCCATTCAGACTCTGAGAAATCTCCCCTTGTTTCCCTGGGACCAGTGTGCATTTTACTTCATCCTAACATGTAAGTGGATTTTCAATTTGAGAAATTAAATTTCAAATTTGGGAAATTGCAGCTGCCTGTACTTATTGTGGCTGCTAGCATTTCACTGCAGGAGGTTTTTGGCCAAGGCTTTTGATGAAAAAAAATATACGTATCAGGCTTTGAGACCTTAGCTTAGAATTCTGTTCCCTCAACTGCTATCATTCTCATGATACTGAGACCAGGAAGAATATTAGAAAAGACATCATTCCTCTTATACAATTAAAAAAAAAAGCTTTAAGGAGGGAGATTTTCTTTTGACTTAGAAAAAAATTATAACAATTAGTGCTATTAAAAAAAATTGATGCCCCATCTTGAAATGTAGTGAATTTCCCCTAACTAAATATTATCAAAAAGACGACAGAAAATCATTTGGTTGATGTGTGATAGAGAGAATCACTATATGAGATAGAAATTTGGAGTAGGTAATCTCAAAGATAAAGTTCAGCTCTTTGATAATAAGTGAATATTAATGCCAAACTGCCTTTTACCAACTTCATCACCTTTTTTTTTTTTACTTTTTCAAATTTCCTATTAATGTTACCTCAAATTATCCTGGGGTAATAAGGCATATCTGAGGGCATAGAGGACTATGGCATTTTGGAATTTTGGATCTCTCTCTCTCTGTCTCTGTCTCTGTCTCTCTCTGTGTGTCACTCTCTCTCTCTCTCTTCCCCTCTCAAAAAGAAATTGATTGACTATTAGATAAGTGTTTAAAAAATTATTTCTGGCAGACGTGCTGAAATTCAGAATACAGTATTAATGTTTTTTCTTTGACATGTCTCTTCTATGTGCAAGCATTAAGTGTTTGAAAAAATGGTTATTATTTTTCTCCAAGTTGCCTCTTTCCCAGGCTAACCACCACAACTTCGTCTCTGTTATTATAACTATGCAATGCTCAGTTTTATTAGTTTTAAAAATTTATATAATTTTCATTGTATATTTTGTTTTGCCTAGAGACAGCTAGTTGGTGTAATTGACACAATGCTAGTCTGGAATCAGGAAGATTGGAATTTAAATTTGATCTCAGACCCTTACTAGCTCTGTGACCCTAAGTAAGTCACTATACCTCTTCCCATCTTAGTTTCCTTTACTATAAAATGGAGTTAATAATAGCACCTACCAGCCAGGTTTTTTTCTAGAATCAAATAAATGAGATAATATTTACAAAACATTTATCATTGCATCTGGTACATAGTAGTGAATAAATACCTGTTTCATTCATTCCTCCATCCTTTTCTTCTTCCTTCCTTCCTTCCTTCCTTCCTTCCTTCCTTCCTTCCTTCCTTCCTTCCTTCCTTCCTTCTTTTTCTTCCTTCTTTCTTTCCTTTTTTCCGTTTTAACTTTATAGATGTTCAAAAACTTCTTCCCAGGCTCCTCTGTATTCATCTTATTTATTTCTTACAGCACATTGATATTCCATTATATTGGTGTAAAACAATTTTAGTTGCTCCTCAACGTATAAACATCTACTTATTTCTAGTTCTTTGCTAATACAAAACTAATGCTATATAGAGTAATTTCAAGAAACCTGTAGATGAATGACACCAGCCTAAAGGTTAACCTTGAAATGGGAGGGGAATGAAAGCTGGTTTAACAGAGGCCAAAGGCTTAAGTTAAATTGATGACAGCCTAATGGTTCAATTTTTAGCATTAGGAACAACTGGACCACTAAGAAGCATGACTGGGTGGAGGTAAAGAAGATTTTAGCTATCAATCAATTAATCCATGGTTATTTGCTAAGCACTTATTAGGCCTTCACCCTGTAATATTGGGCTTTGAGAATGCTGGCCAATATGAGGATTTGAAAGTGTTATTTCTAGGGCTATTATTTTTGGAGGGGAGGAAGAAAGGGAGCATTAAACTTGTAGTCTGAAGTCAGGACAACCTAATTAAGATTTGCCTTAAGATAAAGTAGGAAGAAGTCAGTTAACATTGATCATTCATCTCTGACATAAACATTGATGAGAACTAAGCTCAGTGGGTAGACTCAAAAAAGTCTCTAAAACTTTTAGAAGGGCAAAGACTTTCTGCTCCTTAAAGAAGAGGCCTGGAGAAGAGACCAATTATGTATACAGTTATATTTCTGGGAGAACATGTGTAGTAAGAATAACTAGGTCCATAGGATGTAGCATGAAAAAGGATGTACTAGGGGAGAGAAGGTAGGAGAGCTGAGGAAGAAAAAGGACACAGAATTCTGCAATTCTGGTAGGAAAATGCACTCAGAGGAATGATTCTGGCTACTGTTAAGAGGTAAATTTTTCCTTGTGGAATATTCACTCTGAAATTATCCATTTTAATTCTGTGCTAAGCTCCCCATAATAATGGACATTATCTCATCAGGGCTATCTCTAGGAAAAATTGGGTGTCATAAAAGTCTCTTTTTAGGATTCTTGATCTTATCTTTGTGAGTCTTACTGTCCTCTCCCTCACCCTTGGGTATCTTGTTCTATCAAGTACTCTACCCTCTCTGTGCTTTCCATTCCTTCCATCTGAACCTATTCTCAGAGAAGACTCTATAATATTTTCTTTTTACATTTATTCTCTCTCTCTCTCTCTCTCTCTCTCTCTCTCTCTCTCTCTCTCTATATATATATATATATATATATATACATATATATATATACACATATATACACATATGTATACATATATTTATGTATACATATGTGTATATATGTGTATATATATATGTAAATATATGTATATATATGTATATATATGTATGTATATATATATATATACATATATATATATATATATATATATATATATATATATATATATATATATATATATATATATATACTTGTTGTCTTTAGTGATAGAATGCAATTTTCTTAAGAGTAGAGAGTAGTTTCATTCTTTGTATCCACAGCACCTAGAACAGTATCTGACACACAGTAGGTCCTTAAGAAATGCTTATTGATGAATTTTTGAAATCTTTTTAGATTCAACCTTTTTCTTTCTATTGTACTGAGAGCCTAAGGAACCATTGTTCTTATGCATGGATATTGCAGATTCCAAGTGATAATTCTCTCTGACTTGTGTCAAAGCAGGTCTATGTGTAGACGGATTGGGCAGATGTCTACAGGATGTGATTTGTAGGGCAGCAGGAAGGCTCTCTGCAACAAGTGTTTTTCTATCCAGATAATGTGTTATCTGATCCTGTCCTTACAGTGAAATCTTTTCCTTGGCTTATTTACCAGAAGATTAGTGTCTTTTGTCAGACAATCAATATATAAGTGCTTACTATCAATTCCACACCTATTATTTAGCTTCTTTTGTGAGATCTGTGGAGGACATAAAAAAAAAAGGAGGACAATCTCAGCAGAGGCAGTGTGGCATAACAGAAAGAATACTGAATTTGTAGTCAGAGGAACTGGACTTGAATACTTACTCTGCTGTTCTCTGCCTATGTGATCTTGGGCAAGTCATTAACCTCTCTGGGTCTCAATTACCTTACCAATAAAGTGGAGTTGGAGGATGGGAGATAGCGCTTGACTACTAAGTTTGTATGATACCTTCCCTTAGCTTCCTTCAAGTCCCAGTCAAAATCCCATCTTCTACAGAAAGCCTTTCCCAATCTCTCTTAATTCTGGTGCCTTCCTTCTACTGACTATTGCTAATTTATCCTGTATGTATCTTGTTTGTACAGAGCTATTTATATAATGTTTCCTGTATTAGATTTTGTGTTCCATGAGATCAGGTCTTTTACTTTTCTTTCTATTCCCAGTATTTAGCAAAGTATGTGGAATACAGTAGGCATTTAATCCATGTTTATTGTGTGACCAACAGTTCTAAATCCTAAGAATAGAGGACTATTTTGCATTTAAAGCAGTTATTTCAGACTTTTTAAAAAAATCTATTTAGTCAGTAGAGGAATGTCAATGTGCCAAGAATGCATTCCCTTCTCCTTCTCCACCCCCTGGAAAAAAAAGTACCCTTTCACATATCTTTATGCACATGTTCCTTTGGTGATAACTTTTTTGTTTTCCTTTAAGACTAACATAGATGGATCAGTGGCTAGAGTAGGCTAGGAAGACTTGAGTTCAAATCTTGCCTTAGATCCTTTCTAGCCCTGTGATCCTAGACAAATAATTTAAATTCTTTGGGCCTCAGTTTCCCTGTCTGTAAGACTAGGGATTGTACTTGATCACATCTAAGATCTCTTCCAGCTATAATCTTTCATGTTCATTTAAATCAGATTTCATCTGCATAGAAATATTCAGGGATGGGCGAAGGATATGTTCTGTCTTGCTGCCCTTACACTCCTGTTTCCCACATTGCCTTCACAAGGATCAGTGAGAACAGACTTCACCATTTTTTGCCACACATGACTCCACTTAGGGTGTGGATGGGATAATGTCCAAATTTGTGACTGCAAGTGAGTGAAAACTTCAGAAGTAACATGATGTGATGGAAAAACAAAACAAAACAGAACAAAACACTAGACTTTGAAATGGAAGATCTATATTCAACACTGCCCTTTCCCATCACCAGAAACAACCTGTTTGACCTTAAGAAATCACTTCACCTCTCTGGGCCTCAGTTTCTCATCTGCTGGATGAAAGTATTGGCCTTTGTGACCCTTGAAGTCCCTATCTGAAGTCCCTAGATTAATGTTCCTAAATCTTTTTCTGGTTTGACCCTCAGCTCCATGTGTGACCTTGAGTTGAAGTCCCTTAAATTTCTCCATCAATAAATGCTGGCTAACTAGACTTCTGACCTATCCTAGGGTGATAGATGGCTTAGTATTGCATGAGAACTAATGAGTTAACATTTGCAGAACGCTGGGAGCTATTTGAGTGAATGACATTCTCCAAGCATAAAGGATTGTTATTCATTACCCACAATGCATACAAATAAAATAAGTGCTTCCTAGAATAGGAATATTGGAGCAAGAAGCCATGATATGTCCAGTTATGAAAGACAGGTTGGAGATTAATACAATGGATACATTGTTTGAAGACCAGCAGTTTCACGTTAATGAAAAAGAGGCCCGAAGACTATATTTTTGTCTGGCGGTCACAAGCAGAACTGGAAATGTCAAACCAGTATGATTTACTTCTTGTATGCCTTCTAAGTTTTATTGAATACCCTCCAGGCTATGCAAGCTGGGATTTCTAGATAGAAAATTATGCTGAAAATAAATGTAATGATATGGAGAATACGTAGTTTCTCATGTCTGTAGCATTCTAAAAGATATGATATAGAGGCTGCTTTGACAAGAGATTAGGCATATGATTACATACCTCTAGTTCTTTCACTTCTTGTCTTTCTTGCCAACTATTTTTAACTCTTTTGTGGCAGCACTTTGATGAACACTAAAGCCATTGAATCTGTTGGAGTATTCTTTTGGCTAGACTGCTATGCCTCATATCATCTTCTTTCATCTTTTTATACCTACTACTTGGCACAGTTCTTGGCTACTTAATGTTATTCAAAGTATTTTCAGTTCTCATTTAACCCTCAGAATAATAATGAAGTAGGACTTAGAGCTAGGACAACCACCGGATGAGGAAACTGAGGCCCAGAGTTGTTCCCATATAAATGACCTCATTAGTACAAAGGCTAGGAACTGTTGTGGTGGGAGCTTTCAGAAAGAGGATTAAAAGCCAGAAGGGGCCTTAAAAACCAACTCATTCATAACTCCCATGCTATAGGTGAGGAAATGGAAGTCCAAAGAGTTTAAGTCATGTGCTCTTGTTCTCAGAGCTAGTAAGCATCAGAGTCAGCTTTTGAACCCAGGTTCTCAAATTCTTTCTTCTGTAACATAGTGGCTTGTCCAAGATCACACAGATAATAGGTGTAAAAAATGCCATTATCGTAATGGTGTCTCAGACACCAGAGTTAAGTAACTTGCCTAAGGTCATATAACTTAAGAGAAGGGTCCAGAACTAGGTCTTTTTTCTCTTGAATGCCAGTTCAATTCCTCAACTACAGTAATAAGTCTTTCACCTAGTGTGAGAAAAGGCAGTGTGTATAGTGGTTAGAGAGCTGGCCTTACAAGGAGAAAGACAGGTTTGCATCTTGCTGCTAATAGATACTGACTGTGTCATCCTATTTATTCTCTGCTTTAAAAACTAAACAAAACAACTTTGTTAGGAAATTAGAGGTTCCTAGAAAACCATAACTTTAAACATTTCAAAAACATTTTTGGATGGAAAGCTTTCTCAAATACATTTCCCAACTCTCTACCATTTGAAACAGACTGCACCAAACATGATTTAATCTTTTCACAATGTCCCAGGTCATTCCTATGGATGAATGCCATGATAGAACAAAGAGTTGCTCTCAAGAACCACTGAAGTGGTATGAGTATTATTTGCATACTTTGTGACCTCCCATTATCTAGTTTACTGCATTCCTTCGTTTGTTTTTAACTAGTATTCTGCCTCTTCCATTGTTGTCAAGAAATTTGATATCAATTCTCATTCTTTGCCCACATATAACACCACTCCCTACTTCTGCCTATTAACTAGAAATAAAATAGCCAACACTTATTAGAATTGTGTATAAAGTAAGAGTAAACAAGATCAATGCTCCTTAAAGCCAAGTGGGTGAGCTTTACCACTTAGATCTTATGGCTTTTTTTTTTTTTTGGTTCATTGGTAGCCTTCCCCCAACCCCCTTATTACTAGTTTTTCAGTTGTGTACTGAGGTCAATGGAGAAATGACCTCTGGTTAATGAGATTTTGCTGTAGATTTTAAAAATCTTGATCAGGTGACTTAACCTTTCTTGGCCTGATTTTCTTCCTGGGAAATGAGAGGATTGGATTAGATGATGTCTTCTGATTTTAAAGTCCTACAATTCTATGATCATGAAAAGGAGGGATAATTTCTCTTATGATTTGTTATTTCTCCTCATAAGGAATTCAGCTGTCTTCTGATTTAGCCAAGAAACTCCTGGAATACTCACATCCTCTGGATCTCCTTGACCAAGTAAGACAAGCAGCAACTGCTGAATTCCTCCTCGTGTGTACCTCTTAGGGGAATTTGAGTATCCATGAGCCACCAATCCTGCAGACATTCCCCTCCCCATTATGAATCAGCACTAATCCCCAAGTCCAGACTCTGAACTCCCTTCCTCTAATGCCTACTTCTGCTAGAACTAGATAAGAACCCTAGAAAAACCAATCTGATTTTCCTGTTTTGCCTGCCCTCCTTCATCAGACTCCTAGTGGACCTGACCTATTTCCATTCTCTGTGATAACTCTTCTTTACTGTCTCCTCAATAAAGCTGGGTTGTTTTACTTTTTCTGTCTTATTACTTCTATTTCAATGTTTCAAACTTTGTTGTTGTTTAGTCATTTTCACTTGTGAACAACTTTTTAAGGGTTTCTTGGCAAATATACTGGAGTGGTTTGCCATTTCATTCTCCAGCTCATTTTATAGATGAGGAAACTGAGGCAAACAGGGTTGAGTGACTTGCCCAGGGTCACACAGCCAATAAGTGTCTGAAGCCAGATGTGAACTCAGGTCTTTCTGACTGCAGGCCTAGTGTTCTATCCACTGAGCCACCTAGCTGTCTCATTTCAAATTTTACTAAACTTGTAAGGACACACTTCTCCACAGTGCTTACTAAAGAGTTCCACATAGAACCTAATATAAACAAGAAAAATAAAGTTTTCACATAGTCCTATTCATTTCTCAAGACATGATTTCATATAAATCTCAATCCACATGTCCAAATGATTTCCTGATCATTTCTTTCCTCTGCCACTACTGCCATACTGGTTCCCTCTCTTGGACTTGCCTATTTATGCTAAATTGAAAAGCACTACCTTGATTCTGGTCCCACAGACATAACCTCTAAAGTCATCTTTGATGATCCCCTCTCCCCCAATTACTTTTGCCCAGTGCTATGGGCAAGTTAAACAATTTCTTACCTGAATAAGCTCTGTTTTCCCATCACCGTATTTTTATGCATCAATTTCCATCTTCTGGAAAGGCCTAAATTGAACTCATTTGGAACGATAGTTCAAAACCTATCTCCTTTATGAAGTTTACTTTTTATGATAGTTTCCATTCTTCTCATAGTTGAAATAATCTTCTCTACTCTTCACATCTTTCTTATTACACCTATCACATTTATCCCTTTAATTTATTTTTGTTTTTGATAATGGTCTTAGCTACTCTGTTATTGTTTTCTGTTTTGCCTGTAATATGTATGCACAGTGACTTTCACGTTTTTAATTTTTCTTCAGGCTGCAATCTAGGTTTTCCCAACCATGCCCAAGAAACCTCTTCACCTTGGAATTCTCACATTGGAAGTACTCTTTGTGCTTGGGTATCCCCCTCTGATTGGATGGCAACTCCCAGACCCTCCATGCCAGTCTTGGCCCTTTCCTCTCCAGACTCTACTACCTCCAGAATTTCTTGACTCTTTCTCTACAGTGCCCTGGGACACTTGTCCTTTCTCTCCACTCAGTCCTTTCAGATTCCTTTTATGTGTAGTTTTTCCTAACTAGGATGTAAGGTCTTTGAGGGCAGGGACTATCTTTCTTTCTTTCTTCTTGTATTGTATTATCAGAATTTAGCACTGGGGCACTTAATAAATTCCTGTTGATTGACTGAGTTAAGCATTCAATAAATTGTTAATGGGTGTACAAAAGAATGAATAATTCCTGGTTCGTTGCACATGCCTCATGGAACAAGAGATTGATCTTGTCATGTTTTGTCTGCTCCCTAAAGTAAAACTGTCAATCTCTAGCTTTAGTTCAGTCTTATCCTTGATTTCATTTGATCTCAAATTCTTACACTATCCAAGTACATAGGTGTAGGCCAGCATGAGTAGGAATACTATGCTTGAGAAACCAGCAGAAGTACTTGAAAGTCATCAGCTGCTCTTATTTATGGACATCAGATGCCTCAGCTTAGCCAGGTCTGTTTGGATTTTTGATGACCTGTTATCAGATGGGAGAAGAATCATGGAAAATATCCCCACATAGGGCTGAATGTTTGCATACGTGTAACTGAGTACTAACTTTTATGTTTCATGAATTGCCTCATATATTATAAATACATAAGCTAAACAAGTAACCTATATTATACTCCAAGAAGTAATTTGTTCTATTTATCAATTGGTCTACAGCTAGAAACCAAGATATTTTTCCTGTCTCTTGAAAATTTGTTTACCAGTTTGAAGGGCCCCAGGCTATTTTTGATATGTGTTTGCACAAGTATTGATGTGCATGCTATTTGCAGCTGAAGGGACCCCTGAGATCTGATTCTGTCTCTTCTCACCTCCTAATCATAGTACAGGCTTGGGGACACACCTACCTGGCCCCAACTCATCTCTGATTCTGGTGCTTTGATCCTACCTTTCTGTTCACTCAATTTTGGCAACACTTTTAATTTGGATCCCTAGAAGCCCTTGACTTATGAGTCTTTTTCTGTTTTTTTTTTTTAACAGTTTAACCCAAATAAAAGACTATTTTTTTTTCTGTTCATGGCTTTGCTAGATCTATAAACCTGTTTAGTTTATGAGGGCCTGTGCTCTCATCTATATTTGAGCATTAAGTAAGTCTCTTTGTATTACAAATAGCTATCAGTATTGCAGATAAGACATTCTCAACATTCTGGCTTATAGATGCTATTGATTTAGTCATTACTTTCTGCATTTCTCATTTACCATGCTTCAGGATGTGCTTTGCACAGCTTTTGAGATAATTATGTTGTGGAATTTTAAATAAGGGTGCTCATTCACCCTCGTATTACACTCATAGAAAGGAGCAAAAAAGGGTGTTGTTTCCATTTTCTGAAGATAGAGTACTAATCCAATTTCAAAGAAGAAATTAGATGTACTAATATCCAGTGGTACTTGAAACCTAAGTTCCCAGCTGAACATAGGGAAAACAGCATACATTTTACATTGTTTTATTTTCACAGAAATCTTGCAGAAAGAAGGACTGAATGATACAACAGGTAATATATATTTGTTTGAATTGTGCATATGTGTGTGTGTGTGTGTGTGTGTGTGTGTGGTGGCATAATAAATAGAAAGATGACCTCAGAGTTATAAAGAATTGAGTTCAAGTGCCACTGTAACTCATATGGCCTATGACCCTGAGGAAGTCAGTTTCAGTGACTTCTCAGTATGCTAAGAATACTAGTTGAAGAGAATTTGGCAAACTGTGCTGCTACAGGAAGTTAGTCAATGGGTTAGTCAATCAATGAAATCATAGTAATAGTACCATATACACACATATGATAAATATACACTACATATGTATGTTACACATATGTAAACATATGCAAACATGTATGTGTGGTTTTAGGTTTGGATGGCTGGAGAAAACTTTTACATGATATCCAACATCAGTTTCTATACCTTCTATACATTCAGGAAGCAGACCAGTCAGCAAGCATTTATTAAACATCAATTTGTGCTAAGCACTGGGGATATAAAGAAATGCAAAAAGAAATAATTCCTACCCTCAAAAAGATCACATTCTAATGAAGCAGACATATGAAAACAAGGTGCTTAGAATATACATATACATACACACACATATATGGCAGAGGGGTGTCATAGGAGGCTGAAGGAGGAATTAAAAGGTTTGGGATAATTACTATGTGAATTGATTAGGGAAGTGTAAAAGAATTGTCCTGCTAGAATAAGGGTTGATTCGAAATAACATAACATAAATTTTTAGTAGAGCACTCAAATATATATATTTAAAATTTTCTCTAATTCTCTTCAGCCATATGTGAAGCAAGGCTGCAGATAATGGGAGTACTCCACAGCTGTGGAGTACTTATCAACATATGATTGGTAATAGTATATGGGTGGAAAGGACTTAAGCATATAGGATAATGAAGAGTTGAATTTGATTATGAAGGGGTCAAGAGAGTGAAGGAAGAAAAGTATAGCTAATACAGGGATGATGGCCTAAGTACTGAGGGTGGAGAGACTGGAGATCTTCATGAGAATGAAGAACACAGTTGGAATTATAAGACAGTGTGAAAGATGAATTTTGGAGTTTTCTCCAATCGAAGCATATTACTTTTGGGGAAGGCAAGATAAATGGTATGAACATCTCTCTAAGGTACGGTAGAGTACTAGGTCTTGGGAACTTAGTAAACTGAGGTACTGGGAAATTTAAATGTTTGAGGGAGTATCAATATGTATGGTGAAGTCCATTAGTATGAGGACAAGATTTGGAATGGGGACAAATACCGATCTGGACTCTGAGTGAATTGAAGGAGAAAGGAGACAATCCTGGGAGTCAGTTGGTAACAGCTACCTGAGTATTGATTGGTGCTAAATTTTGATTCAATGAACTTCAAAGGAAGAGATAATACTTTGATGGTGGTAAATGAAGAGTTGTGAAGTGCTAATAGAGAGCAAAGACTATTCTGACTCCCTTACCATGACCATTGAGTAAATGGAGGTGTGTGAAAGTACAATCATTATCAGAGAAGATGGCCAGAGATACCATGTCAATAGGAGGCAGCCATCAGAGTGAGTGGGAAAGGAAAAGTTTTAAGATGAAAGCAAGCTTATTAACTATGGAGCAGGTATTCAAGAGAATTACAAGGGAAGGTAAATTTGGAGTAGAGCATTATTGGAATAAGTTTGAGAGGGATGGAAATAGTGAAGCAGGCTGTGGAGAATAGGAAATGGGTTTTATACAATGAAGGAGTTCAGAATGATTGAGATGGGGTTGTCAACATTGAAAACAAATGACCAAAAAAAAAAATCAACAGAGAGCTCACACCAGGTCATCAAAACCACAGTTAACTCTAAAAATAAAATAAAACAAAACAAAATAAAAACAAAAAGCTAATGATGGTTATAAGCAAAATGCTTTCTTTATTCTGTGGGAGGAAAGAACTAGACCTGTGTGCTGGGGCCTCCTCTGCTATCAAAGATACCTGCTTTAATGTGAGCAAATCTTAATGCATATACTAGTGGCTGTGCAGTGAACTGTAGCCCTGACAATGAGGGATAACAGCAACAATGAGACAAGTTTGATTCACAGTGTGACTTCATGACTAGAACATGGATGCTACAGGTTCTTGTCTGAACTCTGGGACCACCTGGGCTGTTGACAAACAATTCTGGAATTTTGGTGCAGCTGAGATCATCCAGAGGTGGTCAGCACAAAGGATTGCTGTTATGTCAAGCTCAAGGCACAGCTTGCTTGCTGGGTCTTGGCTCTGGAAAACAGGGTGTCTCCTAATAGTAAATAGAGAGGAGTAAAAAGAGAAGAGTGGTCTCAGCATGAGAATTCTGACAGGATGGAAATATGCTCACCATTAAGTAATGAATCCTAACAGAGTATTAGTGACTGGAGAGAGGTATTGAGGAAAACAATTATTAGAATGATCAAATGATCAAACCCTCCCCTTGACCTCACAACAGGTGGTGATGCTGAGTCATTTGAAGCAGAGGAGTCCATATTCATAGCAGGCACAAACATGCTGAGGTATAGCATGGGGCAGTTCAGATTAAAGAAAGAAGCTGACAATTCTGAGTGAAACTGATCCTGAAAGCCCTTCAGGGTAAGGGCAACTCTTTGGGTGAAGACAAAGACCACAGGCATAAGTACTGAATCTGGGATTGACATAAGACTCCCAATGAAGTCTCATAAGTGAAGAGACATAGCTGGAGAGGGAAGTGCAGATGGTAGGAATGATTTAGGGCTGGGATTTTGCATTGAATGAGGAATAATTAGGAAAAGGGGCAAGAGAGTTGAGAGTGAAAGACAGTGTAATTAGACTGATTAGCTATAGGGCTGAGGTTGGAAAGACATAAAACCAAAGTCAGAGCAGTGCTAATGGCTTGATAAAGAACTGAGAAATACAGGAATAGAAGATTATGATACAGGTGAAAAATAGATTTAGGAGATATAAGGCATATGGAGAGAAGAAATGATATGAGCTTATGGTCAGATACAGGAATGCTGGATTTTTTTTTTAGTAGAGATGTGGAACACTGGTGAGAGCTAGGTTTTAACCATCCTTTTGTGAGGCTGAGGTGTAGATGATGAAATTTGAAGGTAGTGAATATTATGAGCTGGTTATGATTTAGACTAGTCTGCTGGTAATTCAGTTTTAATACTGAGGATAAGAAAAGAGACAGTCATGATTCATTCAATAGTAAATTAAAAAAAAAACAGTCATAGCAGGGTAAGTTATTCACCAAGACGAGGTACTGAGGATGCTTTGAATTGATTCAGCTAATTTCCCTTGATTGAGTGACCCATCATGATACTTTTTGTGGCTGTTTTGTACTCAGGCAATGCAGAAGTGGTGTCAACAATATGAACTTTGAGTCTCCTAGGCCAACCAAGACTTTAGAACAATCTCAATAAGTTTTAAGGATAAAAAATAGGCTAACTGGCATGATGGGAGGGGTTAGAATGTTGTTCAGGAACCAGGACTTATAGGGTTTGAAGTGTTGAGATTCTCTAGTATAAGATCAGAGGTTTGGAAGTAAGTAAGTCAGGTATTAAACTCCTTGAGAAAGGAGAGAGTACAGTGGGAAAGCTGGTAGCTAACAGCCATCCTGATCTATATTAAAACACTAATAACAAAGTAAATTTCAAAGAAAGAGAGGCTTTACATGATGGCAGCAAAAGGACAGTTTGGCAATTATAGTACAGGGCATGTATTCCAATTCTTTTCTAAGATTGGTATACTGCATGTATGGCAGAAAGTGTAGCTTCTGCTGGAGAGGATATCTAGTAATGCTGTGTCATCTGGGGGAAATCCAGTCTCTGTGAAGATGGGTTTGATTTTAGTGGCAAAGGAAAATAAACCCAAAATACTTTAAAAAACCCTACATTGCAGCATTTTAGAAGGTGATATATTTCTTTGCCAACCAAGTAATAAAGCTAAATAGAACAGTGCCAAACTGATCATTTGGGAATGTGTGTTCTAATTTGTGTTCTGTAAAAGAAGTGGCCAGGTGGTGCAGTAGAAAAGAATACTGGGCCTTGCTTGGGTCAGGAAGAATGGAGTTGAAATCTGGCCTCAGGCAACTACTAGTTATGTGATCCTGGGCAAGTCACTTAAGATCCATCTACCTCAATTTCCTCAAGTATAAAATTGGAATCATAATACCACCCACCTCCCACAGTTTTTGTGAGGATCAAATGTGATAACATTTGTAAAGCATTTAGCACATTGCCTAGAATGTAGTATGTTTAATTAATGCTTATTTTCCTTTCCTTTCTGTATGACTTTTGCCAAGCCACTTAATGCATCTAGGTCTTAATTTCCCCATCTATTCAATGAGATACCTGGATCTCTATAAGGGCCTTCCTTGTCTATGAGTTTATGATGTCTGATTTATAATAAAAATACCCAAGTCTATGCCATGAAAAGATTGTCTAAATATCCTTGCTGAAGGGGGATTTTAACAGAAATATAAAATGCTGGGAATTCAATTCAATTCATTCAGGATGTATTAAACATTTACCATTGGCCAGAAGTTATAGCAGGTGCTGGAGATACAAAGGTAAGAATGAAACAGGCCCTGCCCTTAAGAAACTTATATTTGGGAAGAAAAAAATATTTATACAAAAAAAAAGAATATATCTATATATCTACACACACACATACACATACACACACATGTGTTTGTGTATGTGTATATGTGTGTAGATACATGGATATGCAAAGTAATTTTTTAGAGCTGTGAGTGTGGACAAAACTGACAACTTGGGGATCGTGGAAGGCCTTGTGAAGTGGGGGGACAATTGAAGTGGACCTTGAGAAGAGGCAGAAATTCTAGGATGTAGGTTCCCAAAGTGGGTGGTACCACTCCCTGGGCATTGCTGGAATGATCCAGGGAGGTAGTAGTAGACTTGGATGCAGTTGGGGGGTGGTGTTGAATAAAAATAAGTGCAATAAAATATATTGAATAAAAATGGTTGGAAGTACAAGGAAAGAAGAGAAGATAAAAAAATTTTGAAAAATGATGTGTACGTTTCATCTTTGTGTAACAGAGTTAAAGTTATAGGATGTTGGGTATGAGGAATAGCAAGTACGTCACTTATTCCAGCACATAGTTCATGAAAGGGTAGTAATATACAGTTGGGTTTTTTTGGGAGGGTGGGGAGGAACTGGGTTGGGAATGACTCACAGAGAAGTTTGTTGTTGTTGCTGTTGGCATAGAGACAGTAGGGAACATCCTTGAGCAGGAAAGTGATGTGCTCAGACCTGTATTTTAGGACTAGGATGATTTGGAGAGGGAAGAAAATGGAAATAGCGAGGTCAATTAAAATGCTCTGGCAATAATGCATGCAAAGGTCAATGAAGATCTAACCTAAAATGGTGGTATATGAATGGAGAAAAGAAGGTGAATTTGGAAGGAGAATCAACAAGACTTGGCGAGTGATTGGATATAAATGTGCGTAAGCAAGAGGGTAGCCAGGTGGTTCAGTGATTAGAGTTCCAGGATTGGAGTCAGTATGTTCTGAGTTCAAATACAGCCTCAGATACTTACTAGCTATGTGACCCTAGACAAATCATTTAATCCTGTTTGTCTCAGCTTCCTCCTCCTCTGTGAAATGAATTGTAGAAAGAGATGGCAAACCACTACACAACATTTGCTAAGAAAACCCCCCAAAGAGGTCATAAAAAACTAGACACCATTGATAAATGACTAAACAACAAAAAGAAAAGTGGAAAATGGTGGATAAAGCTGAAGTTTCAATCCTGGGTGATTGGAAGGATGATTGTGCCCTTGACAGGAACACAGAAGTTAGAAAGAGAGGGATCTTTAAGGAGAAGGCAGTTAATTCTGGGCTTTGAACTTAAGTTTGAGATGCTTGTAAAATATCCAGATTAAGTTACCAGAAGGGAGTTGGTGATATATTAGAGCTGAGGAGAAAAATGAGGACTGAATATGAATATTTGAGGGTTACCTACAAAGTGGCAATAAATGAGCCAATGCCAGCTGATCAGGAGAGAGAAAGAGAGAGACAGAGACAGAGAGCCAGAGGGAGACAGAAAGACAGGAGAGAGAGAGAGACAGAGAATGAATGAATGAATATACGGCAAGAAGAGAAAAAGACCAAAGGCAGAGACTTAGAACACATCCTTGAATAGGGGAGTAGAACATAGCTGGTTTTAAGTAAAGGAAACTAAGATAGACCAGTCATACAAATATGAAGAAAATTCCAAGAGTGTATTGTGAGGTAATTGATCTGAGACCAACAGAGTAAAGCATATATTTATTACTCCAGATATATAAATAGTATAGGAGAGTCAAGTCAAATCTGAAAATAAAATAGGAAGTCTTTGAAGGTGGGGTATTGAGTTTCTTATCACTAGAAATCTTCAGGCAGAAGATGAATGATCACTTGCTAGATGAGATTGATGATCTGGACAATGATTTAACCAGATGACCTTTGAGGTCTCTTCCTACTTCAGGACTATGCTTCTATGATTTAACAATTAGGATTAAGCTGTCTAGAGAATTTGAAGAGAGCTAGTGAATACATATATGGAAAATTGGTTAAGTAAAAGATCTTTATAAACTATCCTTTCATTCCAGTTAGGGCCAACAAGGGAGAATCAACTTGATTATGGCATAGGAGATTGAAGTTAGATACAAGAAAGGCATTCTTTGTGGTAAAGATTAAAAACTAAGAGGAAGACTTCCCTCTCTCTTTCCCTTGCTCCTTTCCTTTCCTTCCTTCTCCTTCCTCCCTTTCTTCCTTTCTTTTTCTTCCTTCCATCAGCAGCAGACTACTAAGCATCCTATGTTATCTCTCAAATGCTTTGGAATAGTTATATATATAGTGCATGAACTAGGGCACTTCGGAGTCAGAGAGTCCTTTGAAATGTATATGCTTCTTTTTTATAAATGCATGATTCCAATAATTTTAAATCAGTAATCTGACCTGTTTCCAATTGGTTGAAGGTGTACTGGTGTTTAATATGAAATCTCTAAAATTCCATTCGCTGGAAAGAATCGAGAGACACAAATATGTGCCAGGGTTTTTGGTGCCAGGGCTGAATTTTCCCTAAGAAACCTACTTCTGAGGAGCAAATTGCTCCTCCAAGCTATGAGTCAAGCCAATTAAAGAACTCCTTAGTACATGACAAAGTGAAATTTCATTGTTTGCTCTGGCATCCATATTTCAGAGCACAGTAAAATGCCTTTTTATTTAGTCATTTTTGGGGGGCCTCTTTACTTTGTTTTATAACCACTCAGTGCATTGCATACTACAAGCTCATACTATCATTTTTCAAGCCATTAAATGTTAACTTCATTTGCTTGTATGAATTATGCTCTGCTCTTTTAGTTTTGTAATGAAAAATAAGTACAGGTTATGCAAGCAATAACCCCTGTGTAAGCAGCAGCTATCTTTTTAAATGGTTTATTATGCCACAGTCTGGTACTCCATTAAATATAGATTACAGACTGCTGAATAAATGAATATCAACTAGGCATCCCCATCCTTCTGTACATATCAATGCAAATAATGAATCGTGGCATCTCATGAAAATGTATAACTAGGAAGAGTGGGTCAAGAAGTAATTACACATTTGTCTTATCTCATGCTTCTTGTCCTCAAAACAGCAGAATACATCATGGAATTTGAGTGGATACTAGCAAGATTTTTTTTTCTGACCTGTTATTATTAGTAGAAGCAGATACTATACTCCAGAGGTATAACTAGTATGAGACAAATTGGGCATTGTCCCAGGGAGACAAAAATCTAGGAGAATATGCTTTGAATTTGAAATTGGGGTAGGAGGAGTATGCTTCCTACATTCTCTTCTCTGATTTTACCTTCAAGTCTACCACATCTAGAATGCCACAGGATAAGCCACCTGGGGTCTGAATTTCCCCCTGTGGTCTGGAATCCCCTGACTTCTCAATGTTTTGTTTATTTCCCCTTTATAAAAGAACCCCTAGTTACATGTGTCCCCCTTCCTATGCCTGGAGTTTGATGGTGGAGAAAGCCGACTTTCAGGTATACTTCCCGGTAACTCCTCCTGTGGTACAGGGAGTAGAGGTTCCAAAAAAGCAATGCTATTCTTGTGTGAAAATGACATCACATTATTACCTCTGCCTTGCCCTTGGCAACTGGTTGAATATCCTTTTGTTGCCTATGTAGAAATTGGAAGCTTTGGAATGAGAAAAATGAGAGAGTACCACAGTACGCAGGGAAGTGTAGGAACATTTCTATTGTCCACACCTCAACTGTGACACATTCATTATCGGCCAGGGTCCTTGTCCTTGGTCTATTGTTCCTCTTTCAATTTGCTGTAATTTACTCATGCTATAAATGATGGAAACTATAAAGGGAACCTGTATCAGGAAGACCTTGTTCCCAGCTATCAATTGCTTGAAGGGTTACAGCAGCATTTTTCAGTTTACAATTCTAGGCGTAGATGTTTTCTGAAAAGTATTTTTTTTTAATTGTTGTGAATTAAATCTAGTGGGAGTTAGTACCTTAAAGAACCTCATATGAAGCAAAGCACCCTTTTGTATGCACATAGCTGTTCTATCATTTGTCTGTCTTAACATGTTTGGATTTTTATGTCTTAGGTTCTTATAAATTGGGGGCACGTGTATTAATAACACACTAATATAATTTTTCAGACACAAAGACAATCTACTTTTCTTTGTGCTGACACTTACCAGTTCTGTGACCATGGTTATATCCCTTAATTTTTCTGAGGTCAATTGTTTATCTGTAAGACGGAGGTGACAAAACTTGTAGTACCTGACTCCTAGGACTGTTGAGAGGATTATAGGATTAAAGAGCTGGAAGGGGCCTTAGAGGTCATAATCTAGTTTAACTTTCTTTTTTGCAGATTATGAAATAGGGGCCCACAGAGGTTAAGGGATTTGCCCAAAGTCACATAGGCAATAAGTGACATTTTGATCTCATAAACTCTGACTCCAAATCTAGTGGTTTTTTTTTTTTAACACAAAACTCTTCATAAAATGAAAGATATTTCTTCCTTCGAAAAAGATTTGGGGATCATGTCGTTTGCACTGGGAAGCAGCAGGTTGATTTCAATTCCATTGAGGGCTTTTATTAAGTAGTGGATCCAGTGTTTCCATAATTTGCAACCAGTCTCAAACAGAGTTCTACATTTTTATAAGAAACTGATGCAGAACACTGATTGGCATGACCAAGCAGGCAGAGAATGGTAATGGAGGATTAATTTGTAACTGTCTTGAATCCCAAACCTGACAGAGCTTGCCATGCAGCAACCATGGGCCTTGACAGAAAAGGAAACTAATCAGTCATTCTCTGCCTTCAGAGTCGAACTCGGTGTCACATCCTCTCTTTCTCTGGTGTGTGTGAAAGAGAGTATGGTACAGTGGAGAGAGCTGGGCTTGGAATCTGGAAGAACTGAGTTCATAATCATACTTCAGATTCTTACTAGCTGGGCAAGTCACTTAACTCTTAGAATCTCAGGGTTGGTTTTTTTTTTATTATTTGTAAAACAAGAGTAATAATAGTATCACATAGGATTTTGTAAGCTTTAAAACACTGTAAAAACAAACTATTATTTGCATTTCCTCAATTTGAAAGTGATATATTTTGTATTCTCTAAGGTTTTGTCTTTCTCTCTTGGTTGTCCTCCCATTTCTCTGACTACTCCTTTTAATTCTGCCTTGTTGGTCCTTCATCTGATTAGTGCCTAGGAACCATAGGTGTACCCCGATATTCTAGCTGAAGCCTTCTTATCTTTTTGGTACATATTTTTCGCTTAGTGACCTCGTTATCTCCCATGTTTTCAAATATCATCTCTACGCAGATCATTCTCAGTTCTTCATGCACAATCTAATCTTTCTCCTGTTCTCTACTCTTGCATCTTCAACTGCCTAATGGACATTTCAAGCTGTATATTCTATAAATAATCTTAAACTTAACATGTCCAAAGCAAAACTGATATTTCCCTTCAACCCCCTCCCCCCATATTTCAAATTTCCCTATTACTGTTATAAGAACCTTGATCCTCTAGTTCTCCAGATTTTCAATACGGGTGTCATCCTTAACATCTCACTCTCTATCACCCACCTTATTGAATCAAGCACTGCCATTTCTACTTTAATAATATCTCTTGTATATGACTCCCTTTCTCTTCTCCCACTCCAATCACCTTGGTACGGGTCCTCATCACTTCATACCTTAACTATTTCAATAGCCTTCTGGTTAAGCTCCCTTCCTTAAGACTCTCTTTACTCTATTCCATCCTCTACTCAGCTGTCAAATTGATCATTTTTAAAGTGCAGGTATAACTATGTCATCCCCATATTCAATAAACCTCCTGTGACTTCCTCATACTTCCAGGACCAAACATAAAATTCTATGGCTTTTAAAGCCCTTCATAGCCTAGACCTTTCCTACATTTTCAGGCTTCTTTCATCTTATTCCATGCCAAGTATATTGTGAGCCGATGTAGTTCCCTTACTGTTCTTTGAACGTCTCACCAACTTTGATTCTTTTTACAGACTGTGCACATTTTTGGAACCATCCCTGACTCTTTATCTTAAGTCTCATCTCTGATTCCTTCTTCTCTGGTTTTCTTCAAGCCACGGCATAAATTTGACTTGCATTAGTCTCTTATTTTCCCCTCTAGTTGCTACTACTTTCCCCTTTCAGATATACCTAGTTATGTACATTTTACTTATTTGCATCAGAACGTATATTTCCTGAGACAGACTGATTTGCTTGTTTTCCTTTTTTTTTTCTTTTTATTTTGTCCCTAGTG
Source organism: Phascolarctos cinereus (assembly GCF_003287225.1). Lineage (NCBI taxonomy): Eukaryota > Metazoa > Chordata > Mammalia > Diprotodontia > Phascolarctidae > Phascolarctos > Phascolarctos cinereus. The sequence continues at coordinate 137,925,248 of NW_027556098.1, forward strand.
CTTAGCATAATGCCTGGCACATAGCATAAGCTTAATAAATTCTTGTTGACTGACTGACTGACTGACTGAATGAATGAATGATAGGATACATCTAAGATGTAGCCAATGAAGACCAGGTGTCTCAGGTCACTTTTTTGCTATAATTCACATACCTGGTTCATCAAAATGTTAAATTGTTTATATTTTTTCAAATTTCATTTAGCCCAATAGGTTTTAGAAGACACTTTGAACCCCTCCATTAATCCTGGGGTTTGTCAACTTTCTATAAAAAGTGGGTACATATAGTTATAGGGAGCCAGGCACTAAGTAGAAATATAAGGCTTGGAGTCAGAAGACCAGAGTTGGAGACCTGATCCTGCTATTTATTCATTGTGTGACCTTGATCAAGTTATTTACCCTTTTCTGGACATTGATTTCTCTATAAGATGTGAGAATTGGAATAAGTACCTTCTGAGCATATTCTTAGATTTAAATGATTTTTTCATTATACGGTCCAAGTTCTGCTGACCTTCTGAAACTATGTCTATGGAGTATCCCAAAATCTGAAGAACAGGTGAAAAGCCAATCATTCATTTGAATTTTTGTTTCAATGATGTCAGTGATCCAGAGGATTGAATAACATTTCATTTTTAATCTAGATATTTTGCATTCAGAAGCTTCAATTTCCAAAGAAGGGAAAAGGCAAGTATGAGAAGTAGGGGAAGACATACTAGAGATAACATCTCTTTCTCTGTGTCTCTCTCTTTGTTTCTGACTCTGTCTTTCTCTGTCTCCCTGTCAGTCTTTCTGTCTGTCTGTCTGTCTGTCTGTCTCTGTCTCTCTCTGTCTGTCTGTCTCTGTCTCTCTTTCACATACATACACAGACGTTTGATTTCTTCTAATTTGTTGCTAAGGGCAGCTGGGTGGTACAGTAGATAAAGTGCTGGGCCTGAAGTCAGAAAGACTCATATTCCTGAGCTCAAATCTAGCCCCAGACATTTCTGTGATGCTGGGCAAGTCACTTAACCCTGTTTGCCTCAGTTTCCTCATCTGTAAGATGAGCTGGAAAGGGAAATGGCAAAACACTCCAACTAGAGTCATGAAGAGTTGGACACAACTGAAACAACTGAACAAAAACAACTATTTGATACTAAGATCATTTCATAGACTACTACAACAAAGCAAAAGAGATGATGATGATTTTATTTTCTCTTTCCCTGGCTGTGTTCAGGGCTAATATGTAATCTTGGGCTTATGTGTAAGTGTGTGTCTTTTCTTTAACATTCTATGTTCTGTAATTCGCTCTGAAATCAGTTATAAATATTGGCACTGAATTCCCACAGAGTCTCAGCATGTGACAATGGTTTTAAAAATGTTCCACTTTATATTCCTCCCCTCCTCAAAATACCCCACAAAAGAAAATTACCCTAATAGTTACCAGAAAAGGTGCTGATAAGTGGCGTGTAATAACTGAAATAAGAGACCCCCTACCAGTGAAGTAAAGTAAATTCTTTGTTGCTGTTAGTTGTCATTCTTGTTCACCCAGCAGGAAGCCTATTAATAATTCTAATATTACCCATTAAAAACTTCATCTATTTTGTTTTATTAGTCATGGAGATTTGATGTTACCATAATGATGGCAGCAGTAGTCAATTTCACTTTATAGTGTTGGCATTGAGAGCTAAGAAACAGGCTTCAATGGTACCATCTTTTAGAGGGAGTATATAATGCATGTGCATATATAACTGAACAAACCAAGTGAGTTCTATCTTTTAACTCCATTGTTTGGCAGCATTATATCTGTCAATCTATGCCCTATACGAACTATATATTCAAAACATATTTCTTGAATTGAACAGACATTAATCCTGCAGTAATTTTCAATCAATTATACAGGTTAATGAAAATAAAAAGCTGCCTTTTTAAAAATCATTTGTTTATTTTTAACCATTTTAAAAATTGATTTCCAAATTCTAGCCTTCCCTTTCTCCTTTCCCCTATCTATTGAAAAGGGAAGCAATATAATATCAATTATAAATGTGAAGCCATGAAACCATATACCCATATTAGTCATATGGCAAAAAATAAACAGTAAAAAACAAGAAACATAGATTGAAAAAAAGTATATTTCAATTTGTAACCAGAGTCCACCAGATCTCTCTCTGGAGGTAGATAGAATTTTTCAGAATGAGTCCTTTGCAATTGTCTGGGATCATTATATTGATAAAAGTAGCTAAATCTTTCACATTTGATCATCCTCAATGTACAATATTGTCCTGATTCTGCTCACTTCACTGTTTATCAGTTAATATGTGTTCCTAGGAATTCTAAAACCATTGTTCCTGTCATTTCTTATAGCACAATAGTATTCCATCCAAATCATATACCGCAAGTTACTCAATCATTTTCCAATTGATTGACATCCCTTCAATTTCCAATTTTCTTGTTATCACAAAAATAACTGCTATAAATATTTTTGTACATATTTGTTGTCCTTTTGTTTGACTTCTTTGGAATACAGACCTAATACTGGCACTGTTGGGTCAAAGGGTATGCACAGTTTTGTAGCCCTTTGGTCATAGTTCTAAATTGTTCTCCAGAATAGTTGGACCAATTCACAACTTCACCAATAGTACATTAGTGTCCCTATTTTTTTCTACATTCTTTCAGCTTTATCATTTCATTTTACTATCATGTTAGTTAATTGAATATGTGTGAGGTGGCACCTCAGATTTGTTTTAAATTGCATTTCTCAAATAAATAGTGATTTAGAACATTTTTTTCATGTAACTATTGATAGCTTTGTCTTGCTCTTCTGAAAATTGCTTGTTCATATCATTCATGTCTATATCTCTATCTCTTCAATTTATGAATGATGCTTATTCTTAGAAATTTGGCTCAATTCCGTAAATATTAGAGAAATTAGGCTTCATCAGAGAAACTTGCTGTAAATTTCCTCCCTCCAGGTTTCCTGATTTCCTTTTAATTTTTATTGTATTTGTTTTGCTTTTCTAAAACTTAAATTTTCTGTAATGAAAACTATTCATTTTACTTCCTATGATCTTCTCTATCTTTTGTGTGGTCATAAACTCTTCCCTTATTCATAGATTCCAATATTTATTGACAGATATTTTCCATGTTCCCTTAATTTCTTCATCATATCATGGTATCACCTGTCATGTCTAAATCATGTGTTCATTTGGACCATATCTTGGTATATGGTATAAGATGTTGGACTCTGATTAGTTTCTGCCAAACTTCCCTCCAATTTTTCCAAATAGTAAGTTCTTGTCCCAAAAGCTTGGATATTTCGGTTTATCAAAAATTAGATTATGATGGTCATTTACTACTGGATATTGTATACCTAAGGTATCCCACTAATCTAAAACTCTATTTCTTTTCCAGTACCAGATGGTTTTGATCATGACCACTAAGTAATATAGTTTGAAATTGGATACTGTTAAGCTACCTTCCTTCACCTTTTTTTCAATTATTCCCTTGATGTTTTTGGCCTTTTGTTCTAAATAAATTTTGTTACTAATTTTTCTAGCTCTATAATAAAATTCTTTGGTAGGTTGATTAATATGGCACTGAAGAAGTATATTAATTTAGGTAAAATTATAATTTATTATATTAACTCAACCTACCCATGGGCAATTAATATTTTTCCAATTTCTTAGATATGAAAGAATACTTTGTAATTGTTTTCATACAATTTCTGAGTTGTCTTGGCAGGTAGACTTGAAAGTATTTTATATCATCTGCAGTTATTTTAAATGGAATTTGTCTATCTCTTCCTGTTGGTCTTTGTTAGTCATATACAGAAATGCTAATGATTTCTGTAGTTTTATTTCATATTCTGCAACTTTGCTGAAATTATTAATTATTTTTACTGATTTTTTGGTTGCTTCTCTAAGTATACTACCATATCATCTGCAAAGAGTAATAGTTTTGCTTCCTCAATGCTTATTCTAATTTCTTTTATTTCTTTTGTTCTTGTCATATTGCTATAGCTAGAACTCATAGAATAATATTGAACAATAGTGATAATAATGGGTATCCTTGCTACACCCTTGATCTTATTGGAAAAGTTTCTAGCTTATCCTCATTACAGATAATACTTGGTGATGGTTTTATATAGGTAATGCTTATTGTTTTAACAAAAGTTTTATTTATCCCTGTGCTTTCTAAAGTTTTTAATAGGAATGAGTGTTATATTTGGTTGAAAGTTTTTTTTTTCTGCATCTGTTGAGATGATCATATGATTTTTGTTAGTTTTGTTATTGATATGGTCAATGTAGATAGTTTCCCTTATATTGAACCAGAGATGCATTCCTGGTATAAATCCCACCAGATAATGGTGTATGATCTTTTGAATATATTGCTATAATCTCCTGGCTGATGCTTGATTTAAAATTTTTGTATCAATATTCCTCAAAGAAATTGATGTTTTTCCTCTTTCTGGTTTAGGTATCAGCACCACATTTGTGTCGTAAAAGGAATTTTTTAGTTCTCCTTCTTTGCATTTGATTGTGAGGTTATCATTTCCTAATAAATGGTCAAAATTTGCAAAGGTGCCATGGACAGCTGAGAAAAAGGTAGATTCCTTTCTATTCCGATTAAATTTTCTTGAAAGGTCTATCATTTCTAAATTTCCTAAAATTCTGTTTATCTATTTAACTTCTTTTTTCTTTATTTTATGGTTAGATCTAACTAGTTGTGAGAGGAAAAGTTGAGGTCCCATGGAAGTATAGTTTTACTTTCCATTTCCTCCTATGACTCATTTAGGTTTTTCTCTAAGAATCTGGTTGTTATACCATTTGGTGCATGTATGTTTAGTATTGATATTACTTCACCAACCCTGATACCTTTTAGCAAAATGTAGTTTTTCTGCTTATTTCTTTTAATTAGGTTTATTTTTGCTTTTGCTTTGTCTGAGATCATGACTGCTATCTGTGCTTTATTTTACTTTAGTTGAGAATTAATAGATTCTGCTCCAGCTCCCTCCTCCCAACTTTTTTTTTTAACTCTTCTTGTCTCTGTGTTTCAAATGTGTTTCTTTTATTGTTGTATTCTGTTTTTTAATCCATTATACTGTTTCCATTTTATGGATGAATTTATCCCATTCACATTCAAAGTTATGATTACAACTGTATTTCCTTTCATCCTATTTCTCCCATTTATCCTTCTTTCTCCCTTTTAACCCTGTTCTTCTTCAAAAGTCTATTTTGCTCTCATCACTGCCTTCCTTAATCAACCCTCCTTCTATCAGCACTCATCTATAGTTTTCTTTCTTCATTTTTGATCTTCCTGGATTGGGTTTCAGCACCATGCTTGTGTTGTAAAAACGTCTATACACCTTTCTAATGTGTTGTAAAAACTCCTATTCACCTTTGATCTTTGTGTTAGGAGTGCTTCAAAGTCCTATATTTCATTAAATATACATTTTTCACCAGGAGGATTATACTTAATTTTTTTTTCTAGGCAAGTCATTCTTGGTTGCCTCCTTTGGTATCTGTAATTTCATATTCCAAGACCTCTGATCCCTTAGTATATAAGCTGCTATATCTTGTGTGATCCTGACTGTGGTATATTGTATTTAAATTGTTTTTCTTTGGCTGTTCGAAATATTTACTCCTTGACCTTAGAGCTCTGGAATATGGCTAAGATATTCCTGGGTGTTTTCTGTTTTTGAATCTCTTTTAGGAGGTGATCAGTTCATTCATTCAATTTCTCTTTTACCTTCGTTTCTAGGATATCAGGGAAGTTTTCCTTAATCAATTCTTCTAATATGATGTCTAGTCTCTTTTAAAAAAAAATCAGGGCCTTTATGTAGTCCCATAACTCTTAAATTATCTCTCCTTGATCTATTTTCCAGGTCAGTTGTGTTTTCATTGAGATATTTCATATTTTACTCCATTTTTTCATTCTTTCAATTTTGTTTTATTGTTTCTTAATGTTTCATGGAATCATTAGCATTCAGTTGCCCAATTCTAATTTTGAAGGAATTAGTTTCTTTGGTAAGTTTTTGTACCTCTTTTTTCATTCTTCTCTTAAGAATATTTTTTGTACTACCTTTACCATTTTGTCCATTTTGTTTTTTTTTTTTTAAGATGTTACTTTCTTCAATATTTCTTTGTGAGTGCCTCCTTTATCAGGCTGTTGATTCTCTTTTCATAATTTTCTCGAATTACTCTCATTTCTTTCCCCAATCTTCTTTTCTCTTATTTTTAAATTATTTTTGAGCTCTTCTGGTGAACATTTTTTTTCCTTTGAGGCTCTGCTTGTAACTGTTTTGTTATAGTTGTCTTCTGAGTTTGTCTTGACCTTCCCTGTCACCATAGTATCTTTTTATAGTCAGTTTTTTTTTTTTTGGAATTTGCTTATTTTCTTAGACTATTTCTTGACTTTTAACTTTGTATTAAATTTGGGTTCTGACCCTGGAGTGGAGAAGGTTTCTAGTTTTTTGTGCTGCTGTTTTCAGAGCTAATTCTAGGGGTCTGTAAGTTTTTAGTACCTCTAAGGTGGCATGACCTAAGGAAAGTTGTAGTCACTACTCTCTTGGCTTGTGATCTAGTCTTTATCCCAGAAGGGTCCTTATTCTCTTCTAAGCACAAGTGCTGGCACTCCTGTTGGTTCTGAAACTGTGACCAGGACCTCTGCTCACTTGTTAGTGAACACAAGCACTCTTCACCAAGGAACTAAGTCCACAGCTCCTAATCCACTATGATTACAAATACTAGTATTCCTCTTTGCCCTGGCACTGTGACATGGAACTGTGTAGAAGTAATGGAACAGTAAGGGCCCTTTGTAATCTCTTTCTGACCAGTTGTCCAACCCCCTGACAATCTGTTGTCTGAGAGCTCCTGAAGCTGCTGGTACCATAGATGCAGCCACTTCTAAGACCTGATGTTGGTGTTGCGAGGGTTTGGCCTGCACTCCGTTTTGGGTAGGACCATCACCCTTATGTGATAGGTCTTTCAATCTGCCTCCTATGTTGTTTTAGGCTGAAAAACTCTTTCAATTGTCCTTGTGTGGGTTCTGTAACTCCAGAATTTGACTTGAGACATTATTTTAAAATTGTTTGGAGAGGAATTTGGGAGACTTAAGGTGTGTTCCTGCCTCTTCTCTGCCATTGTAGCATACACACGCACACACACACACACACACACACACATGCACACACACATATACACACATATTCCTATAGGAATATATAATAGGAGAATCTCTCTCTCTCCCTCTGTGTGTGTGTGTGTGCATATATATATGTGTACATATACATACATACGTGCATATATACATATATGTGTATATATATTCACACACACATATAAAAGCACACAATATCATCCTGAGAGAATGAGATACTTCAAGAACCTGATCTCATACCTGAATATATAACTATTAGCAAGAGGTTAGTCTAAGAACTCATTTATTTAGTTGCTGAAGATATGGAATTGAGCACAAATTAATATTAAAAAATAGTAATATCTTTCATATTTGCATCACATTTCCCATTATAGTAAAGCAGATATCTTAGCATTAATCTTTTAATCAATTGATTTAGTATTGCAACTACAAAACTTTCACTGTTCATCTGCCCTGATTATAGAAACTTGCTATGAAAAAAAGGAGGGACATGATTGTGACAGTATCAAGACTGTCTCTTCAAGGGCACAGATTGACCTGGCCTAAGCCATAATGAGGGTGGGGGAGAAACTCCCTTAGCTCTGTTTGATTCCAGGAAAGAGCCATATTCAACAGTACATTTCCATGTTACTGATAGGGTAGCATACCAACCTCAGAATTAGCCAGGTGGGAAAATTTTCTTATTTAAAAAGAAAATAGAAAATTGGAGAAACTGAGTAAAGAGAATCCTACCTTTGCTTACACAAGATCATCCCTTCATCTTTCCCAGACATAGACATTTACTTATAGTTGTTTTCAGATTTTATTCCCTCTTGGCAGCATGTGGTATTCCCCTTGAATGATGGACTATTGGCTTAATAAAAATTCAGACAATTATACCTGAAATCAAAACTCAGAACAAAATTAAATTGTAGTCCTGTCCAACTAGAATGTCCCCAATCTTTATCCATTTTAAAACAAAATATAGCCAATTATATACTTGAAATTTTTCAAATATTATGATTATATTTTTTCAAGTTAACAGTATTCCTTATACAATAGTTTCTACAAGAAAATTTAGAAATCTAAAATTAACATAAACATTATAATGGATTTTAATACATAACACAGACTTTTTTTGCCAGTCAAATATGTCCATTCATTTGAATGCATTTCCAAATCTTCAAATATAGAAAGACATCATATATAAATTAATCTTTCTATACTAGTCACATTCAAAGTCCAGTATAGAGTGCTTACACTCAATAAAAATAATAATAGCTAACATTTGATATAATGATTACAATATGTCAGTGACTATGCTAAGCAATTTACAGGTATTTTGCCACTTGATCATCACAACAATCCTGGGAGTTAGATGCCATTATTATTCCATTTGCAGATGAGGAAACTGAGGTGAAAGAGAAAAACAACTTGCTCCAGTTCACATAGTTGATAAAGTTCTGAGGCCAGATTTAAACTCATGTTGTCCTGATCTGTGATTTTCCAAACATATTTTGTTAATACCAAGTAGCAAATGTATTTTTCATTAAGTTCTGATTTATCCAAATTATCTTTATACAATACCAATTAAGTGTTATACATCACTTCTGGAATTGCATAATCTATTTCATTTCATTTTAGATGACTTTGCAAGTAATTTACCTAAGCAATTATATTCTATCGAGTCACTTCAGACTAAATTCAAGGCTCTCTCTCTCTCTCTCTCTCTCTCGCTCTCTCTCTCTCCCTCTCTCCGTGTGTGTGTGTGTGTGTGTGTGTGTGTGTGTGTGTATGTGTTTCCTGAAGTGGTAAAACCACCTCCTACTAGAATAATGCATCTATAATCCTCCAGGAAGGGGAGAGAGACAAGTGCCATCACAGTTCTTAATCCTAGCTAAAAACTTTCCAAAAACAAAAAAACAAAAAACAAAAAACAAAAAAGGATATTTTAACATTTGGAAAATCTTCAAACCATAATTTGGAAATTTGCCATAAAGATATTACATTTTAATACAATTTAAGACCTGGAATGGCTAGGCCACCTTCCCCTGTGTTTCTTTTCATTAGTTCCGTTGATATTCTGGACCTTTTGTTCTTCCAAATGAATCTTGTTATTATTTTTTCTAACTCTATAAAATAATTTTTGGTAGTTTGATTGGTATGGCACTGAATAAGTAAATTAGCTTAGGTAGAATTGTCATTTTTATTGTATTAGCTCGGCCTACCCATGAGCAACTGATGTTTTTCCAATTATTTAGATCTGACTTCATTTGTGTGAAAAGTGTTTTGTAATTGTGTTCGTAGAGTTCCTGGGTTTGTTTCAGGAGGTAGACTCCTTAATATTTTATAATGTCTACAGTAAGTTTAAATGGAATTTATCTATCTCTTGCTATTGGGCTTTGTTGGTAATATATAGAAATGCTCATGATTTATGTGGATTTATTTTATAGCCTGTAACTTTGCTAAAGTTGTTTTATCACTTCAAGTAGTTTTTTTACTTGAGTCTCTAGGATTCTCTAAGTATATCATCAAATCATCTGCAAAGAGTGATAGCTTTGTTTCTTCTTTGCCTATTCTAATACCTTCAATTTCTTTTTCTTCTCTTATTGCTAAAGCTAACATTTCCAGTATGATATTGAACAACAGTGGTGATAATGGACATCCTTGTTTCACCCCAATCTTATTGGAAATGCTTCTAGCTTGTCTCCGTTACATATGATAATTACTGAAGGTTTTAGGTAGATGCTATTTATTATTTTAAGGAAGACTCCATTTTTTCATATTCTCCCTATTGTTTTTAATAGGAATGGGTGTTGCATTTTGTCAAAAGCATTTTCTGCATTTATTGAGATGATCATGTGATTTCTGTTAGTTTTTGGTGTTGATATGATCAATTATGCTGATAGTTTTCCTAATATTGAACCAGCCTTGAATTCCTGGTATAAATCCTCCCTGGTCATAGTGTATTATTATTGTGATAAGTTGTTGTAATCTATTTGCCAATATTTAAAATTTTTACATCTATGTTCATTAGAGAAATTGGTCTATAATTTTCTCTATTTTGACTCTTCCCATATTTGTATCATAAAAAGAATTTGGTAGGACTCCTTCTTCGCCTATTTTCCTCAATAGTCTATATAGTATTGGAATTAATTGTTCTTTAAATGTTTGAGAGAATTCACTTGTAAATCTATCTGGCCCTGGAGATTTTTTCCTAGGAAGTTAATCAATGGCTTGCTCAATTTCTTTTTCTGAGATTGGGTTATTTAAGTGTTTTACTTCCTCTTCTGTTAATCTGGGCAATATATGTATTTGTAAATATGTATCCATTTCACTAAGATTGTCAAATTTATTGGCATACAATTGGGCAAAATAGTTCCTAATCATTGTTTTAATTTCCTCTTCCTTGGTGGTGGATTCAACCTTTTCATTCTTGAAACTGGTAATTTGGTTTTCTTCTTTCTTTTTTTTTTAACTAAAGTAACCAAAGGTTTATCTATTTTATTGGTTTTTTCATAAACCCAGCTCTTAATTTTATTTAATAGTTCAATAGTTTTCTTAATTTCAATTTTCTTTATTTCTTCTTTGGTTTTCAATATTTCTAATTTGGTATTTAATTGGGGATTTTTAATTTGGTTTTTTTTATAGTTTTTTTTACTTGGATGCCCAATTCATTAATCTCCTCTTTTCCTATTTTATTCATACAGGCATTTAGAGATATAAAACTTCCCCTAAGAACTGCTTTCACTGCATCCCATAAATTTTGGTACGTTGTCTTATTATTCTCATTCTCTTGAAGGGAGTTATTGATTGTTTCTATGATTTGTTGTTTGACCCAATCTTTTTTTAGGATTAGATTATTTAGTTTCCAATTATTTTTTATTCTATCTTTCTATGGCCCTTCATTACATATAATTTTTTATTGCATCATGGTCTGAAAAGGACGTATTTAGTATTTCTGCCTTTCTGCATTGGATTGTGAGTACATGTCCAATTTTTGTGTATGTGCCATGTACCACCAAGAAAAATGTGTATTCCTTTCTATCCTCATTCAATTTTCTCCAGAGGTCTGTCATACATGTCTTTTCTAATGTTCTATTCACCTCCTTAACTTTTTTCTTGTCACTCTTTTTCAAATGTGTTTCATGTAAATAACATATTGTAAGATTATGGTTTTTAATACATTCTGCTATCCCTTTCTGTTTCATGGGAGAGTTCATCCCATTCACAGTTATGATTACTATCTGTGTCTTTCTCTCTACCCTTTCTCCCTCCCACATTTCTACTTTTCTTTCTACTTTCTCCTTTTCCCTCCTCACTAGTGTTTTGCTTTTGACCACCACCTCCCTTCTATTAGCCCCTTCCCCTTTCTTCCCCTTTACCCTTACTGCTTCTTCCTTCCTTTCTATCCTCCTTCCTTTTTCTTTCCCCTTTTCTCTCCTACTGCCTACAGAGTAAGTTAGATTTCTACACCTAATTGATTATGTTGTTCCCCTCTTGAGCCAAATCTGATGACAGTAAGGTTCAAACAATGCTCATTTCCCTCCTTTTTTTTTTTCCTGTGCTGTAGTAGGTTTTTGTGCCTTTTCCTTTAATGTAATTTACACTTGTCTGCCTCCTCCTTTCCTTTTCTGTCAGTACGTTTTCTTAGATCAGATTAATCCACTTACTTGGATCCATTTAACCTATTTGATTAGATTTTTTTTATCATTGCATCAAAGTCAACTTATATCCACCCCCTTTATGTATATCCCTTTAACATCATGTAATAACAATACAGTTCTCAAGAGTTACAAGTGTCATCTTTCCTTGTAGGGATGTAAAGAGTTTGCCCTTATTAACAACATGTTGTATCTTTCTGTCCCGTTTACCTTTTTATGTTTCCTTTGAGTCTTGGATTTTGAAGATCAAATTTTCTGTTGAGCTTTGGTCTTTTTATCAGGAAGGTTTGGAAGTCTCATATTTCACTGAATATCAATCTCCTCCCCTGAAAGATCATGCTCATTTTCACTGGGTAGTTAATCCTTGGTTGTAATCCAAGCTTCTGTGCCTTATGAAATATCGTGTTCCATGCCTTACAGTCTTTTAATATAGAAGCTACTGTGGTCCCATGACATTTAAATTGATTTTTTTTGGCTGCTTGCAATATTTTCTCTTTGACCTGGTAATTTTGGAATTTGGCTACTATATTCCTTGGTGTTTTCAAGTTGGGATCTCTTTCAGGAGGTGATTGGTGGATTCTTTCTATGGCTATTTTACCCTCTGGTTCTAGGACCTCAGGGCAGTTTTCCTTTATGATTTCCTGAAAGATACGGTCCAGACTGTTTTTTTAATCATGATTTTCTGGTAGACCAATAAATTTTAAATAGTCTCTCCTGGATTGATTTTCCAGGTCAATTGTTTTACCAGTGAGGTATTTTATGTTTTCATCTGTTTTTAGGGACTTGTTTTCTTCAGTGTACTTTTTTTTCCCAGTTGGCCAATTGTATTTTTTAAGGACTTATTTTCTACAACTAATTTTTGTCCTTTTTTGAAGCTATTGACTCTAACTTGCATGCCTCTCATTTCTTTTCCAATTTTTTTCTTCTGCCTCTCCCATTGACTTTTCAAATCCTTCTTGAGATCTTCTAAGAAGGCTTTTTGGGCTTCAGACCAGTTCATATTCTCTTTTGAGATTCCAGATGTGGGCTTCTTAACAAAGTTGTCCTCTTCAGAATTTCTGCCTTAATTTTCACTGTTATAGTAATATGAATTTATGGTACATTTATTTTTGCTCATGCTGTTTGCTTATTTCCTGCCCTTTAAAGAGACTGAGCTCTCCTGCTGGGGATCATAAGGGACTGAACCAAGATTCTTGTTTTGAAGGCCGAGGGTCTGGTCACTGGCTTTGTGTGCTGGGGCCTCTGATGTTGGTAGTTGGAGGCCATAGAGTTCTGGCAGCTTACCTGGTGTTGGGCTGGAATCAGCAACACTGAAACTCTAGGGGTAGGATTGGGTAGTCTGGCCCCTGGAGATTGCCTGCTTTTCCTTTCCTTTCACTTTCTTCAGCTCCTTTCAGATGGACTCGTGGGATGTTTATCCACCTGGGGCCCCGTGGAGTGTGTCACAGAGTTATGCTAAGACACTGAGAGACTGCTGTAGAATGCTGAGGCACCTAGTGGTTTTCTGTGCTGGTTTCCACTGGTTCCCCTGGCCTCCCTGTGGCACTTGGAGTCCAGGTGTTGGTGTTTGCCTGCTCCACAACCTGAGTTTCAGGATCTCCTCCTGGTATGCTGAGGTGAGGCTTTCTGCTAGCTTGCTGTTCTGTCCTGCTCCCCTTCCCCTTGGGCCTTTCCCATTAATCTTTCAAGCTACCTGGACTGCTGTACCCCATCTTTTTTCTGGCTCAGCTTTTCCAGAGTTTTTCCTGGGGTGATATTTTCTGGGCTTTCAGAGGTTGATAAGGAAGGGTGAGAGTGACTTAGTCCTTACTCCACCATCTTGGCTCCCAGAAGCAGAAGACCTCTCTGTCTCTCTGTCTCTGTCTCTCTGTCTCTCTCTCTCTCTCTCTCTCTCTCTCTCCCCCTGTGTGTGTGTGTGTGTGTGTGTTTGTGTGTGTGTGTGTGTGTGTGTGTGTGTATGTGTTTTCTCAAGTGGTGAAATCACCTCCTACTAGAATAATGCATCTATAACCCTCCAGGAAGGGGAGAGAAACAAGTGCCATCACATTTCTTAATCCTAGCTAGAAACTTAAAAAAGAAATTCCACAAAGGATATTTTAGCATTAGAAAATCTTCAAACCATAATTTGAAAATTTGCCATAAAGCCTAGTTACAAATTTTAGCTTCTAACTAGTTTGCAATGCTGTAATTTCTTTAAGAAAAAACGCAGAATGAACAAAAAATTCATTCCTTTTTTATCTGTCTTATCTGTATAATCTCCAATTGACTAGGGTTGTAAAGACAGAGAGAATGAAAGAATATCAAAGTTTTCCTCCTTGTCTCCCCACTGAAAATCTAATCAAAAGTCAGTGAAAGTAAATACCTCCTTAATATTGGCAACAGCTGGTGATCATGGGCACCAAGGTGAAGGTAGGGGATGGGCTCCATGTGGCATTTGGTTACTCATCAGGGCCCCCTTTGAATAACTTGAGAGATATCACCCTCTGCTAGAGTTTTCATCCTTCTTGCATTTCCTGAAATCACTCTCAAAGCACCTTCCTATTATATAGTGAGGCATATTGACCTTCTTATGCCCTACCCCCTTGGCTCTAAATGTCCCTTTCTAGTCATACTTCTCTGACTATTCCCTACAAAAGTGACATCTTAAGATTGGCATGGTCTTTGTTCTTAGAGAAATCTAGATTGTATGGACATGAAAATGAGGCACAGTGTTGGTTTGAAAGCCCCACCTCTCAGAACCAATAATCTATTTTTCCTGGTTCTTTGAGTCTTGTGTTTTAGTATGTGCAGGTGAAAACAATCAAATGTCATATATTTATCTGGCCAAATTTGTTTCTCACAATTATTGAAATACTGAGTCCAGTCTGAACTGAGTTCTACCACTTGAGGTTTAAACATTCAAATAGGATGTTTTCCTTTATCTTAAGCTTTTAATAATTTGCCTAAGCAGCAGTCAGCAGATTTACCCTGTTCCAACTGGATATTGATACTAATATCACTTTGCCTTGTGGCCACTCAAAGTTGAGAAAGACCATCTACTCACCATTGCCCTATTTCTTTCGCACCGTTCCTTTTTTTACATGCACAAATGAGAAAGAATCAGTTTTAGATTTGGGAGCTATTTCTCCTTATCTTTCCTGAGTCTGGGGAGTTTATTTCTTTGACCACTTCACAGCTGAATGCCCACTGAGAGTCCACCCCAACCTGCAATCAGACAAGGGCCTGAGTACTTTCTGCTTAGTCAAATAGTGAGATTCAGTGATAGCTTGTGAGGAAGTAGATCCCAGCTGGATTGCCAAATTTTTAAAAAGAAAATCTTTGTTCTGGCTTTACCCTGAGGGAACTCAAGAGGGAAAAAAAAGTAAAGCATATTTTATTTAGCATGCAAAGGAAGTAAATGTTGAATAGACTGGCCATAAATTCAAACTGTTCTGCTTTTATAGACAGGAGTAAATAGCTTCTATATAATGGAAAGGTAATCTAGGTTGGTACATATTTTCAAAGATTAGTTGGGTTAATTCTTCCCATATTAGAGCATCCTAGAAAGATGAAATTAATGCTAAGGAAATGGGATCAGTGCACATGTAGAATGCCCTCTCCTGCAGGTTGGCAGCCAGTGCACAAAATCTAAAGGTCATGAGGTCACTCACACTGACTCTGCACTAGTGTCTGACTTTGTATAATAATTAATCACTGTGCGTGGAAAGGGCATGGTATGTGAATCAGGAATAGAGGAATGGCTCATATTCACTTAATTTTTCCTTTCCTTTTATCTCTGCTGTCAATCCTATTTATCTGAGGTAAAATCCGGTTAAATTATAAACTAGTATTGGTGTAGGAATTCTTGTTGCTAAGCATCCGAAAGATATAAATTAATTTAGCTTTTGCACACATCCTTTGAAATGTGGTTCATTTAAAACCTAAGAATGGTAACCAATACAACCACTGTCTAAGCAATTATACTAGTAGTTGTCACTACCACACCCACATTCCCCTTCCCCAATTTCTTATCCCATTATATCTACCTCATTTTATCTATAATCTCTTATATCTACCAATTAGCCTATGAAGTGAGCAGGTCAGGGAATAGTGTTGCTAGGTTTCCTGAAAACTGAGAACCAGACAGGTTCCTATGTAATTTGCCCTAGATCATACAGTTAATTAGAAGCAAAATTTGGCTCCAAACTCTACCCTTTTGCCTCATAGCATAGTACTGTTTTCACTACACTAAGAATTAAGGTACAAATGGATAAAGCAAAGTTTTTCAAGATATTGTGCATTACATTTTTATTCAATTCTCTGGAGGTTAGCTGGTAGTTAATATTGAATTTCTTGTCATTTGGGATACCTTTTGTTTCTTTAATTTCATTATTCTCCTGCTTTCTCTCTTGCTCTCTGCCTTGACCATTTCATGATCAAATACTGACTTAGCAATAGGATGTTTAGAAAAGGAAAACTGCATTTTGCATCTTATAAGCAATATTGGTGAAAAGAAGGAAGGAAAAAAATTCTCGGGAAGGTATTAGGTTAGTGTAAACTTTGGCATCCCAAAACATTTAATTTTCAATGTATTCTTGTTCTTTAGAATGAGTAAAGAACTTATGCTATTAAAATAATAAAACATTGATTGACTTGATTGGTCATATTATAGATATCTGCAACTTTAATTTTTCAAAACATTTCCATTTATTATATAATATTATTTTCACAACAGCTTTATGAAGCAGGCAGAGCAGGTTTATTACTTCTGCTTCAAATAAGAAAATTGATGACTTAGGGGCTTGAGACATGTAGTTTATAGCATAGCCATGAGTAAAAATCAGGAATATCAGAGTTGAAGTTACTTAGGAGACCAGTGGGTCGAATTCATATCTGAATAGGACTCCCTTATAAAATAATGATGAGAAATAGACATCTAGGTCTTCTTGAAGACTATTAGTGAAGGGTAATTAATTACTTTTAAGATAATCCATTCCAGTTATATAACTTTCATGGAATGTATTTTTCCTATGCATAGTGATCAAATCTCTCTCTCTCTCTCTCTCTTCTCTCTCTCTCTCTCTCTCTCTCTCTCTCTCTCTCTCTCTCGGTAATGGGGTCAAGTGACTTGCCCAGGGTCACATAGCTAGTAAGTGTCAAGTGTCTGAGGTCAGATATATCTCTCTCAATACCACCTAAAATCACAATAGTTTTTTTTCCTGCTATATTGCATTGTTAACTAATATTTAGCAGTTCATTAAAATTTCCAGATCTTTTTTTTCAAGGTAAACTGCAATCTAATCATGTCTCCTCCATTTTGTATTTGTGAAAATGATTTCTTTGAGCCTAAATATTCTTTGTTCTATTTCATTGCATGAGATCCAACTCATTCATCTTTCAAGATCTTTGTGTATCTTGACAATGTCATCCAATGTATTAGCTCTACCTCCAAGATCCGTCATCTGAAAAAATTTATAAAAATGTTCTCTTTCCTTTGTCTGAGTCATTAATAAAATGTTAATTACCTCTGGGCCAATACAAATCACTAGAGCCCTCCACTAGTGTTCACTGCCCTCCAAGGTAATATCAACTCATTAGTGATGACACTTTGAGTCCAACCATTCAACCAGTTTTGAATACAACTATTATCTAACTGATAGCTCTCTGTTATATCCATAAGGACAGAATAAGCTGAATGCATTTAAAATGAAGTATTTTTTTTCAGTTTCAAATTCTCTCCCTTTCTTTGCCCTTCCTCTACCCATTGAGTGTATATACGCACACACACACACACGCACACACACATACACATAGATATGAATATATATATATATATATATATATATATATATATATATATATATATATAAAATAAAAGATATGTATATATGTGTGTATATACATATATATGAAGGATATATATAGATAGATATTCATTTTATGTATATATATGTATATATATATGAAGTCATATAAAATATTTTCACACTTGTCATGTTCTGAAAAAATAAAAGAAGAGAAATAAAAAGAGAAAAAAATGTGCTTCGATCTGTACTCTGAGTCCATTAGTTCTCTATCAGTAGGTGAGTAGTATTTTATATCATGAGTCCTTTAGAACTGTGGTAGATTATTTTATTAATTGCAATTACTAAGTCTTTCAAAATTGATTATATTTATAATATTGCTATTATTGTGTATGCTATTCTTTTGGCTCTGCAAACTTCATTTTGCATCAATTCATATAAGTCTTCATCTGGCAAATGTTTTCCTGAAATTTGGTAATCTACTTCTATGGTATTCCTCTTACTCATTAGCTTGATAACTGTAAAAACAAAGCAAAACAAAACAAAAAACAAACAAAAACAAACAAAAAAAGGAAAATGAGATTAATCTATCATCTTCTTGTTGAAGCCATGTTATCTCTCTATGATCACTTCTTTCTTTTCTATGTATTCATTAGACTTACTTTGATAACACAATGTAGAATTTTGCCAGAAATCAACCTCACCAACTTATAGATTGTACACTTTAATCTTTTCTCTTTTTAAGGAATCAGAACAATTATCCTTCTGTACTTATTCGCTACTTCTCTCATTTTCCATTAACTTTCATGGAATACTGATGAGAATTCTGATTCAGATGATAAAAGACATCCCAAAATTAGACCAATATCATGATAATGAATTACTAGTGTAACTTGGTTACTTGGTTTTTCAATTCTTTTACTATTTACTGAGATTCCCTCTCTGCTGCCTCTTTCTGGCCTCAACCAAATGCAAACTCTCTTTTCTTCTTGTCTATTCTATTTTCTGAACTTAGCATTTTCTTTGGCTTCTGATAGCTACTTACTGATCCTCCTCATCTAGTAATCCATTTTGTGACCCCATCTTGTTGTTGCCTATGACCACAGCATAAAAATATCATCAAGAAGAAATTTATAGTCTCATTGAGGAGACAAGTCACACCCACAGCCAACAAATATAATACAAGTCACTATAACATCAAGTGCTAGATTAATATTGTTACTTTATATTTTTATGGTACTTTATTCCTATCAAAGCAAGTTCACATCCATTATTGCCTGAAATTCACACAAGTAATATCAGAGTTCAGAGAAGGGCAAGATCAATGTGGGTTGGGGACCCTTTATTTGCTGGAAATGCCATATTAAAGCACATAATAACCTTTAGTCTAGGAACTCAGCACTGCTAAATGTCATAGATCTCATTTGGATTCTGGCAAATGGCACAAAATAAACATTATCCTTAGCTTGGCATTAAAAGTAAATGAAAAAAGAAATTTAGGGTTAGACATAGGCAACATGCATATTCTTACTAAAATCCAGGGGAGTTTAGTGTAAAAATTGACTGGAGGAGTTGACCTTTAATTAGTTTGAAAATATGAAGTTCCTATCTGACCTCATAAGAATTATTTTTAGAGTTGAGTGATTTTATAACAGATTACAGTTTTACTGGATGTTTCTTCTAGCCTATTCTTATGGTATTTTTATGTACAGCTCTTTATAGGAGCATGAACGTGCATGTGTGTGTGTGTGTGTATGTAAATTTATACACATACATCTGTGTACCTTTCATAGTGCAAAAAATTAGTGCTAAATTCATACAGTAGTTCAATTGCCAACTGCTTTTGGTTGGTTAGAGACAAACAAAACAGGTTTCCTTTTTGTTCAGATTCAGACATTTTAGTGGTGGAAAAATGTATTTTATGTGATGTGAAAAAATATACCACAAAGAGATTTTTTTTCTTTCTGTTTATTATTTAAATATATGAATACCTCAAGGGCAGTTAGGTCATGCAGTGGACAGAATGCCAGACTTGGAGTTCAAATCTGGCCTCAGATAGTAACTGTGTGACCCTAGGTAAGTCACTTAACCCCATTTGCCTCAGTTTCCTCATCTGTAAAATGACCTGGAGAAGGAAATGGCAAATGACTAATATCTTTGCCAAGAAATCCCCAAATGGGGTCACAAAGAGTTGGACACAACTGAAATGACTGAACAACAACAACAGCAACAATAGCAACAACACAATAGCAATTTGTACACCTCAGAGAAAAGTATTATACAGTAGCAAAAAGCATTTAAAAAAAAAGGAAATAATACCAGACTGGGAAATACAGAACCTCAGTTCTAGGCCTGGCTCTGTTGAGAATGAGTTTTGTGGTCTATAATTCAAATAACAATTTTACTTATCTGTTATGAAAGAAGGAGGAGCAGAGGATTTTTCTGAATGGAATACTCCTGTCAATTTAAGGTCGCAGAATCTTGGGTACTGAAGTTTTAATGAACCACAAGTCATTATCTAGTCTTGGCACAGCACAAGTAGAACTAGATGACCTGAGAGGTCAGGATCCAATGTTAGATTTATAATCTTAAAGGTTTTATCATTACCTTTTATGACTGCTTTCTAGGTCAGTGGTCTCCAAAATTTTTTGATTGTATCCCATCAGGAAAAAAAAAATACCCATACACACACAACTATGTGTCCCAATATGTGTATATTACATGTGTATACAACATGTGTATATTTATACATACACACACACACACACACACACACACACACACACACACACACAATTCTCAGCCTTGGATTAGTCCAACCAGTCACTGCCTTCACTCTTGCAATGTACTACTGAATAAAGATGAAGAAAATCATGCAACTTTTCTCACTGGGTACATTTTGAATTGATGTCATACAACCTCAATTGGGTCCTCAGAGCTTTCAGGCAATCCTAGTCTATCCCACTCTCTACAGTGGCACTTCCAAAATTTTTCATCCCTCTTCAAACCTTCCATGTGTCCCCCTCTCCCTGTCTTCTGAACTAGATCCTTGCCTTGTATTTTACAAAAAAAGAATTTAAAAAATAGTTGAGGCCATTCCCTGTAAGCTCCCTCTTCTGTCCTCTTATCTCCTATCACTCAGATGTCTTTTGCTACTATCTCCTTCTTCATCCCAGCTTCACATGATGAAGTAGTCTTACTCCTTAAAAGATTAATTCCTCCACATGTTCTGGTGATCCCCTTCTATCCCATCTACTTCAACATAACTGTCCCCTCTGTCATTCCTATTCTATCAATTGTTTTCAATCTCCTTTTCGCTATTGTGTCATTCTCTAATGCCTACAAATATGTCCCTGTCTCCTCTATCCTGGAAAACAAAAACAAAAATGAAACATCGTGGATCCTCTAACTCCATGCTAACTATTGTTCTATATATCTTCTTATATGTCTTCTAAAATAAGTGCTTCCACTTTCCTCTTATTGTCTTCTTAACTCCTTTCAGTTCAGCTTCCAAACTTAGTCTATCAAAACTTTTATCTTCATAGCTACCAGTGATCTCTTAGTTGTCAAATCTGGCAGCCTTTTGTCAAGGCTCATTCTCCTTAACCTCCCTTCAGCCTTTGATGTTGTTAATTACTCTCTGCTCCCATTCATACTCTCTTCTCTTTAGGTTTTCTGAACACCACTTTCTTTTGCTTCTTCTACTTTCTGACTGCTCTGTTGCTCTCTTTTCCTGGATCCTCTTCTAGATCACTCTCTCTAATCATAAATGTTCTCCAGGGTTAGGTCCTTGGTGCTCTACTCTTCTTTTATTCTACTTCACTTGGTGATCTCATCAACGCTCTTGGATTTAATTACCACCTCTATGCTGTTGATTCTCACGTCTACCTATCCTGCCACCAAACTCTCTGTTTACTTACAGTCTCACTTTTCCAGTTATCTTTCTGACACCTCAAACTACATGTCCAGTAGACATCTTACACTCAATGTTTCCAAAACTGAACTCATTATCTTTTCCCCTAAACCCTCCCCAACTCTTATCTTCCCTATTAATATAGAGGGCAACATCAACCTCCCAGGCCCTCAGGTTCACAACATAGGAGGAAACCTGGACTTTTCAATATCTCTTGCCCTTCATATACAAGCTAATGCCAAGGTCTGTTGATTTCATCTTTGCAACATCTCTCCAATTTGCCTCCTTCTCTCCTCTGACACTGCCACCACTCTAGTGCAGGACCATATTGCTTCATCCTGGACTAATAATAGTAATAGTCTGCTGGTGGCTCTGCCTGTTTCAAATCTCATGTTTCAATGTGTTCAAATCTCACTCTAGTCTATGCATTCTGCCAGTAAAGTGATTTTTCTAAAGGGCAAGATCTATCATGTCATCCCCTCCTCCCCCATTGATTGAACTCTTGTGGCTTCCTAATGTTTCTAGGATCAAAGACAAATTGCTCTATTTGACATTCAAAACCCTTCATAACCAAGTCCCCTTCTATTTTTCCAGTCTTCTTATACCTTACACCTGACATACACTCTTCCATCCAGTTACACTAGCTTCCCGGCTATTCCACAAACATTACATCTTTTGTTTTGTGGGATTTCTTTGGTTGTTTCACATGCCTAATACTCTTCCTTCTCTTCTCTGCCTACTGGCCTTTCTTGGCTTCCTTTAAATCCCAACCAAAATATAGTCATTTTTTGGAAGCCTTCTCTAAGCTTTCTTAATTCTAGTTCTTTCCCTCTCTTAACTGTTTCCTATTTATCCTGTACATGGCTTTTTTTCATATATTTTTGTCTGCATGGTGTCTCCCCCACTAGATTATAAGCTGCTTGAGGGCAGGAACTGTCTTTTGTTTCTATTTTGCATCCTCAGCACTTAGCATAGCACTTCATATTTAGTAGTCAATTAATAAGTGTTTATTGATTTTTAAGTTTAATCTATATTATTATAATTTTCCATTACTTCCAAAATCTAGTCTAAACCAAAGGTCTGAAAACTACTGCCAACATCTATTTTGTACATCTCTGATCTGAGTGCTTTCATTGTTTTTTACATTTTTAAATATATTAAAACTTTATTTACAAATATAAAAATCATTTTTGTCACCTTATGGTGGGCTAGATTTGACTGGCTACAGCAAACTCCTACAAATACCTCAGAAGGAAGTATTATTTTTATACTCAGCATCAAAAATGCTAAGGAATAGAAAATAATGGGAAGCAATGAAAAGGAAAGTATATGTTTTCTATGGTAAGATCTATTGGATTCTAGAAGTTTCCCCCACATCAAGTCTTCTTCCCTGAGGTATCATAAGATTTAGATCTGGACAGAATCTTAGAGTTAGGAATTTGTCATCTAATCCAATTCTCTCATAGTGCTTATTTTTTTAAAAATCCTCTTAAGGAACTATTGAAAATTATCTTTATGTGATAATTACAATGTTATCTATGAAGAAGACTGTATGGGGAACCTTGCCATTTATAGGGAATCTCTTGTCCATTTGGATTCTTCACAGAATATTCAACAGAAAAACTTCAAATGGCTTTGACAAGCTCTTTGTTGTTATTGTTTCATCACTTCAGTCATGTCCAACTCTCTGTGACTTCCAGTTTTCTTGGCAAAGATACTGGAATGGCTTGCCTTTGCCTTTTCCATCTAATTTTACAGATGAAGAAACTGAGGCAAAGAGGGTTAAGTGACATGCCCAGGGTCACACAGTTGGTAAGTGTCTGAGACCAGATTTGAACTCAGGAAGATTAGCCTTCCTGATTTCAGTCTGGGCAATTTATCCACTGGGCAACTTAGCTGCCCTTGGTAAACTTAGACCTCCTTGTTTTGTGTATCACTTGATATTGATAATGACTTACATTAGTTTCTAGATAATGATGCTTTATTATGCCAGCCCATCCCTGGTTCCTGAGTGAGAGAGAGAGAGAGAGAGAGAGAGAGAGAGAGAGAGAGAGAGAGAGAGCGCTCAAGGAAAAATTCTTCATCTCCATTTAAGCTTTCATAATCCTCCACTTAAGCTTTTGTAATGCTATTTTCCACACCATTCCACATGGGGATTGGATGTAAGCACATACCATGTATGATCATGTGCTTTAGTTTCTGTTTGGCTCTATCCCAGGATCCACACCTATTACAAATAGGTGTCTATGTCAGCTTCTGTTAGTAACGAGATAAATTCTCCTAATTTTCCACCCCAATCCCTTTGACCTTTCAGCCTATTTGCAGAGCTAATGGTTCCTGTATCTTCTCCATATTTATCTTTCTTCTAAGACAATCTGGTTATGGAGCTCAACTAGTGTGCAATCACTCTTTCAGTCTCTATTAGGCTAAGCTCATCTTTCTTCTTTTCTTTCCACTGGCAGCTCCAAGTCCTCCACCTTCTACTTACCTCCCTCTCCCAACCACATCTCTCCCCTACCCACACTTGGGTGAGAAACAAAATTAAGTCACCTGTTTGGGAAGCATTTTTGCTCACTGCTATATCCCATAGCATATTCCAATAACCACCTGTGAAGGACATCACACACACACACACACACACACACACACACACACACACACTTTCTTCCTGTCTCCCGTGAGATTAAAATCATGTCATGAACAATACGGTTACACACAGACAGACACACACAAAACAACTATCTACTATTCCATACATTAGAGAAGCCAGTGTCAAACTGTGTCATAATAAATTCTGTTGGAGTCCATGAGAACATAGCTTTACTGAGGTTACATACTTAACCTGAGGTACACATGCCCCAAGGAGTCAGTCTATGGATAGTTTTCATTGGGTTGCTGAAATTGGAATGAAAAATAAGTTTGTATTTACATATATGTAGTCTTATATGTAATAAAAGTATTTTATTGCATGAATTCAAAATAAAACATTATTTTGAGAAGAGTTCTGTCCATAGGTGTCCCCAGACTGCCTAAAGGCTACATGACACAAAAATTGTTTAAAAAAAAAAGAAAGCAAAGAATACCTCTTTTAGAGTGAGAAGGTGATTTAGAGGAAAGCTGAACCTATATCTTCTTAAAAATTGAAGAGTATAGGTGTATACTTGTGGTGGGTGGGTCAGTGCCCCCACTCATGATGAAGAAACTGAGGCCCAAGATTTTGAACTTAGGTTGTCTGACTCTAAACTCAACACTTCCTGACAACTTGGAGAGATCAGTGTGGACTAGAAGAATCATGGAATGTTGGCAAACAAAGACTAGAGCAGTTAACTAGCCCTTGAAGGCAAAGTGTTTGAGCTAAGAGGAGGATAAGAACATATGACAGAGGAAGCAGAAGGAGCACATAGGAATATTTAAATCCCTCGACTCCATGTATTATTGGTGACTGCAGATCTTTTAACTTCTTTTCTTGGAGAAAGCAAGTTTCCCATAGAACCATTCTTCCTCTGGTAAAGATTGGGGTCTATAGGATAGATGGGCTTACCAGAAAGTTGTAACAGGAAATTGGTAATATTTACAAGGCAGGAAGATAGATTCTAGAGATCTCCAAGAAAAGATAATTCCTCTAGGAACTATTTCCAACACAAAATGCTTCCAACTGTACCTACTTTCTCTTTTGTCATGAACTCTCCCTTCTTTCATTCTTGTTCAATTCTTTCAGCTAAGTTTTAATTAGATGCTAGTAGCCTAACCCCTCTCTTTGACATCTGTTAATCTTCCTTTTAAAAAGAAATATATACCCTGGGGTGAGGGCAGTCTACAGATAGTGCCAGGAAGCAAATATTTGAAACCGAATCCCAAGGATTTCCTGTGTGTTCTTCACACGTCCAGTTTGGATGAGTGACTAAGATTGAATATTTGGTGATTGATTGCCAGTACTTCCTGGTTATGACAGTTGTAAAATCCAAATGAACTCCCAAATGGTCAATTATAGGAGTGCCATATACATATAGGCAGACAGAGCAGTCAGGCCTGGGGAGGAGATGATTTTCAGCTCTTTCGAGCTTCACTGCTTATTTTTCATTAAGCTTACTCTAATTTACTTGGAGCCCTGGGCATGAAGACATTGGTACTTTCTGATTTTCATGTATAAATGAAATTTTCTAAGCTCCTACGGCCCCATACTTTGTCAGGCTCCTAATGGGACCTGCTATGTTGATTACTCAGTCTGAAATACAGACGTGTGCCATTGGACTGTGTATCCTACTGGCAAGTACATTCATTTTGCTAAATTCCCATAAATGAATTTTAAGTAATTGTCAGAGCTAGGCAGACTTGTGTTTAAAAAGAAGCTTGTAGTAATGGCTACACACACACACACACACAGAGCCATAAAGACAGGACAGCAATCAGTCCAATTTGATAATGACTTTCTAACTCCCACTCATTGAACTGACCCCAAGCAAAGGTTGAGGTATTAGAGTGAGTCTTGTAGGATGAGGAGAAACACTCCTTCCTGGAGAGTGGTCTCTCCTCTTTGTTACTGAAAATCAGTGCCACTACCCCTGCTGGCTACCTCTAGGATTCATTAGCCATAAAAGCAGGTTTGGAGAGTCTAATTTGTCTTGTTATGATGAAAAAAAATGTTATTAAACAACTGAGATTTGATTTGTGCTTTCAAGAAAAATATCTATGCACACTTATGAATGTTAAAAACCAGTGAGATTTGCTGCTGGTTCAATGCAGAGAATATTACAGACAATAAGTAGTGTGAACTCCATCCCCTGAAGAGCAGCTTCTGATATCAGATCTCAATTGAGATAGAAAGGTATTAGATGTTGGTGGGAGTAAATGATTACTCCTCTTTGAAAAGTGAAACCCCTAAGAAGTCTATCCAGTCTTTACCCACTCACTCCCTTCCTACCCACATCCCAAGCCATACTTTGGAAAGGCTTAGCTATCAGACTTTAGTCTGAAGATGTCACTTTGACCTGTTGCCCAAGGAAATTAGCATTTTATACCTTATCTCAATTGTACACACACACACACACAAAAGGAATTAAGAACATGGGGCTAGGAGATATCTTGGGGGTAGAGAAGGCTCTGCATAGGAGGCAGTGTGATGAAGTGTGCAGAATAATTGGTTTGCTTTTAGAAAGTGTGGGTTCTATTAATTCCAATTCTGTTATGCCACATTTCTTAAATGGCCAGGAGTAAATTAGTTTACATGGGCTCAACAAAATCCAACTGCACAATTAAACTCAATTCAACAAAGTTTTTTTTGTTTTGTTTTGTTTTAAGACTGGCATTGCTTCTCCTTAGGGATGCAACACTGGGGAAGAGAACAACCATTGCCCTCGGAAAATTTGTACTGTCCTGGAAGGAGATAGGGGTGGAATAACTTGCACACCAATGAGGAAATAAAGAAATTATTTGAAATAAAATATGAAGTAGAATAAGGTAATGTGGTACAAGAGAAAGCAAGCAGGGTATATAATGAGAGGATCTGGATTCAAATCCTAACTCTACTACTTAATTTAGTATTCAGAGAAGTTAATATTTTCTATTATATTAAGCACTCATGATTAATTAGGATCCAGGCTTTTTAATCTCCTCATTCAGGGACCAGCCCCTCAAGTAAAACAGCTATTCCCTGAAGGACATGGCTGATAGATGAGATTGCTAATCCTTGGGGAACATGCTTCTAGATCTTGGGCAGGACCCAACTCAAATAGAAGACCTTACTTTTTTTAGAGTATAAACAGAATTGAATCTAAGTGAATTTCTTACCCAAAGCAATGAACCCAAACTCTTGTACCCCTTCATTGGAGTTTAGGGTGACTGAGCTTATAAAGGAGAAAACAAACTGGATGGAAATGAATTCTTATCCAGATTGCTTAAGGAACTACTGAGTCTCATGATCAAGCCATGTTCTCAGCAGGAGGAGCTGAAGACTGTTAGCCAATTTCCTCATTGAAATGTTCACCAACCAGGGTTGATTTCTCCCAGCAGGGGCATTCCTTTAAAAAAAAATATTTAAGGCAATAAGTGTCTCTATTAGATGTCTTTGGTTACCAAGAGAAATCACTGACCATCAATTTATTGATATTAGCTAGGTTAATTAATAAATTGATCATGAATTACATAGCAACTCCATCTCTCAGGCTTTTGATTTGTCAAAGTCACTTTTTATTTATTTTTTTCCCAGTCTTTTTAAAAAATTAATATATTAAAGTCACTTTTTATTAACACGTATGTCACTTAACTTCTCTAGTTTGCTTATCTGAAACACAAGTTTGGACAAAATAGTCTCTGAGATCCTTTTTACTTCTAAATCTATGATTTTGTGATATGATAAGACATTTAACCTTTCTGGGCCTCAGTTTCCTAATATGTAAAAAAATTGATGGAGTTACAAAATAAGCTATCTTAATATTCAGTTATCAAACTATTTTTCTTAAAAAAAACCACACTTCATAAACCCTACTTTAGGGGTGGGAAACCTGTGGCTGCAAGGCCACATGTGGCCCTGTAGGTCTTCAAGTGTAGCCCCTTGACCGAGTCCAAACTTCACAGAACAAATCCCCTTAATACAATGATTTGTTCTGTAAAACTTGGACTCAGTCAAAAGACCACACCTGAGGACCTAGAAGGCCACATGTGGCCTAGAGGCTTCAGGTTCCCCACCACTGAATTTATTTTAAGAACCCCTGGTATAGTAGATAGATTGCTGGACTTGGAGTCATGAAGACTTGGGTTCAAATCTTACCTTTGATAGTTACTAGCTGTGTGGGCATGACAGCTATGCAGAAACCTAGTGTTTACCAGTGGATAATCTTATATTACTGGTACCAGACTTAGGATTTTAAGGTTAACAGAGTACTTAAAGTGCAGACTGCCTTTGGACAACTCTTCTCCTTAACTGCTAAAATGTCTATGTTAATGCAGTATCTCCAGGATGCTCCTGCCTGATTTTCAAATGCCCTTCTGCCTTGAAATCTATGATATTATTAAACCATGAGATGCTATTTTTTCACTTGTTCTTTTTATTTGATGGGTTAAAAAATTAGAAGGAAAAGCATGTTGATAGTGGCAATTTTTTTAAAAGCCTTTAACTTAGCTGAGGTGTTGTTAACATGAGATAATTATCATTATTAAGTGGGAAGAGTCATGGAAATAATAGTGTAGAAGGTGCTGTTTTATAAGTCCCTCTAGGGAAAACACCCTTTTTTTGTAATCTCCATATTGTCTAGTACACAAAAGACAAACAACAAACATCTGTTAAATTGTTGAATGGATGCATGTATAAATGAATGAAATGGAAGAAAATGTATATAACAGAAGAAGGAATAAGGACACACTACCATTTAGTGAACATGGAACAATTTAAGATAGGATAATGCTCAAAGACTAACAGAAGGACTAAAGAAACAATTAGTATCTGAAGAGTAGCTGGGAACAATCTAGAGCAGATGGGTGAGACTGAATTAATTTATCTTGTTATAATAAAAAAGCAATTCTTATTAAACAGCTGTCATTTGATTGTGCTTTCAATAGAAATACTTAGCTACTTCTTCTTGTTGCTTTTCATTCATGTCTCACTCTTTGTGACCCTCTATGGGATTTTCTTGTCAAAGATACTACAGTGCCATTTCCTTCTCTAGTGGATTAGGTAAATAGAGATTAAGTGACTTTCCCAGGGCCACACAGCTAGTGAGTATATGAGGCCAGATTTGGACACAGGTCTTCCTGACTTCAGGCCCAATCCACTGAGCCATCTAGTTGCCTCTAGGTTAAATACTTACTTCTACCTGGTTAATATTATTAATGCTTGGAATTTTGTACTGTATTAAGCTAGTTGGATGTGCTCCCCTATGAATAGAAAATAGAATTTGTATGTATCATTTTATAAACAAATACAAAATAAGCATGCAGACCTACTCAGCATATGTAGAGAGGCAACATGGAAGAATGGAAATATTGCTGTACGTGGAATCAGGCAGGGTTGGTTTCCAGAGCTGTTAGAACTGAAAGGGACTCTTCAGTTGTCTTTTCCAACTCCCTAATTTTACAGCAGAGAAATAGTAGCTTTCTTTCATCTATAAGTATTATATGTCATGAAGCCTTTGGCATCAACACAATTTTATTCACTTCCATACTGTTAACCATATATTCCTTGTTTTATACATATATATTATATATATGCATATGTGTATATATATATATAATATATATTATATATATATTATATATATGCATATGTGTATATATATATAATATATATTATATATACATAATATTTTATTTTCAAACATCTACATTTCTCCTTTCCACACCCTTTTGTTGAGAAAGCAAGAAAAATATAACTCCTGTTACAAACATGTAGAGTAAAAAAAAATGCCACATTGGCCATGTCCTGAAAAATATCTTGATCTGTACCCTGAGTGCATCCATCACCTTTGTATCAACAGGTGTATAGCATGTTTTATTATGAATGGTCATTGTATCAGTAAGAGTTCCCTAGTCTTTCAAATTCATTTGCATTTACAATAATGTTATTGTATAAGTTTCCTCTTAGTTCTGCTCATCTCAGTCTGTATCAGTTCATACAAGGCTTTCTGAGTATTGCTGAAAATGTCACTTTGTCATTGCTTTGGGCTGTTCCTGTGCATCATTCATTTTCAAAAAGGTCCAATGACATCACAAGGTGATTGACATTTTGTCTTGTCTGTGAATTGGATTTAAGTGAGTCAGAGTTACACAAAGTTGTCCACTTCACTCTGTCTTCCAGAGTCATCCAAGTCCAGTGGCAGGACAAAAGTCAAAATGACTTGTCATGGCCTGTTATAAAGTGGATGACCAGTGTCTTTGACGTCTAAGTTATAAGTGCTCCACAGTGCTTGCTTCAGCCAGCTTTGTAGCCATTGGAACAAATTGTTCTCATCTATCCTTTCCACTTGTGGAAATCTCTGCTTGTGGTGGATATCCCCTGACTCATGGAGGCCTCTCAATTATCCTCAACCTGGTTTAGTCCATCTACTGAGATGGTTTTACCAGGGTGCGGCTGATGTACATGTTACAGTTTCTTTGAGTCACAGGTAAGAGTTGCATGACAGGCAGACACCAAAAGTGGATGAGCAGTCATACAAAAGGCTCATTCATTCCCCTAGTGCCAACCCCCCCCTCCCAAATATAAGACAGTATTAGTTGGTCCAGCCCCCAAATGAAAGAACAACTGTACTTATCCAATTTATAACTTGGTTCTTTCCAGGGCCTAATAAAGGCAAGGGAAGTAGGGCCAAGAATATTGCTAAAGAACAGTTAAGCAGAGAACAAAATGCACATAGCACAATGAAATGTTGGCCAGAGAAATAATGAGTAAAAGTTAGCCTCCTTTGTCCTTGGACAAATGTGAAGTATTCATTCCCATATTCTCAGAGCTATTTCCTATAACACAACCAATGCTGTCCTTATTCTGATTTCTATATCTGCATGACTGCTGAAATTTTGCTTTTAATCGTTATTAAGTAATACTGACTTACATAACAGCTGCTGAAATAAACATTACTGACAATTTAGCATAAGAGGAAGCTTTGCGTAATTAAGGGGTCTTAAATCTTTTGTGTATGTATAATAGACTCTTTGGTCAGGCTGGTGAAGCCTATGCACTCCTCAGAACAATGTTTTTAAATGCATAAAATAAAATACATAGAGTTACAAAGAGAATCAATTGTATTGAAATACTTTTGTCAACATATTAACAAAAACAATAACAAAAAAACCCTATCTGTGTTAGCATGAGCTAACTAGACAGAAACTTAGTATTCTTGGTGGGTAATTCAACCCTGTGGGTTCCAGGTTTCAAATATACAAAGGCCTGGAAATGTTAACTTCCTCAGTAGATCCCGACCTGCTAATGTGTCTGGGATATAAATGACTCA
This sequence comes from Phascolarctos cinereus, assembly GCF_003287225.1. Lineage (NCBI taxonomy): Eukaryota > Metazoa > Chordata > Mammalia > Diprotodontia > Phascolarctidae > Phascolarctos > Phascolarctos cinereus. Next base: position 137,956,656 of record NW_027556098.1, read on the forward strand.
AGTTCTTTCTTTGTGATATGGGAGTATCTCCAGAAGGTGCCCACTAAAATTGCAGACTTCTAACGTGTGAGAGGAAACCATGAGAACCAGTTGAATCCATCAGCAGCTCAAAGTCATCCTAAACACCAGGTTCCTTATCTGTAAATTGAGAATAGTAATACTTGTAGTTCCTGCCTTGAATGAAGTCACCTCAAAACTCAAATGAGATCATTTATATAAAGTGCTTTGCAACCTTAAACATCACATTATTATTGTTGTTGTTGCCGCTGCTGTTATTATCAGTTTCTGCTTGAGGACACTGCTATTACTTCTGGAATGCTACATCATAACTTCTGTGAGAGAAAAAAAAAACAAAATATTTATTAGGAAAAGACATTGTGTCTCTAGTGCATGGATTACCACATACCTTCAAAAGTCACAGAACAACCCCAAAAGGCTGCTTGATCTAAATCCATACAACTGACTTAGAACCACCACAAAGGAATTATTGTCTATTTTATTTCAATACTTCAAAAGATTAGTGACTTCATTAATGTCTACGCTACTTCTCCATACCTTAGTCATTTTGTGAGCTTCTGTAGCCAAAGAAATTAATTAATTAATGATCAAACTTCTTGTGATGGGACTCCACAACCTTACACAGGCTGAGCTTCAACCAAAATACATATGTTAGACCTATAGGGCCTACTCAAAGCCTTCCCAAATTGGCAGCATATGCCTAAATTTGTGTTCTGTCATTGCCTTTGAAAACCTTTGGGTACCTTTAGACCATGATAAAAAATTGTGATAGGAAATTAGTAGAAGACTGTTGTTCAATCATTTTTCAGTTGTATCTCACTCTTCATGACCCCATTTGGAGTTTTCTTTGCAAATATACTGAAGTGGTTTGCCATTTCTTTCTTCATCTCATTTTACAGATGAGGAAACTGTATTCAGCTATACAAGGTTAAGTAACTTGTCCAGAGTCACACAGCCAGTAAGTGTATGAGGCCAGATGTGAACTCAACTCCTCCTGACTCCAGGCAGAGCACTCTATCCATCATGCCACCCAAGGAATAAAATTTTTTCTTGAGAAATATTTACTGACATTACCCATTTCAACCATATCCAATATTTATATAAAGCTTTACATTTTCAAAGTAGCTTAGATTTGATCTTCACATTTGGTCTTCAAACAACCATATGAGCTATGGCACAGAGATTACCAATCAGTCAATTAACAAGCACTTATTATTTCTCACTTTAATGATGAGAAAACTTATGGAGAGGATAAGTGATTTATCTGTGGCCACACAGGTATTAAGCATCAGAAATGTGATTTGAACCTATCTTCCTAACTCCCAGAAAGTCTTCTTAAGCATTATGCCACTGCCCTAATTCTCAACTTTTAGGAAGTCCTCTTATTTCTAAGCTAATGGTTATCAACCTTGACTTTGCACTTATGACAAAGGCACCATGATTCCATATGTATAAAAATGTAATAATTTGATGTGGATTCAGTACCAGAAAAATATGCAGCATAAAGAAGTTGCTATCATGTGGAGAGCCACAAAATATTTTAATGTTTAAAAGGATTCTTCTACTAAGTGAAGTGGCATATACCTATAGTATCTGCTAATATCAAATATGAGGTTGGTTGATCTCTTGAGCTCAGGATTTCTGAGCTATTAAGCTGATTGGCTCTCTACACAGGATCTGGAACCAATAAGGAAAGTTCTCTGCTTTTTTGTTTTGTTTTGTTTTTTGCTTTTGGGTGAGGCATTTGGGGTTAAGTGACTTTCTCAGGATCATGCAGCTACTAAGTGTTAATTGTCTCAGGCTGGATTTGAACTCAGGTCCTCCTGACTCCAAGGCCAGAGCTGTACTCACTGTACCACCTAGCTGCCCCAAACTCACTTTTTTTTAGTCAGTTGGGGTTAAGTGACTTGCCCAGGGTCACGCAGCTAGTAAATGTCAAGTGTTTGGTCTGAGGCCAGATTTGAACTCAAGGTCCTCCTGACTTAAGGGCCAGTGCTCTATCCACTGCACCACCTAGCTGCCCTGAAAGTCCTCTGTTTTGTAGGTTATCAGGCTGCCTAGAGAGGATCAAACCAACTCAGGTCAAAGCCCCAGAGTTGATGACTGATAGGATTAGATTTATGATTGGATGTTGTACTTCCAGCTGGGAAGATAGGGAGATAAAGTATCAAAAATAAAGCAAAATAAAAGGAGTCCTTTTAATAATAATAATAATTTGTAAAACTTGGTAACTGCTGGAGGAAACCAAATCCTCCCTGTTTTAGTTTAAGCCCATTCCAAATTCATTTGCTCAACAAATATTTGTTGAGAATAGAGCACATTTACAGAATAGAGTACTGAACAGAGAATAGAGTAGAGACAGAGAACAGAGTACTGACCTCAGTGAAAACAGAATAATGGTTGTTGTCACACAAGAATGATTCTCTCATAATCCTAATGATGAATAATTGAACATCAGGGAATGTATGTGATTTTGTCCAAGATTCTGAGGTTAGAAAGTTGGAACAAGATCTAAGACTAGAACTTGGGGTTTTCTGATGCCTAGTTCAGTACTTTTCTGATACATTATGATTCTATTCTTGTTACTATGAGTAGAAGGAATCAAATGTCTTCTTTCTCCCTTATCATCATAAAACTGAGATATTAACTTTGTCCTTAATAGGCTACAGATAAACCTTTTTCAAAGTAAAGATTCATTTTTTCTTTCTGCAAAATGAAGCAGAGAGAATACATACATACCGAGCCTATATGCATTTACATATATTTAACATTTGACTTGTAGAGGAAATTTCAAATTAATTTCAAGTGAAAATATAAAACTAAATGAAAATATTAAACTTGTTTTTAACTTTGCTTAACTATCATTTGAGAATTTCCATACTACCCCAATCAAACTCATAATACTTACTGTACTTTCCTCTGGGGATCCAACTAACTTTAGACTAATGTTCTCACCCAATTGTTATAGATAACACATGGGGTGACGTGGTTTGTTGACATGGATTTATATGGTGATTAAATCTGAGCAGCCACTTTAATTTCCCTGAGGAAATTCTGCCTTTGTAGAATACCAAGAATCAAGAGGTCACTTTTTATTCACAATGCAGAACTTGGTTCTACCTGCAAACATATACATTCAGATGGGGCATTGCAGTGTAAAATTAATTTTATCTTTTTATAGCAATCTCTTTAATAATATTTCCTGTGATATATAGTCTGCAAGAATGAGGTGTAGAGTATGTGAAAGGTATTCAAAGGGAAATGGACGATTACTAGAGATATCCTAGTGAAAGAGGTTGAGAATTTGATCTTTGGAAATTGCTATTCTTATCTTCCTTGTCACTTGTCTGCTAGTATTTGTTAATCTCCCAGATGAAGTCACTCCACAGTGGTAGATTAATATCTCTGAGGATGCTGAGAGAAGAGACTCTTTGAATTTAGTGGACAATCTGATATTGTTGGTCCTAGGCTTGGGATCTGCAGGTAAACACTGCTGAAAGTTCCAGATCCCTCAGGACCTTCTCTTGCCCTCAGAAACTTAATAACTATGTGACCCTTGACAAAGTCATTTAACCTCTGCCTGTCTTAATTTCCTCAACTGTAAAGTGTGGATAATAATATCATTTACTTCCCAAGGTTGTTGGGAGGATCAATTGAGATAATATAAGCAGGGGGCCTGGCTTTTGTAACTTTTAATATTTGTTTTCTTCCTTTTCTCCCTCCCTCCCTCCCTTCCCTCCTTCCTTCCTTCCCTCCTTCCTTCCTTCCTTCCTTCCTTCCTTCCTTCCTTCCTTCCTTCCTTCCTTCCTTCCTTCCTTCCTTCCTTCCTTCCTTCCTTCCTTCCTTCCTTCCTTCCTTCTTTTCTTCCCTGCTGACCTGCTACAGTGTCTGGATTACACATATTCAACTCTCTTCTTTGGGTTAAAGGAGTATCTTCAGAAGATTACTAATATGAAGGCTTGTGATATATGAGACCCATTAGCAACAAGAGAACCCATCAGCAGGGAACATATGCAACAGATTAACTGTTGCACTCGGAGGAATAAAATGCAAGATAGGTAAGTTTGGATAGGTTTTAAATGTGAAGTCAGGAGAGGTCTGAGCATGGGGCATTGCTTGAGAAGCTAGAAGGTATCATGGGGTTGGTAAGTATGATGGGGAGAAGTTGGTTAGACCAGTAAAGTAAGAAGAGGAAATCTATCCTTAGTCCTTAAGGCAGTATCAGACATTGGCTTCATCTTTATCTGTTCTTTAATCTGGCTTTTTTCCTAATGCAGATGTTCTTAATTTGGACTCCATAAACTCCATCTCCCCCTCATTTTGATAACTATTTCCATATATTGATTTCCTTTGTAATCCTATGTATTTTATTTTATGCATTAAAAAAAAAAGTATTATTCTAAGGAATCCCATAGACTTCACTTGTTGCCAAGGTGATCCATGCTAAAACAAAAACCCAAAAAACAAAACTTTCCTTAATAGGTCAGATTCTGGAGGAAAGTATCCATCCTGGTCTAGAGGGTCTATCTCACATTTCTTCCCCTTATTTTCTTCTACTTTCCTGGGACTTTTTCCATTTCTTTTGAAAAGCACAAATCAAGGGCCAGCTTAAATGTATGGATTTCATTATGAAATTGATGTTTAACTTGTCTAGAGTCATTGATGCTATACCTGTAATTCATCTTCACTGCCATGACGTGATCATGTAACAGCAGAAAAAGTAGCTATTAGTTAATGTTTCTATAGAGCTTTAAGATTTTCAAAGTGCTTTAAAAAATTTCACTTGATCCTTACAATATCTCAGAGAGGTACATGCTATTATTATCCTAGTTTTACAAATTAGGAAGCTCAGGCTAAGAGAACTAAGTAACTAGCTTAGAGTTACTCTACTAGTAATTATCTGAGGCAATGTCTCAGAACTTCCTGATTCCAAGTCTAGTACTCTATTCATTACATCACCTAGGTGCTAGTACAAGACGAACTCACACATTTGACAAAGAGTTGACCTAATCCTAAAAATTCACACAAGTTGTCATAGAAGGGAAAAGTTGTTTACTTGACTTCTCTGGGTGCATGCCTGGGTATCCAGTTAAGAAGAAACAATGGCTTCATGAGTGGACAGGTACTTCAAAGTGATGAATGATATTGAACTAATAATCCTTGAACTTTAAGTAAGTTACGACAGACAGATGAATCCCAATCATACTTTAGACTTCATGTAGGCAGAATGGCTTTGTGAGAAGCATGTTGATTTGGAATGAGAGCATCTGGGATCAAAATCTGCCTTTGAAACTTATTTCCAATCACTTAATCTCTATCAACCTCAATGTCTTCAACTGTAAAATGAGTTGGGTTGGATTATTTGATCTCCAAAGTCCATTCCAGTATTAAATTTATGATCCTCCATTTTCAGCACAAAGAAACTGAGGTCCAGAGTGCTAAGCGATTATCCCAATGTAAACCAATGACAAAAACAACAAAACTAACAACTCATTAAGATAGGAAATTGCAACCTTTGACTCTGCAAAATAGCAAATGATTCCTTCAATATACAATATGAATAATATATGATTTAACTATAGAATTATGATATTTAATTTAAATGTTATATTTGTAATAGCTAAATTTTATTGGAGTTGGCATTTTTTATTACACCTATCAATTAACCATAATCAGAAGACTATCAGAGAATAAGCAATGGAGACAAGGCTAAAGGGATGAAAATACCAAATCAATTTGGCTGTTTTATCATTATTCCATTTTTAGTGGAGAAAAATGGTTGATACTAAGTTTATTCAAAAGCAAAATAGAACAATTTTGTAATATTAGATAACAAAATCACCTCTTCCACCATTTTTTTTTCACTTTCAAATAATTTTAATACTTTTATGTAGACGTGACCTGTAAGTACTGAGCTGCCCTGGTATTCCTTTTAAGTATTAACTTGTCAGTGAAAGACACTGCAAAAATATGTCATTCTAAAGGGAAATATAAGCCTGCATTTATCTCCTGGGTGGGGGTAATGTGGAGGTAGGAAGAAAAAGTTATTATGTATTTGCTGAGTCATCAAGATACTTTCCAAGCATGTTTCTATTTTTTTAAATTATATTTCTCCTGACAAACCCATTTTCAGTCACAGTAATGAGCAGATAAACAAGGGAATGGTCTGCATAGCTACAGAGTGAATGAGATAATTCAGAGAAAGGCAGAATTTTTCCCCCCTCCCCCTGAAGAACAGGTCAGCTGTTAAAAATTTATGCATCTAGCCCTGAGATAAGCAAACCCCATGCATAAATAAATGTCTTTGAGTACATTATAGGGGCATTGGTATCACTAAATGTAAGAGAAAATATTCAGATGTACCTAACTATTAACAATATTTAAGTGTTTGGCATATTAAATTATGGAATGAAAGAGTCATCCCTAACAAATCTCAGTTATGACTTTCAGAATCCCCTGTGGTAGCCAACAGGGTATGCATGTTTCTCTACGAATACTTCAATTCTCTACATTGTACATGACTCACAGAAATGGTCTAATATTTGATGGAGAGTTATAGTAAGCCATTATTATTTTGACTACTAGATTTTTAAAAGTAGTTTCACAATTCTTAATGAACCTCAGAGCTTGTTTCCTGGGAGCTCCAAAAACTTCTGTCTAGTGTAACTCTGTAAATTTTCATGTTTGTTCAGTATTTATGATTCCTAGTGGATGAGTTCATTTTCTCTTTCCTCTCATTTAAAAGGTAACTGCTGCCCTTTTTGATTAAGTGGTTACCTTTAAAACCGACTGTACATGGATGTCCATTTATCCATCAATGCCAAGGGAATTGATTTTATTCTGTGTGTGTTTAGTGTTTCAAGTGTATAGAGGCATCCTGCCATCTTCAGTCCTTGAAGCCTAATTATGACACTTATGATCTGTCTAGGCGGAGGGAGTTCTCAGTACCCCTAAACAGAGAGCTATTCACTTCTGTTATTCATGTCACTTTACTAGATTTTAGAGACAGCATGGTGTAGTAGACAGAGGACTGGTCTTCGAGTCAGTAAGAGTTGGCTTCAACTCCTTTCTCTGACATATACTGGTTATGTACCCATGAGAAAGTCTCTTAACCTTTCAGTGCCCCTCAGACAATGCTCTAAGGTCATAAACCACAGAAAATCACTGATCTGCAAAAACGGAGAGAAGTTTCACGGCAGAAATTCCCAGTACTAATAGAAGCAAAAATAGAAGCTTTCACAAAAACAAAAGCATGGATAGAGCAAACAAAACAAGCTTTAGATTTTAAGCTCCTTCTAGGCAGGAGCTGTTTCTCATTTTTTTTTTTTAATTTCCATGACACTAACACCAATCCAGGCAGAGAGTAGTTTAAGAATTCCCAATTAGTCAAGTGTGAACCATTAGGTAGTTTTTAGTGGGGAGAAGGATATAGTGGGAAGGCATCAGAATGGTTCATTTCCCCACAATATTAAATAAGAACACTTTCAATTTTCTGCTGTCACCAGTCCTACACTGTCAGCACCCTTTCTGTCCTTTCAAACTTATGCCTAGATCCTCTGATTTATTAACTTCAGGGAAATAAGAAGTAAATCATTTTTTTAAGGCTGAGGACCCCTGCAGCAAGTGCTTGATAAATAATTTATGTGGTAAGCTAGGAGACTGGGTTTCATTAACTTGCTCTAGAGAGTGCCTACACAATCATGTGAATGTTGACACTTAATAAATGCTTCATGTTGATGAAGTTGAGAGCATTTCTGAGCTTAGAGAATGAAACTCCCTCCATGCTACTGGAATGGTCCATTCACAAAGTAATGGGGGCTGGTCTTTCTACAATTTTGTCAACTTCTATTCTGCTGAGATAACCAAGTGGAAGAAGAAGCAAATGCACTGGCCAAAATAGGAAAGAAGATGGATGGGGTAGAGGTTGATATAGCATGACTGTGTTGACTTACAGAGGCTACAGGAAAGGGAATGGATTGTCAAACGCTTGGTTGTGTCTGACTGGAACCTTCGGGAGATAAGCTATGGAAGGAAAGAAAGAAGGTAGGAAAGTAGAAAAGAAGAAAAAAAGGAAGTATTTATTAACTAAACATTAATTAATTTATATTTATATAATTAATAATTTATTATTTATTAAGTAGCTATCATTTGCAAAATATAGTGCTAAATTCTGAGGAATACAAATAGAAAAAAAGTAACACAAAAAAAGCTCACAGTGGGAGAGACAACACTTCGGAAGTTTCAGCTGCAATTGAGACGGAAAAGTCCCATGTTCCTTAGTGTGCAGCAGCAAAGCCGATTTTAATGCACCATCTTTAATATTATTTTCATTAATAAGATGACATCACCCTAGGATGGACTGTATCAACTCCCCAAACTATAAAAAACAAAACAAAACAAAAAAATAAACCTTCTTGTTTCTGCCATTTGATGTAGGGCTCTTACCACCATTTAAATTCTCTTTGACACAAGACATTCCATCTTTTAATGCAAAGTTTACCTGCCTGAAATAATTTCACTTAGTTACATGTTATGGACTCTCTTGACATTCTTGTACTGATTGTTTTCTGTTGTTAACCAGTTCCTTCATAAACATGATCTCCCACTAAGCATCATTCCATCTCCTATGCCAGTCCCTTTCCAATCAGAACACAACCAATAATTCTGAATGATTAGACATTTTTCCCCTTCACTCATTCTGTGCCTCAACTAAACTAAACTCTTTGCTGTTCCTCATACAGATCATTTCAGGTATCCTCTGCACAGCTTTGCATAAGCTGTCCCTTGCCTGGAATATACTCTCTATTTACCTCTACCTCTCAGAATCCCTAATTTCCTTGAAAGCTCAGCTCATGACCCAATTTCTCATGACACTTTTTTCTGATCCTTTTTCCTTCCATACCTCTATACCCCCCTCAACAAAGATGTATTTTGTACATGTTTGTGTGAATGTCTTGATAGAATTTAAGCTCCTTAAATGAGGTGTTGTTTTTTTATTTTACTCCTTGTATACCATGGCATTTTTACTGTGCAAACACTGGCACATAGCAAGTGCTTAACAAAGTTTTGTTAATTATTTGATTGATTAAGCTTCACTGCATTAATAATCAGAAGACTAGCATTCTAATCTTGGTTTCATTTCTTACTAGTTCTGAGTCCTAAGGAAAGTCACTTAACTTCTTTGAGACTTTTTAATATGAAAAGTAGATATAGTAATACCATAATCCAGACAACTTCACAGTACTATTCTAAGGTCAAATAAGGTCATGGAATCACATTTGTGAAAGTTCTGCACAAACTATAAAGGCTGATCCAAACGGAAATTTAGGTCCTTAGAGAGGTAATGTCTCCCTCAATTCATGTAGCAAGTTAAGGATCAAAGCTGGAACTAGGACCCAGATCTCCTGATTTCTTCTATATTATTTTGGCTCTAGATTTATTATATTTTTTTAAAAAATTCAAAAGGTATAAAGTTTTTATATATGTATATGTGTGTGCACCCACGTGTGCTGGCATGTGGTGTATTTTGTGTGTGGATGTGATAAGTATAGAGTTGCCTTAAATTCCATACCATCTATGAAAGACATACTTGAAATGTCTCAAAGACAGTTCTTTTTACTCCACAATTTCTGGGCATTTGTCTTGTTCCCTTAAAAAAAATAAAAATAAGATATAGCCAATTTGCCTTGTTAGTAGATCTATCCTGTACTGCTAGAATTTAGAAAATTACCTTTGGAAATTTCTGTTCTTTCCTTCCTTCTCTTTACTTACACTTAATTACTGTACTTGGTATTTTCCCCACTTTAAAGAAAAAAAAAGTGTGTATGTATATAATTTGGGGAATTTAGGATACTCATTTTCCATAGATGTGCTCCCAGAATTCTAACTGCTGCTTTTTTTTTGGGGGGGGAATCTGGGGGTGACTTTTAAAGGAGACTTTTGGTAAACCTGACTTGATTAGCTTTATGTGTTTCTCTTTGCTTCTGCACCTTGTGCTTTCTGATGGCTCAGAATTGACAGGTTATTTTTTTTAATGGCTTCAGTGTCCAAAATATCATAGATTGATTTAGATTGCTGAGTGAACACACATACCCAATAGCACAGGATTGTACTTTTTTCCTACATTTAATATAGCTTTTCTTAAAATAATAATTATTAATTTTGCATCAGGTACCAAAAACAATGGGAGAATTTTATCCCTTCTTCAAAGGCAAAAGAAAAAAAAAACTCCCTTCCACCTCCCCATTTCCTATTCTTTTGTTAGATAAGGCTCACACACCTGCTCTGTGAATAGCAATCAATGATTTTTTGCCCGTCTTCCTATAGCCTCTAGTTCTGATGCTTCAGTGAGTAGGCTTAATTCTGTATGCCTGAGTGGGCTCCTGCTTCCAGGTTGTGTCTGAAAGCATGGCCAGCTGTGGGCAAAATTACCAAGGAAGTAAGTTATTTTTATTTCTCCTGTTTCTCCCATCTCTTTTTTTTGTTATTTTCTCCTATGTTTTGTTCCTAAAAAGCCTTGATTTTCCTCAGGTAACTGTGGAAGTGATTGCCTAGCACTTATCAGTGACAGGGCCTGGCTTACAGTAGGTGCTTAATAAACGCTTGCTGACTTGACTGAAGTCTAGGTTTCCAATATGTTTGAATCTATCATGAAGACCGTATGTGATTTTCAGAAAAAAAAAAAGAGAAAGGAAGAAAGAAAGAAAGAAAGAAAGAAAGAAAGAAAGAAAGAAAGAAAGAAAGAAAGAAAGAAAGAAAGAAAGAAAGAAAGAAAGAAAGAAAGAAAGAAAGAAAGAAAGAAAGAAAGAAAGAAAAGCAGATGCGCACACACAGGAGAAAAAAGCCAACTAAAGACTTAATTAGGGCAGCATGGTATAGTGGAAAAGCCACTGCATGTGGAATCAGGTTTGGGCTCAAATTCTACTCTGATGCTTAACTATGAATGAGAAAAATGATTTAATCTCCCTGGACCTGTTTCCTCAACTATAAAATGAGGTGGTTTCACTAAGTGATATCTAAGGTTTCTTCTAGCTCTAGGTTTATCATCGTACATGCCTTAGTAGGCTGGCAGAGTCTAATCACCTGTTTGCCATTAACATTATGCAACTAACTATGACAAAGTATCATGCAAGCTTGCTTGGATTAATTATTAATTAGTGGTGGTTATTTAAAAGATTATGTCATGACATATAATTAAATTCATATAGCACATATATTTGTGCATATGTATATACAGATTTATATATAGGCAGTCTATATGTGTGTAACTGTGCACATGTATAAATACACATCTGTACATATACATGTGGGTATATTATGTGTGTGTATGATTAGATGGTACAATATCTAAAGACTTAGACTTGATTCACATAAGGTACTTGCAGAAATTATTTTAAGGCAGTGAGTATGCAGTAGGCCAAGATACACATAAAGCTCTTCAGAGCCACTGACTATATTGTTATTGAAGCAAATGGAGAGAGGCAGAGACACACAGAGAGAGACAGAGAGAGAGAGAGACAGACAAACACAGAGAGAGAGGGAGAAGGAGGGAGAGAAGGAGAGAGAGACACACACACACACACACACACATACATAGAGTCACAAAGAGAAAGAGAGACAGAGAAATTAGTAAGCCAATAAATAAATAAATAGACAAATGGATGGAGAGACAGATAGAATGAGCAATTATATAGACAGACTCAGAAACAGACAGATAGATACATAAATAGATATACTAACAAAAATTCAAGTAGACAAAAGAAAAATTTTGCTACATATATGAACAAATAAATGAATAACAAAATTTCTGAGCTTCAATTCAGTGTAATGAAAATACTAGATATTAAAGTTGTGGAACAAATAAAAGGCTATGTTTTTATCTGCTTCCTGATAATCAATTAAATAAAAGTACATATCAAGTAGCTACTTTGTGCCAGGAACTATATTAGGCACTGGGGATTCATACAAAGACCAAAACAAACAAACAAAAATAATACCTTCTCTTACAAAGTTTATATTCTATAGGGGGAAACATTTAAGTGTAGCAAAGGCCATTCATGGAATGTGTGTAAAGAATAAGGCTGGTCCAAGATCCCATGCATTCCTGGAAATAGTCAAGGTGTGGGGCAAATATACTATGGGAAGTGACGCACCCAGAATACATGTGCCAATTGAAGTGACAAGGGCCTAAACCTGTACCCATGTATGTTTTATGACATGACTACTCTTGTTAAGTTAATTCAAAGTACATACACAATAAATTCAGGGTAAGGGGCAGTTGGGGGAAGGTATTAAGTTCTAGGGGAATCAGGAAAGCCTTCATTTAGAAGGTGGTAGATGGTTCAGTGGATAGAGCACTGGTCCTGGAGTCAGGAAGACCAGACTTCAGATCAGGCCTCACTTACTAACTGTGTGACCCTGGGCAAGTCACTTAACCCTGTCTGTCTCAGTTTTCTCATCTGTAAAATGAACTGAAATGAAAAACCACTGCAGGATATTTTCCAAGAAAACCCCAAATGAGGTCATGAAGAGTTGGACACAACTAAAACAACTGAACAACAACAGCAACTTGATTTGAGCTCAGAAAGAAGTGGGGTATTCTCCCATAAGGAAGGGAAAAGGGAGTACCTTTCCAGTATGGGGAACAGCTTGCATGAAGGCCTTGAATGGAGAAATAAAATACTGTGTATAAGTTACATTAAGCAGTCTGGTTTGACTAGTTCACAGAATGAGTGAAGGGGAATAATTATTCTGAAAGGTAGGCTGTAGTTAAATTGTGAAAGTGCTTTAAATGTCAAAAAGAGGCATTTGTGTGCCATCCTGTAGGCAATAGGAGACATCTCCATCTATTTTTTTAGGAAGTGCTTCAGGGATATTTGCATTTTAATTTGCCTTACTTTAAGAAATTAAAACTCTCAAAACTTAAAGGAATATTTTTCTAATGTCTGTATTCTTTTCAGCAGGACAAACCAAAGGTATCCATTTGGGATGAAGGTGGGTTTTTTTAACTCCAAGTTAGGCATTGCTTTTTTATTGAGGTAGAATGTATAGGATTATATGTGGTACCCACTGTGCCCTGCAAAAAGTGGAAATAGATAAAGGGTAGATGCCAGATCTGCTTCTGAGCAACCTATATTGATATGAATTTTCTTGATTCCATTGACTTATTTGAATCCATAATTATGTGCATTCATCAATTTGTGCATGAGGAATTGTTCTCTTTTTTTGATATTTATGAAGCTTGTATAGTTTGCCAATACAGTTCGTCATCTCTAGAAATTTGTAAACAATTCACTGCAAGCATTCAACAGAATTTTAAATGGCAATGATTTGCAATTTCTCTGTCATGTGAACTCCTTTGACAAATAGAGTTTATACATGGTTTGACTGTAATGGTAGCTGCGACTTAGAGAGCTTCCTGAGGCTCAGAAAGGGTGACTTACTTATGGTCATGGAGCTGACGAGGAAGGCAGTATTTGAACCCACAGCTTTCTGATCTTAGCTCCAGTATTCTATTGGTAATTCCAAATTGCCTCTTTGTCATCCAACTTTTACAAGTAATAGTCATACATTGGTTCATCCGTAATTTTCACATGTGCCAGCCACACGGTTCAGTGATTAATTGAATATTATATCTAGAGATTACAATTGAACCTGTGATGTCACTGGTATTGGAAACTCCCATGTGAGGAAACCCTCTAGATCAGTGCAGGTGGCACCATTTCTGTAATTTTTATTCTGAAAATATTGCTTAGAGTACTGAGCAATTAAGCAACTTGTCCTGTATGTGTCAGATTGAATTTGAATTCAGGTTTTCCTAGTTTAAATGATGACTCTTTCTTTTCCACACATTGTAAGAAATAAACATGAAGAATTCAGAGAAACAGAGTCACCTAAAGTAATGCAAACTTGCAGAATCAGGAAAACGATATATACAATAACTAGCATAATGAAACTGAATGCTGTGTATTTATAAAAACCAAGCTTGGCCCAAGAGAAGAAGTGATAAAATTCACACCCTTTACTTCATTGCAGAGGTGGGAATATGGATACGAAATGTTCCATATTTTTTTTTCCTTCTGTTATTTTGTTAAGGAAAGACTCGCTGAGTGGAAGGGGAGGATGGATTCCAGAATGAAGTGACAGAAAAATCAAATTTATCAATAAAAAACAAGATAATGTAGCTTAGGAGACTTACTGATCCTGGGTCCTAAAAAAAGAGATGTTTTGTTATCAAAAGGTTGTCTTTTGTAAGGCTTTTACAATGCTAAGGTTCTGCAGACAAAGACCTTTTGGAAGACAAAGAAATAGAGACCAAAATACAAGAGCCTCAGGTATAACAAAGACTCTCAGAATAGAGAAGAAAATGATACAGATAATGCTCTCACAAGTTTGCTAACTACTTGGGAGCAGCATCATGCAAACACTCAAATACTAATGCTAAGAATTTAAATTCATTGGAGTATTTAATGGGATTCAGTGGGACACATACAGAAAGGAGGGAGGAAGGGAAGGAGGGTGTTGTGATCATTGATGTCCTAAATGAGCCCAAGATGAAGTTACACTTGAGTTTCATAATTAAAGCCTTTGAGGGCCACTACACATTTCAGAGTTTGCAGCTGGGTTACATTCAAATATAATTTGGTGTCTGTGAAAGAGTAATGGTTGAAGAAGTAGTAAATCATCAAGCAATAATAATTTAACAACCAGATTGATCTAGAGTCACTGAAGTTAACCAAAGAACACAGCTGAACTTGAAAATCACACACAGAGAAAATTAACTTGGGGATTTTATGGAGGCCATAAAACAGTTTCCTGCCTTTCAGTTCACTTCATTCCCTTCACCATAACCCTTCTCTTCCCCTCCCCAAAAAAGGGACAATTTTTATTAAATATTTACAGCATTTAACATGTTCCTCCAAAGATGGAGAAATCACCCATCAGCTGTTTTCCTAAACAGTGCTCTCAAGTTATTTTAATTGCTCTTACAAAAGCAGTTAGGAGGCTCAGTGGAAAAGGATGCTGCATTTAGAATTGGGAAGATGTGAGTTTGAATCCTGTTTCAGATGTTTACTAGTTGTGTGACCCTGTATAAGTCATTTAATCTTTCTAACTCAGTTTCCTCTAAGATGAGGATAATAATAGCATCTACTTCACAGAGTAGTAGTGAGAATCAAATAAGATAACATATGTAAAGAGTGGTGCCAACCTTAAAACTTTATACAAATGATAGATTTTATTCGAAATATATTTTTGTTCCCATTCACCTCTATTCAAATGCCTAGATCTAAGGAGTACATATGACCCCACCCCTCAGGGATTTATTATTGGGTATCTCTGTAGTTTATGACTTTGTATGAGGTGAAGGATTCATTACTGCTGTTAGGGATTGTATTGGGTCCCGTATGGAATATAAAGAAGATGGGCTCCAGACCTGGCTTTACTATTAACAATGATATTTTATCTCTTTATGCCTCAATTTCCACATCTCAAAAATGAAAATTTAGATGATTCAGAAGCTTCTGTGTGCATGGCAGGGGTGGGAGTAAAGGAGTAGGGGAAACAAGTTTACTAACCAATAACTATTTGGTGTCTATTATTTTAATCAGAGGAAGATAAAAAACAAACAAGTCTCCACAATGTAATGAGGAAGCTCATTCTTTATGGAAATTTATTCCATTTTGTGAAACATTATTATGTTTTCTGCATGTATGCATTTTCTTTTAAAATACAAATATGTATGATTCATGTTGCTTCTGGGTTCCTACTCAAACATATCATTATTTATCCTATGTTTGTGAAGAGGACAAGTGGTATCATGAGGTGATGCCTTGATTTGCCTTTGAATTAGACAGAGTTGCACAAATTCCTTAGCCTCAATCTCTCTTCCAGATTTGAAGTCCAGTGACAAGGCAAAAGTCAAGATGGCTGGAGATGGCAGAATGCAGTGGGTAGCCTTGTCATCTTTGATGTCTGAACAAGAGCTAAAGCACTCCACAGTGCCTGCCTCAGCTACCTCCATGGCCATTGGAACAAATTGTTTTCTTCCACAAAGTCAAAATAATTCTTCCTCCACCCACCCAATATTCAAGATATTCTGTGGATATTTAGCTTACACATTAGTTAGAAACGAGGTATCTAATCAAACAGCATAAATACTACAATAAGGAAAGATGAGTCTATTTACACATGTGGGATAATTTTCCATTGGTTATGGCAGATAATTTGCAGGATGGATGGAGTACTGAACTAGGAGTCAGGAAGACCTGAGGTTGACTCTTTCCTCAGATATGGTGGGAGCCTGGGCAAGTCACTTAACTCCTCTAGGCTCCAATTACCTCACTTATTCAATGGGGATAAAAATAATATCTACCTTACAGGGTAGTTGGAAAGATCAAATGATTTATCCAGGTGAATCTCTTCAAATCTTAAGATGCTATATACATTTTACTTACTACATTGTTATTTTTATTATCATGTGACCAGAAAAGGTAGCAACATGGAATGTATTTTTCTGGGAAGGGTATATGGTCAGAGCAACTCAAAGTCTGATGCTTTAGAGTGGCTAATGCTCTTTGGTGATTGCAATCATACTGCTCATCTTTGGGCTTGTCATCTTTTCTGTGCAAACTCCATTTTTCTTCTGGCTTCTGTTTCTGTCTGCTACTATCTTTTAGAATTCATCTCTGTGGGGTCATCTTTTGACCATCTTAGCCCCTACTGCCTAAATGCAGGGAATAGGAAGGCAACTTCTCACAAAGATAAACTCTTTTAACACATAACCCATAGGGCTATTAACCACCACTACTGATTAAGGGCAGTCAGACAAAAGACAGAAGAATGTCCCAGATTAAGACTGTCTCTTTTAATTTTAAACTTCATCTTCTCCCTGCATTCATTTAAACAAGCCGACAACATTTATTCACCACTTAATGTGGGCCAGGCACTGTGCTAAGTGCTGGGGATACAAAAAACCAAACAAACAAACAAACAAAACCAATAGCCACTGTCCTTAAGGAGCTTACGTTTGAAGGAAGAAGACAATAGATAAAAGGAAGCAAACAAAGGGGTGGTGGTGGAGGTAGGGCAGGAATGTGAAGTTAGGGTATGGTAGAGAAAGTCCAGGGTGTAGCCTTGAGAAGGATGGCAACTTGGCTGGCCTGGGTGCCTTCCTTAAATGAAGGTTCTAAGACGAACAATCCAACCAGAGGGAGAAATCACAGGAGCAGAACTTCTGATGTGTAAATTCAAGGGCTGGCATAAAAGTGAAGAGATTTCTGGGGAATAGAAGAGAATGTCCAGAATACAGCATGGAGAGCAATGCAATTGCATAAACTCTTGGTTTATTACCATTTCTATTTTCTCACTCAAAACCTTTGATTCTGAGATCGTTGCATTTCCTAGGTTCATTGAAAAAAATGGTCAGGGCATTGTAGTAGGTGCAGAGGGAGATATAAATGTGAGATGCAATTCCTGCCCACAAAAAGCTTACTAATAAAAGCAATTTCCACTATTTGAACTTTATTTCCTTCAGTTTGCCCTCATTTTTCAAAAAGGTTTATAAGATGTAAGATGAGGCCTGAAGAACAGAATTTATTTTAGAATTTTATTCCTTAGCGCTTAAAATTTAAGAGTACAATTGTTGTGGTTCTGGTTTGTCCTTTGTTCTTGAAGAGGACCACGACATCAGGGAGATGCTGACATGACTTGCAATTGACTTTGATTTGAGTGAGGGAGCGCTGTGCAAAGTCACCAGCCTTACTTTTTCTTCCAGAGCCATCTGGGTCCAGTGGCCAGACATCCATCAGGATGACTGGAGGTGGCCCAGGACAGGTCTTTTCAGGTTCTCACTTTGAGTGAGGCAATGCCCATTCAGTGAATGAGCTTCTTTTTTTTCTTTTAAATGGGCTTCGTTAAGAAGTGAGTCAATTTGAGGGCAGCTAGGTGGCCCAGCGGATAAAGCACTGTCCCTGAAACCAGGAAGACCTGAGTTCAAATCCAACCTCAGACCAAACACTTGACATTTACTAGCTGTGTGACCCTGGGCAAGTCATTTAACCCCAATTGCCTAAAAGAAAAAGAAGTGTCCGGGGATGGCCCCCCTTAATAAAAAAAAATAATAAAAATAACTCAAACTAGGAGGGGAAGACCCTCAGGGTTGCTGGCCAAAAGAGAAGCAGTTATTATTAACATTTACTTTGAGCTGGGAGGGTCTATACAATATTCAAATAGACACCTCCCATATATTACTGTATTACATTTATTTCCATTGTAGCTTAATTCACTGGACTACTAACAGGTACCACAGAATAACAACAGAATCTGCTGAAAGGGGGGGAAGTCAAATAACTCCTTTCTTTGTTCTAAACTATGCTAAATAACCCATTTCACTGATTTCACTCTATTTAATTCATCAATTTCTAGAATGTTGTATCAGCACAGGAACAATGTTATACAAGATTTCGCAACATAATATCTAATCACTCTGATCAGCAGGCTTGACAATGTATGAGAACATTTTATAAACATACTTACACTAACCTACATTGGCATATCATGTGAACAGCAAAGAACAGTCATCATTACATTTACTGCTTTAGAAGGGGGGTAGAAAAGCAGGTGTTAGTAACGCCAAACAGTTGTTGCTTCTTGCTCTCTGCCCCAACCTGTAAAAATCTATGAGACTGTAATATATTTCCCAAAATGAAGGTTCTTTATCTTTTTTGGTGGGGGAGAAAAGGGTTAGGTGAAAATCATCAAAAATAAATGAAATAAAGGAAAAACTATCATAGATAACTGACCAAAGTGTTATAGCGATTATTTTTAGAGGCTAGGGATAATGCAAAAATCACTTTCTGTATTCCTACCTACCCTGGACATATTTTTCTGGCTTTTGAGAGAAAGATGTTTCAGTGTGGAAATTCTGCAATATCTTTTACACAGCCTGTAGTTCATGCCATCCAATTAGGGTCAGAGAATATGTTTTCCTCTCTGTTTGTGTATCTTTCCAAGGTTTCGAACCATACTCCAATACATTTATCCCAATGTGCTTTTTTTTTCTTTCCTGTGTGTGTTTTTTTTTTTTTGTCAATCAAGACTGCAAAAGCTCAATTCCCATGTCTGTCAGAGAAAATTCATTTCTGTACTTCTTTGGGCAGTCAAGGGTCCTTCGCCTCTTCAGAAAGTGAAAAGATTAATTTACTTTCAGAACTCTCTCTTGGAATGAGAGAATCTTTCCACCTCTAGCATCTTGAGGCCCATATACAAACTTCATCTTTTTGTCTATTTTGACTGAAATCTTTCAAGGTCACAAGATTAAATATGACTGAAGAAAAGTTGATAGGCTCAGGGAATGGGGAAATGTACCATATTTTAATTGTCTGGAAGAAAAAAAAGAGATACTTTGTTTTGAGTTTGTGTATTTTCCTCCTGCCAATAAAATCATTTTCAAAAAGTAATGGAAGTGAGTAAACTGCATTTTACTTTAGAAAAATTTACCTGAAATAATTAAAAAAAGGACTTTTTTTTTGCTTCCACTGCTTTCCTTTTTCTTTTTTTTTCTTTTTAATCATAAGAAATAATCTTTTTTTCATTTATCTTCTAGGGGAAAAATGTGTTTGAGTGAGAGTTTATAAGCCTACATAATCTAAGTCTTGACTAATTTGCCCATGGCCTGAGTTAAATCAATCTGCTCTTATTACGATATAGCAACGGATCTAAAAAGAAATTTCAAGTTCTTTCCTTCCTTCCTTTCTTCCCTTCCAAAGAAGTTACCCTGTGCAGGTCTACTACTTCCTACTACTAACTTTGGTCAGCCTCCTTAGGTGAGAAAAGTGGTCTAGAGTACCTATGATTACACATCTTGTGCCTTTCATCTCCTGTTGGGCAGAACATGTCCCCTGAGGAAAGGCCAGGCCAGGCATCTTTCATCTGCCCCAAAGGACTTCCCCCTGTCTTAACACAATAACTTTCACCTCTGCCAGTATGAGGCAACTTCTGCCTCCTGCTGCCAGCCCAGTCTCCCAACTGTCATGCTGAGTACCTACAGTGCAAAAAGGAGCAACCCACCCTTTGACTTCAGACCTTCCACATTCTCTTGTGCCTGTCCTTTAAAAGAAAAGGAAGAGGAAAGTTGTTGGATAATGTGACTTCTTTCTTCTACTATGCAGGTTCAGCCTCCCTTGCCTGCTGTTACCTTTTCCTGCCTAATCTCTGTCCTTCACAGCAAGAAACATAGGGTCTCCCATTTGACCATCTGACTGTATTCCTCCTATTTCATGCTATACTCACTTCCAATCCGATTTCTAACTTCCATTGGGAAGAGTAGTACCCTCCACTCAGTGACGAACATTCTCTGGTTACATACCCTTCACATCCGAGTGATTCTGAAGCGTTGTAGATCATTTTCCATACCTTCTTTCACATACCCAACACTCAATTTCTTAATACAGTCTTCCTCAAAGTTTTAATCAAATACCACCCAGCTCTAAAACTGTGACCTCTGGAATGCCTGCCTATTCTGAAGGCAACAAACTTCATTTCAAACTAAATCTCTTCCTATTTCACTCCTTCCATCTACTAGCTATCACTGAAAGTTGGCTTCACCTATATGACACTGTCTCCCTAGCCACTCTTTTTAGTACTGGTTATACTTATACTCATTTTCCTTGGCTCTCTCATCAAGACAGGGAAGTTGGACTACTTCTTACTCACCTTTGACACTTACAGATTCTCCCCCTAACTCTATCACTAAGTAACCTCTCTTACTTTGTGTTTCATGCTGTTCATATCTACAACCCAATCAAAATCCTATAGCTGTCATCTATAGACCCCCAAGTCAATCCTCTCCTCTCCTCAAAACTTGGTACCTTACTCACAGTTTTATCTTTTTTCTAAATTCCTGTCCTCATATGAGGAGACTTCATTATACATATTAACTCTCCCTCAAACTCTCTAACTACTCAATTTCTCAACTTACTTCCGGCGAGCTACTCCTCTACCCCACTTTGGTCACACACAGAGATTCTCATACTCTTGATCTTGCCAGTATCCACAAATATAACACCCCCATATTCAAGAATTCCAAATCCCTTTACCTGACCATAAGCTATTAATGTTTCACCTCTCCCTTTGCCTTCCCCAAAAAATCAAAACAAATGAACAAACAACAATAACAATAAAGCCTTCTCTTCATCTACACTGTGACCCCCAATAACTTGACTTCACAATTTTCTCCCAGGCTATATCCCCTGCATTAGCCACTCTCTCCTCTGTTCCCCATCTTGACCCTTTGATGAACCAAATCAGCTCTACACTGTCCCTCTCTCTCAAATTCCTAGCCCCCTTATCATATAGCAATTTATGCTCAACCAAGCCTCAGCCTTGGATCATTGTCACCATTTACCACCTTTACTTCTACATATATCCTGCTGAATGAAGGTAGAGGAAATCATGAAACTCTTCTGATTGGGATCACTACAAATTTATGTTATACCACTTCAACTGGGCCCTCATTGCTGTTATGAAATCCTACTATACCCCGCCTTATTAACTTACTCTCCATGGCAGCTCATCCAGACCTTTTCATCCATCCTCAAACCTCCCATGACTCCTCCTCCATACTCTTAGGTGAGATCCTTGCCTCATATTTTACAGAAAATATTAAGTTTATTCACTTCTTCCTTCTTCCTTATCTCCCATTACTCAGATGCCTTCTGCCATTATCTCCTCCTTCACTCCTATATCACATGCTGAAATGGCTTTACTTCTTACCAAAGAAAACACTGTTAGCCTGAATGTCTATTCAAACAATTCCTTTCATCCACTCTCACAAAATAGATTGCCCCCTCTGTCACTTCACCTTTATCACTTATTTTTAACCTCTCCCTGTCTACTGGCTCATTCTTTACTGCCTAAAATCATGCCCTATCCTGGAAAAAAAAAAAAAAAACCTCATTGATCCTATGATCATTTCTACTATCCTATATCTCTTCTGCCCTTTGCAGCTAAACTCCTTGAAAAAGACAACTACAATAAATGGCTCCGCTTTCTTTCTTCTCACAAACATCGAGAATATGAAGAAGGCAGATATGGCTCAAGGTCACAGGTCAAAATAGATTAGATAATGATTTCTCCCAACTTCCTTTTGAAGTTTCTCCTTGCTACTGAAGCTCTAATTGCAGTAATAGCATTTAATCTGCTTGTCATTCACAGAATTTCTGAGTTGAAAGTGACCTCAACAGACGTTTAGTCTAACTCCTATCCAAAAAGCGTCCCCTACCATAATATATTTGGAAAGTAACTATTCAGCCTCTGTTTGAAGACCTCAAATGAGTCAGAACACACTACCAGCTGAGACAACTCATTTCACTTTTGGGCAGCTCTAATTCTTAAGAAATTTTTCCTGATATCAAAACTAAATCTGCTTGTTTGCAATTTTGTTCCACTGCTCATCATTCAGGCTTCATATGCATTGATTTGTCTTTTATGATCATTCCAACTGCTAGTCCCCTCCCACACTAATCACTTTTTATTTGATTTTATTCATTTTGTATTTATCCCATATATTTGTTTATACATATGTTGTATATCTATATACTTATATAAACATATAAAGCACATATATATAGTCTAATGTAAGTACCTTATGAATCGAGACTGTTTATTATTGATATATCCCACCTGGCACAGTGGCTTACATATAGTAGGAGCTTAATAAACGATTGGTAATTGATTGATTGATCCTGTACTTCCTAGTCCCCTCTTTTGCAGGCTAGTGTTCCTCATTTCCTTCAACTCAGATAACTGGACTCATAGTCCTTCACAAACTAGTTGCCCACCTCTGAATTCTTTCTAACTTATTGAGATCCTTCCTAAATTGTGTTGCCTCAGAAATGAACACAATATTCTAGGAATCTTCTGATTGACTAGGGCAGAGGACAAGGGGATTTGCACCTAATTATTTTTGTAAGTTATTTTTTTTTAGTGAAATCCAAGAATGCATTAGATTTTTGGCTGCCATATCATACTGTTGACTAAACCTGAACCTGCTAAAACCTCCAGAAGTTTTAGACATAGTTCTATCTAACTGAACCTATCTTAAAAACCTAGCCTAAAACTTAAACTAAGAACCTAACCTGAAAAGTTAATTTTTAAAAAATTTTTGTAAGGCAATTAGGGTTAAATGACTTGCCCAGAATCACACAGCTAGTGGGTATTATGTGTCTGAGGTCAAATTTGAACTCAGATCCTCTTGACTCCAGGGGCAGTGCTCTATCCACTTCTCCACCTAGCTGCCCACTGAAGTTAATTTTTTTGAACCCAAATATAAGACTTTCAATTTATCATGATTAAATTTCATGTTAATCTGTGTCTTTCTAACTGATTATTTTCTGTCTGGTATTAGTTAAATATGGAGGTTCATAGCACTAAAGAATGATCCACTTGCCCTTGTCTGTAAGAAGCTGTCTAGTCATTGCATCTTACTAAATTAGAGCAAATATGGCAAACAGATGATCCCGAGGTACAGAAGCCGATTACAATGAGAAATGGTGGCCACCAGACCTGCAGATTGATGCTTATCTGAGATGACAGATCTAGTACGGAGTAGTAATATGACACTCAGAAGAAATAGTGTATTCAGTGGACAGCAGGAAAAAAAAAAGATCCTCAGAACAGAAGAAAACGTTCTGAGGGCATTTCCAGAGGATACCAATATCTTTAGAGCATTGGAAGTATGAGTTGCCCTAGCCACAAATCTCATAGGTGTGTAATCTCTCCATCAATAATCATTGTTTTCATATGTGCCAAGGGATGTTGCATGGTAAATTTCTTTTTGCATTTAACTCTTGCTTCATTTTTTCTCAATTACATGTAAACAAAAATATTTAACATTTGTCTTCTAAAATCTTGAGTTCCAAATTCCCTCCCTCACTTCTACTCCTCCCCCTTCCTTGAGAATGAAGGCACTTTGATATAGATTATACATGAGTTTCGATGTATGCTTCAATCTACATTCAGACTCCATCAATTCCTTCTCAGGAGGTGGATAGAATTTTTCAACTTAAACCTTTGAATTGTCTTAGACCATTGTATTGCTGAGAATAGCTAAGTCATTCACAGTTGATCATCATACAATATTGTTATTACTGTGTACAATGTTCCTAGGGTTCTGTTCATTCTACTTTGCATCAGTTCACCTAAGGCAATTTTTCTCTGAGTTTCCTGTTCATCATTTCTTATAGCACAATTTGTGTTGGTAAATGTTTAAGAATCATTTCTCTAAAAAAAAATTATGAATGACACATTTAATAATAATCTGAATTGTTAATATTTTCTTTAAAACTTTATTAAGTCTAGACAGTCAGGAAAAAAAGTAATCAAGCCTTGGTGTGGAACACTTACTAATTTCTGAGATATAATGCTCTCAGCTGAAATTTCATCTTTGGCTTTTATGTGATTGGTTTGAACTGATTCCAATACACTCCTCTTCTACTCAATATATTCCTCTTCTACTAGTGCTGGGGTGTATGGGGTGTTCAAGGAGGACTAACAGCTGGAATGTGGGGGCTTGCCAGGCCCTTTTCAGGGCTACTCATCTGACTTTGGTATGTACCTGGCCCTCATCTCTCACTTGTGGCTCCAAGAAGCTACAGCATGTGCAGCAGCCACACCCCAGTAAACCTTCACAGAAGATAAGCTAAACCAGTTGAAAGTAACCAACAGAACAACCCTAGTGGTGAGTTAGGGGGATGTCTACCCCAAGTATGTAAAGACTTCCCCAGCAGAATGTGCAGATGAGAACAATTTGCTCCAATGGCCATGAAGGTGGTTGAAGGGGGCACTGTGGAGCACTTAGAGCTTGGTCAGACATTGAAGACACCAAGGTCATCCACTCTTGTGAATATGTGCTGACCTACATCCTGATCTCAGCTTTCTCATCTACACAATGAGTAGGCTGGCCTAAATTTATGATCTTGTGATCCAAAGAGAGAAGTTGGTGTAAAAGGAATCTTTGAATCCCTTCTTGTGCTTATGTGAGAAAATAAAAGGATCATTAAGAGCCCTAGTTATTTAATAACATAAACCCTGTATGCAGTTAAAATACATTATCTATTAGTTGTTTAAATTCAGCCACTGTTGGGTTCAGTGACCCAGAACAGCAAAAAATTCTTCAGATGGATTATTCTATATATGATTTATTTTTCCTGGTTTGGCTAATGACTGTCCTAATGTCACATGATCAATTGGATCGACTGTGTAATGATTTGAATCGGCAGTTAAAATGGCTGGAATAAATGGACCAACTACTTGGTGATCCTCCCCTGCCCACAATTTGGTTTATTGACATAGTCTCTTTACATGCATACCAAATCTCCTGTTTTATCAATTGGATACTTAAACTGTAGGGGTCGGGGTGGAGGAGGGAGGTCATTTTACATGGCCCTGTGGATTGGTTCGTTGTTACTGAGATTTATAATGACTACTAAGACAAGTTAGAATGCTGAATCCAATGCTTCCTAATCTAATATGTATTATTAAGTAACACAAACAAATTTCTTTGCTTTTGCTCTTTATAATAAAGTAAATAAGAACATGAAAATAACAATTTTTAATTCCTTGCCAAGCAGCAGTATCAGTAGTGGGATCAGACACATGAATAACCCCTGCAGTTTCAGCCTGGGTGAGATATGGAGCCAGTTGGACTGACTTTTTTTTTCTTTTGTTTTTAAAGAAAAAACAAAAGAGAGGGGCAGAGTCAAAATGGTGGAGTAAAAACAAGGACTCCCCAGCACTCTCCCAAATTCTCCTCCAAATAATGTTTAAATAATGCCTAAAAATAAATTCTGGAGTGACATAACCCATAAAAGGGCAGGATAAAACAATTTCCTGGCTTAAGACAACTCAGAAGGTAGGCAGGAAAGGTTTATCTCACTGGGGTAAAAATGAAACATCAGCCAATGCAAGATGTGCCATCAGTAAGTCTTAGCGGTGACTGAATCCATGTTGGCTTCCAATGCTCACAGTACACAGACCATAAGGGGGTCAGACAGCTGGTCAGAAGGAGATTACAGGGGACCATTTGCTGGCACTGGGAGCAGGAATCTGTTGCATTGTCCATACTCAATTCTGGAGCACAGTGCCAGGACAAGGAGGAGCACTAGCAGGAGCAGGGATCTTGGTCATAGTTCCATAGCAAAACAGAATGCTGATGATCACTCATAGACCAGAGCACAAGCCAGGAAAGCAGTCACCACACCTCTTCTTAGATCATACCATCTTAGAAGAACCAAAAACTTACAGACTCCCAGAACTAGTTCTGAAAACTGCAGCATGAAAAACTTGAGCTTGGGACACTGCTTCCTCTACCTGAGGAACAGAGCCCAACTCTAACATAAGGTTAAAAGTCAAGAAATATACTGAAAAAAAAGAAAAGAGTAAATAATCAAAAAATGGACTTGACCATAGAAAGTTAGTATGGTGATAGGGAAGATCAAGACACAAACTCAGAAAAAGACAACTATGTCAAAATAGCTACATGCAAAGCCTCAAAGAAAAATGAGAATTGGATACAATCTCAAGCATTGATGGAAGAGGTCAAAAAGTATTTTAAAAATCAAGTAAGGGAGGTAGAGGAAAACTTGGGAAAAGAAATGAGAACAATGCAAGAAAATTCTGAAAAGAGAGCAGACAGGATGCACAAAAAATATTTGAGAAAATAACACCTTGAAAAACAGAATAGGCCAAATGTTAAAAGAGGCATAAAAACTAAATGAAGTGAACTCCTTAAAAAGCAAAATTGGCCAACTTGCGGGGGGTGGGGGAGGATGTACAAAAATTTTCAATGAAAAAAAGAATTTTTTGAACAGTAGAATTGACAAAATCAAAAAAAAAAAAGAGGTACAGGGAAAAGAAAGTGAGGCTGGTGACTTTTCACAGCCCTCTCTCACTCAAATCCAGTTCATCACAAGTCATGTTATCACCTCCCTGATATCATGGTCCTCTTCGAGAGCAAAGGACACACCACAAAATTAAAAATTTCTGAGGCAAACAGTTTTAAGTAATTTGCCCAGGGTCATACAGCTACACTTAGCACACCTCCTGGCTTATAGGAAGCAATCAATAAACACTTGTTGATTGATTGATTCATCATCCATTCATTATTAATTCATAAGCTGGAGAATATTCAGAAGAAGACAACCAGGATGGTAAAGACTTTGACTCTACTTCTGAGAATTGGCTGATGGAACTGATTGGCCTGGAGAAGAGAAGATTCAGAGTGCCTACCATACCTGTGTTTAATTGTTGGAAGTTCTGTCATGTGGAGGAGGATCAGTACTTCTTCTTCTTCTTCTTCTTCTTCTTCTTCTTCTTCTTCTTCTTCTTCTTCTTCTTCTTCTTCTTCTTCTTCTTCTTCTTCTTCTTCTTCTTCTTCTTCTTCTTCTTCTTCTTCTTCTTCTTCTTCTTCTTCACCCCAGATGGTGGAAGTAGGAGGAAAAGGCTGAAGGTACAAAGAGGTTAATTTAGCCTTAATATATTGAAGAGAAAGAAGAAAGAAAGGAAGAAAGGAAGAAAGGAAGAAAGGAAGAAAGAAAGAAAGAAAGAAAGAAAGAAAGAAAGAAAGAAAGAAAGAAAGAAAGAAAGAAAGAAAGAAAGAAAAAGAAAGAAAGAAAGAAAGAAAGAAAGAAAAAGAAAGAAAGAAGGAAGGAAGGAAGGAAGGAAGGAAGGAAGGAAGGAAGGAAGGAAGGAAGGAAAGAAAGAAAGAAAAGGAGAGAGAGAGAGAGAGAGAGAGAGAAAGGAAGAAAAGAAGAAAGAAGGAAAGAAAGAAGGAAGGAAAGAAAGAAAAAAGAAGAAAGAAAGAAAAAGAAAGAAAGAGAAAAAAAGATGATCAGGCAATTAGAACTGAGTGAATATGATGCCTTCGGAATCAAGGAATTCCTTAATATTGGAGAAACTAAGGCAAAAAATGGATGACTGATCTTCAGGAACATTGTAGAAGGGTTTTATGCTTCTATTATGGTTGAACTAGATTAATCCCTCCCCTCCTTCTCTCTCTCAGAAAGCACAATAAAAATAACTACAAAAAAATAACTACAGCTAAAATGACATTGGTTGCCCATGAAAGTGTCAGAGACCTGCAATAATGTTCTCGATGACTAGTTCCTCTTAGCAAACCAACTAAAGTCATACTCTAAAATCTGTTTGGAGGCAGAAATGAGATGGGAGAAACACAATTAAAAGGTCAATTTTTGAAACTTTTATTATCTTACACAACTCTCTGATCCTAACCAAACACCTTCTTCCTTGTTGCTAGTAGAAGAGATGTAAACATATGATCAATACTTTTATTTTTATTTAATACTGGAAATGAGAAAATATTATAATTTGATATGTTTTAATATAAAGATGTCCTCCACCATTCCTCCTGAACCTATTATGGTTTACTAATTCCTCCTTACTATTATGGTGAGGACGTAGTTTTTAGTTTCTTTTTTTTTTCCCTGAAGTGTTCTTTTGTGTCCTGAATAAGCTTTAACTTTGCATATTAAATTCTGAATGGAGATAATTTATTTCAATCTTGTTTTTGTTCCTGGGTTCAGAATATGATAAAAATTAGAAATAATGATCTCAACATGATACCTAATACGGCCATCCTAAGAATTTTGTATCTTTTCATTTTGTAATCTGGCTGTTAGTACACTTTCTCCCCAAATCAGTGCAAAGCAGTGATTATAACCCTGGCTTCTTAAATCCTAGTCCAATCTTTACTCAATATTTCACACTTACTAACTTACAAATGTAACATCTTTGCCCCTTCTGGTTGAGCAATTTTTCTGAGGGACAGCACCTTTAACAGGTACTCAGATCAGGCTTAGTGGTCTTTTAGCTGATTAGAAGTCACATTTCCATCAACTAGAGTCAGCTAAGTGGTGCAATGAATAAAGTGCTGGGCCTGGAGTAAGGAAAACCTGAGTTCAAGTCCAGATAACTTACACCCTTATTAGTTGTGTGACTTTGGACAAATCACTTAATCTTTATTTGCCTCAGTTCCCTCAACTGCAAAATGGGAATAATAATGGCACCTACTTTACAGGCTTATTGAGAAGATAAAATGAGATACTTGTAAAATGCTTAGCACAATGCCTGGTACCTAGTAGGTGCTATATAAATATTTATTTCATTTCCCTTCTCCTTTACTGTATAGGCAGGATATAGCATCACAGGGCTGAACCTCAGAAATAACCTCCACCCATTTGAGCAGAGGTGTTAACATAAAATTAATTCTTTGCAATTAAAGCCCTCTGTTGAAGATTTTTATAAAATTAAAGTGTCTATCATCTTACCCCTGTATATGTGTCTGTTCCTAAATATATTTGTCTCACCTGTATATGAAAAGTCAAGGCAACTGGTTACAATATAGAGATAATATAAAATGTAGATTTCATCTGGCCAGATTATGTTCATTTAAGGATCTTCTGGCTATCTAAAGCAAGGCTTGTATTTTGACTCGTAATGGTTTCATTTTTTTTTTCTATTTCATTTATTTGTTACATGTACTCAATATTGTTTGATCTTCCCCTTTGTCTTCCTTTCCTTGTTCCAGGTGGCTCTATATAACCTCATCATTTCTGTTTCTGATAATCTCTCACTCTATTGTTGACCAAGATGCAGATAAAATTTAAATGTTAGATTTTAGTAAGTCATTTAGAAACTTGATGAGGATCCCTTGACCAGAACCAAAACAAATTGAGTGATCAAAGAGTGTGCTTTGTAAACATCATAAAGTGCCCAGTGAAAGGTCTCTTAAAATAGCTACAGCAGAAATAAAGGTGAACAGAGATGTATTGGGGTGGAGAAATATTCATTACAAGTGAATAACACAATAAAAACTTTGGGGAAAAAAAAAAGAAAAGAAAAAATACATATAAAAACTGACTGAAGAAAATAATTTCTGAAAAATTTCAATTGGGCAATGGAAGTTAATGACTCCATGAGACATCAAGGAATGATAAAAGAAAATGAAAAGAATGAAAAATATAGAAGGAAATGTGAAATATTGAATAAATGACTGGCCTGGAAAATAAATACAGAAGAGATAATTTAAAAATTATTGAAATACATGAAAAACAATATTAAAAATGAGTCTATACATCATATTTAAAGAAATTATCAAGGAGAACTGCCATGATAGCCTAGAATCAGATGATAAAATAGAAATTGAAAGAATCCATCTCCTAAAAGGTATCCCAAAATGAAAAGTCCCAGGAATATTATAGCCAAATTCCACAGCTCCCAAGTCAAAGAGAAAATATTGCAAGTAGCCAGAAAGAAATGATTCAAATAACATGGGACCACAGTCAGGATAACATAAGATTTAGCAGCTCAGAGGGCAAAGTAGCTAGGATTATAGGCAAGAATCTCCTACTCAATGAAACTAAGTATAATCCTTCAGGGGGAAAATGGATATTTAATGAAATAGAGGACTTTCAAGCATTCCTGATGAAAAGGCTAGAGCTAAATAGAAAATTTGACTGTCAAATAAAAGACTCAAAAGAAGCATAAAAAGGTAAATATGAAAGAGGAATCATAAGAGATTCAATATGGTTAAACAATTTATATTCCTACATGGGAAGATGATAATTTTAACTCTTAAAAAACTTTCTCATTCTTAGGGCAGTGAAAAGAACATATGTAGACAGAGGACATGCATGTGAGTTGACTATGATGGGCTTGTATCCAAAAAAATAAGATTAAGGGATGAGAAAGAGGTATGCATTGGGAGAAGGGGGAAGGGAGACATATAAAGGGGTAAATTATCTAGTATAAAAGAGGCACAAAAGAGCTTTTATAGTAGAGAGAAAGATTGGGGGGTGATGGCAGGCAATCCTTAAACCTTACTCTCATTAGAATTGGCTCAAAGAGGGAATAATGTACACTCATTTGGGTATAGAAATCTATCTTATACTATAGGGTAGTAGGAGAGGTGGGGGATAAGAGAAAAATGGGCTGATAGAAGGGAGGGAAGATTGGAGAAAGTGGTGGTGAAAGAAGAGAAAGAAAAAGATAAATGAGGGAAAAGAAATTACTTTCTTTTAAAATAAATTTGTAAGGTGCTGGATATGTTGAACACTGTTCTTGGAACATAGTATGTTTCTAATAATTGCTTGTTAAATTTAATTGAATAATGAACAGACAAGAAGCAATTGGTTAGAGACATAATAGTTGCTTCAAAATTTATTGTACAGGATGGTTAAAGCAAGACTTAAGGTAAATACCAAAAAAAAAAAAAAAGAATAGCTATAAGAATGATGTTAACAGCGAGCATTTACATCGAATTTTAGAAACATCTTGTGGTTTTTTTTATAACCACTATAGGAGGTCAGTATTATTTGTATCCCTTTTTGCAGGTGGAAAAACTGAGGCACATAGTAGTTAAGTGACTTGATCAGAGTTATACAACTAGTGCCTGAGGCTAGATTTGTACTCAAGTCTTCTTGTTTCTAGTTTTAGTGTTTATACATATATGTGTATATATATATACACACATATATATTCTACTTCCGTAGTAATCTAGGAAGGTGACACTAGACACTGGTAACAATTGTAATAGTTTAAAAAAATCTATTTCAAAAAGCCATACTTTTTTAAGAATGTAAATATACAAAAGTTAAGGCTATTACAATTTCTTGGAGAAACTTATCTAACTAAAAACATGTGTTACAAAAAGGACCCATAAAAATCCTGGGCATCATCCAAGAAAGCAAATAATCCCCTGGTCAAGTAGACCAATGTGACATCCAAGGGAAGCACCAGTGTAGAATGCAGGGTCCTTTAGAAAAAAATAAATTAATAGGAGAATTAATAGCATGAATTAAAAGCAAGAACTGCCTTACAAATGGTAAAAAGCAGTTAAGGTAGAAACAAGACTGCACAAAGATTGGATTGAGACTTTGCTAAACTGAAACCTTCTAAAAATATTTGCAGATCAATCTGGAGAGAAGAAAACAGAGGTATCATATCTGCTGGCATTTCCATGATGATGTATTCCCATTGGAAAGGATAGTAGATACTCTACATTTTAACCACATCAACTCTGTACACAATGCATTTTTAAGGGAGCAGCAATAGCAGTTAAGAAGATGAATTTGGGAAAAGCAGCTAAGCCTAAAGAAATGTATATAGAAGAAATTTTCATAGGAGGCGATAAATTTTAAAGATGCTTAGAAATAGATTTTCAAGATATAATGAAAAGGAGAAGATTCCCAAAAAGTTAAGCTCAGGGATGTAGTGGGACTATAGAAGAACTCAAAAACAACAGCAACAACACTACTCAGAAAACAAGAAGACATCAATAATTACTGAGCCATGTGACTACTCATCTCTATTTTTTTTTCAGAATCTTTTTTTTTTCAAAATTAAGGGCGTCCTTAAATGAAAACATAAGGAGGAAAGATGATAGTATTTAAAGTTTATTTTCTACAGCAGACTATATCTTCACATTCATTCAACTTATTGAAAGGTAGGCAGAATGTTGGAATCCAGTATGAATATTGTTTGTCAATTTTTTTCCAAAGTATTTATCCCCAAGAAAATGTAGCCTTGAAAACAGACCTCAAGTGTGTGTGTGTGTGTGTGTGCATACACATATGTATCTGTGTGTGTTTATACCTGTGTATACATATACACATACACATGTATATGCATCTAAATATCTAATCATGCATACATACACATACACATGTATATATGCAAAGAAATGCTATATTATAAATGTGATCACATGTTATATATCATATTGCATATTAGATGCTATCATATAGACTATTCCATAATTGTTATAACTAAACACGTAATTCAAATCAGTGATTATCTACTAGTGACAACAAAAGAAGAACTGAGAAGACCTAAACTCAACTAATATGTTTTAGAAGATGTACTGCAAAATTCCAGACAAAGGAACTAATTCCAATTAATTACAAGGATATTCAAATACTTCAATTCACTGACTATATTGAATTAATTTCCTTTAGCCCTGGAATACTATAAAGTGTTCTAGATAGGAAACTCATTGAGTCAATTCATCAAAAAACATATGTTGACCAGATGATGAAAATCAACCAAGAAGTGAGAAAAAAAATAGGAGTAGGAGAATAATTTAAATCAAGTTTGATAATTTGTGCTGTGTTATTAATGATCTCTAATTTCTTATTACTCAAAAAACTTATGTCTTTATTACCAGTGTTTTCCTAGTGATGCTATATGGTGTTGAATAGTCTATTAATATGTTTTCTGAACATTTAAAAATACTAGTAACTCAATAAGCAAGGTACATGATCTGAGTAGGCTACAAAACATTACCAATGATAATTTGCAGAGGAACAGTGGCATAAAAGGCAATTACCAATGGTATTCATGGCAAGATAAGGAGGTAGATCAGTCATTTAGTGAAAAAAAGATAATAGACAACCTTTGTATTACATTAGCACCTCCCCCCATGATGTCAAAGACAAAGCATTGTAGAATATTCCATGGGTTCTTTCAGAAGAATTTTATGTAAAAAAAAACAAAACCATGGACAAGAGTCACACAATGTGAAGATATAGAAACATTGTTATGTTCACTGTTAGGAAAGGTCTCAAAATCACTGAGACCATAGATGATTTTAAGTATCTAGCAATCAAATTATTTGTTAAGTATTTATGTAGTCAAAAAGCAGACTGGCATAAAAACCAACAAGTCCTTGATTTAGGAAGACTTAGATTTAAATCCAGCCTTGAACACAAGGTATATGATCCTGGCAAAAGAGTCTCTTAGTGCCCCAGGCAATTCTCTTGGGACAGGGGTTCTTAATCTTTTTCTTTGTGTTTATCAGGACATCTTTGGTGGTCTGGTGAAGCCTCTGGACTCCTTCTTAGAATAATATTTTAAAATGCACAAAATAAGATATGCGTATCATAAAGATATACATATGTGTGTATAATATATTAATTACAATAATGTATAATGTATATACAAATGTTTACCAAACAAAAACAAACACATTGAAAGACAATTATGAGATAGGTTTATGAAAAATTTCCAAACTCCAGGTTAAAAAATCTGTGTTTCAAGACCAATCATATATTGCAGAACAGGTGATGACCATCATTCTTAGAGGGCTTCTCTCATCAGGTATTTTCTACAGCAACAAAGTCATAATCCTAGCCCAAAACAAAACAAAATAAACAAAAAGAATGAATATTAAGTACTATGAGTTCAAATCTTTCCTTTGTGATTTACTAGGTCTTTGACAGCCAGGAAATTACTCTACCTCTCAGAGCCTTATCTATTAAATGGCATGGTTAGATTAGAGGGCCTCTAAGGTCCTTTCCAGCTCTAAATCTGTAATCCTATGTCTAATAAGTATGTACAAAAAAAGTTCCAAGCAAAGTGTTAAGGGAAGCTTCAGGATGTAAGGATCAACGGGGAGGGAGGGGAGGGGCAG
This sequence comes from Phascolarctos cinereus, assembly GCF_003287225.1. Lineage (NCBI taxonomy): Eukaryota > Metazoa > Chordata > Mammalia > Diprotodontia > Phascolarctidae > Phascolarctos > Phascolarctos cinereus. Next base: position 137,991,157 of record NW_027556098.1, read on the forward strand.
GTAGAAGAAGATAACCCTGGGAATGATACTGAAGGAAGAGTCATTTGAAATAATTAAGTTGGGCAAATCCATTACAAGCTGACATCTTATCTACAGGTGTGGATATATCAAGAAAAGTACCAGCAAAAGAGGAACCACAAAGAGCACTGAAGGTGCTGGGTGTTGGGTTCAAGTTCTTGCTCTGCTACTTGCTACGTATGTGACTGGTTATGGGAAGTCATTTCACCTCTGTAGGCCTCAATTTCTTAAGACGTAAAAATGTGCGTGTTGAACTAGGTGGTCTCCAAAATTCATTTTTTTTATTTTTTAAATTACATTTTGATTTTATTTATAAATTCTCTTTCTCACCTCAACTTCCTTCCTCACTAGGAAATCAAGGAAAACAAAACCTTATTACAAACATGTATAGTCAAGCAAAACAAATTTCTGCATTGATCATGTCAAAAAGAAAAAAAAAAAGAACTACACCTCTATCTCCACACCAAGTCCATCACCTGCCTTTCTGGAGGTGAGTAGCATTGTTTTTTCCTGTGTCCTCTGGCATTGTGATCTGTTATGGTATTGGTCAAAGTTTCTAAGTCTTGCAGAGTTGCTTGTCTTTACAATATTGTTTGTTATTGTATAAATAACTGTTGCTTCTCACTTCACTTTGCAGTAGTTCATACAAGTCTTCTTCAGTTTCTCTGAATCCATAATTGGTTGATTTTTAAACACTTGTACTGCCTGTCCCCACTTTAGGGCCGCTGGAAACCTAATGGAAGCTGATCTATTAACTCTTTACTCTTTTTTTTAAAAGTCATTTTATTAGCCTTTTATATTAAAAAAAAGAAAATGGAGGGAAGAGGGGCAGATGGGGTGGGGTGAGGCATTGGCAATCCCCTATGGGTTATAAAGCTCCAGGTTCATTCTGTTGTGGATTTCATAGTCTCCCAGGTCCTTGAAGACCATGTACCATTTCTTGTTCTAATGGGATTCCCCTCTGAGCTACAATCAGTTTCTTCAGGTCCCCAATTGAGTCTTTGGGGTTGCATTTCACATGGACCTTGTCGTCCAGCCGTTCATTGCATGCAACCTCTATCGTGGTTCCAGGACATACTGGGCCACCAGCAGCTGCATTTCCTGCCTCACTGTACATGAAATCCCCCAAATTTTATATGACTATGAGATAATATCTTCATTTCTATTAAATGAGATAATATTTGAAAAGCACTTAGTACAATGCCTGGAACATAGCAGCTGCTTGATTTATGCTTGTTCCCTTCCTTTCTCCCCCGCTCCCTGTAAATAAGTGTGTCTGTCTCCTTATGGAAGGTCCAGAGTCCTGGATCACATGGACTTCATCAGAAACATGATCACTAGCAGTTCCCAGGAATAGAAACCTCTCTCCCCTACTTCCACAATGCATACTGTTCTGCCATCTGGGGAATGCCCTGGGCCTGGAGTCAGGAAAACCTGAGTTCAATTCCAACCTCAGACATTTTCTAGCTATGTGACCCTGGGCAAATCACTAAACCTCTGTCTGCCTCAGCTTCCTCATCTGTAAAATGATGAAGAAAACAAGACCTACCTCCCAGGGTTGTTGTGAAGATCAAAGGAGATACTATTTAAACAGTGCTTTGAAAACCTTAAAGCACTATATGTTCTAGTTATTATTTGGGCTGGAACACAGAATACCATCATTCTTTCAATTACCCAAGTTTGCAGCCTTGGAGTCACTTGACTCGTCCTTGTCCTTTACATGCATCCAACAAGTTGCCATATTTTATTGATTCTACCTCCCCAACAAGGCTTGCATCTGCCTTCTTTTCTAAACTACCCTAGGTCAGGCTCTCATTACTTCTCTTTCCAAATGTTGAAGTAGCTCACTAATTGGTCTCCTTATTTCTAGTCTCTCCCTCATCCAATACATCTCCACATAGCTGCCAAATCAATATCTCTAAAGCACAGGTTTAAATATGTCATTCCTCCTGTTCAAAGCTCTATAGTAGCTCCCTAGTTGGTGTAGTAGAAGATAGGCTGGGTAGAATGTTAATAATAATAATAATGATAATGATAATAATAGCAGCTAGTAGCTATATAACATCCACTATGTTCCAGGTAGCATGCTAAGCATTTTAAAAAGATTTTCTCATTTTATCCTCACAACAACCCTAGGAAGTAGGTCTTGCTAGTATCCTTGTTTTGGTGCCAGAAAAGCTGGGTTCAAGCCTCAAGTCTGTCAGTTACTAGCTGTGTGATCTTGGGTGAATGACAGGCTTTTAGGCCTCACTTTCCTCACTTGTAAAATAAGAGATTTGTGCTGCATGATATCGAATTTTTTTTTTCAGGAACTAATTTATAATTTATGGTCTATGCTTCTAGGCTAAAACGTTAACTCTTCTGCAAGAATCTGACTCCTCATCTTTCCAGGCAGATTTCATATTTTTCTTCTTCACAAAATCTGTATTCCAACCAAATTGCCATCCTCACAGTCCCCTAATTCAACAATCTCTCTCCTATCTGCATGCTTTTGTACATGCTGGGCCCCAGGCACTCCTTACTCACATCTACTTTTGAGGATTTCTGGCTTCCTTCAAGCCTTACAATCAAGTATCAGCTCCAGTGGAAACCTGCACCCAATCTTGTCTGGTTATTAGGGCTTTTATCATACATATATTATTTGATATTTACTTATCTATCCAAGTTGTTCTCAGTAGAATTTAAATTCCTTGTCTTTATATTCCCAATCCTCAGCACAGTGCAATAATGATAATAGTAATAATAATAATATAGCAATATTAGGTTTGCAAAGCACTTTAGATACAGTACATTATTTCATTTGTTATTTATAATTCTGTGAGGTATTATCTTAACCTGCATTTTACAGATAGTGAAACTGAGGCTTAGTGAAATGACTTTCTCAAGTCTTCCTGACTTCAATCTGGTGCTTTAGACGAGTGCTATTGAACAAAAAATAGAAACAGATTCCTGCAGCTGCATATTGACTTAGAAAAACTACAAATTAGCATTATATGGTTTGTATTGTATTTTAATTTATTTTGTTAAACATTTCCCAATTACAATTTAATTTGGTTCAGACCACAGAATTTTGTAGGCAGTGGGTAAGTTTGATACCTCTGGTCTAGAGGTTAATAAATATTGGTGCCATTGAAATGAATACTTGAAGGAGAGTAGTAAGACATTGAGCTTCAAAAGTAGTTTGGATTCAGGTTATAGAAAGCTTTGGTAGCTGGGTAAGTAGTAAATACTTTATTTGGAAGGCAATGGGGGTTGCTATTGTATATTTCAAGATTGACATGATCATAGCCATCTATCAGGAAGATTGTGCAGGCAAAACTATAAAAGATGCACTTTTGAGGGGATAAGTTGGGGCAGAAAGATCAGTCTGTAACCTAGGCAGGAAGAAGTGAGGGCCTAACCAGTGAGAGTGAAAAGGGAGCAGGTAAATACAAAAAAGGGCTGCTAGGCCTGAAGACAGGAAAACCTGAGTTCAAATCCAGCCTCAAGCACGTATTAGCTGTGTGACTCTGGACAAGTCACTTAACCCTTATTTGCCTCATTTCCTCATGTGTAAAACAGGGACACATTGGAGAAAGAAATGGCAAACCAGTCCAGTATCTTTGCCAAGGAAACTTCATGGACTTTGTCCGTGGGGTTATGTAGAGTCAGATACGACTGAATGACTGAAGAACAACAAACACGTATTACAACAAACATATTGATTAGGTAGAATCATGCATATCAGGTTTGGCAACTGCTGGTTAATTGATTGTAGGTAGTAAATGAGGCAAAAGCAAGAGACAAAGATGACTACACAGATTTAAACTTAATTGCTTGAGAAGGCAGTAGGGCATAGTAACAATAAAACAATACACAAATAGAGTATTGCAACAATAGAAAGTTATAGGGTAAAGAGAGTCAGGCAGGCTAGAATGGGAATGGTAGAATAAGGAAGCTAGAATGGTTTTGAGACATTGGCAGGAAATCTAGATGGAAATATTTAGCAAAGCAGGGGAAAAAAGCATTAGATTTAGCCATAAAGATGTTATCTTGGAGATACCTGTTTCAATAAAGAAATTTAATTGAAGGCAGAGTATATAAATTCAGATAAGTCTTGTTCCTTTCAAAGTAGACACCTTGTGAAGGATTCCTAATGTGTTATTTTTGTGAAATTTCAATTTTCTAATTACTTTCAGAACCAGTGAAACATCCTTTGAACAGTGTCTGGCAATGTGTCTTGACCGTGAAAGAAGATTAATAAATATTGAACCCATCTACTCTCTGGACACTTCTTTAGCCTCTTAACTGTTTGGTGATATATGTATGGCTTTCTTTTTACCCTTCCAAACAGATTTCTGGCTTCTTGTTCACTAGAGGACAGATCTCTGTAGAGCACTCCAGAGATCATTCTTCCTAACTTCTGACCCACTCTCTCACTTGTTCCACAATCACATTAATCTATTCCTTCTCCACACTGACTGCCTGGACCCTTAGTATGTAGATACCATCTTCACAGCCTTCTACTTTCCAACTCTCCTTTATGTTTTGTCCTCCTCTGTTAGAATGTATTTTCCTGGGGCAGCTAGGTGGCACAATGCATAGAACTCTAGTCTAGGAGTCAGGAGGATCTGAATTCAAATATGGCCTCAGACACTTGACACTTGCTAGCTGTGTGACCCTGGGCAAGTTACTTAACCCTGATTGCCTCACCGAAAAGAAAAAAAAATGCATTTTCCTTAAAAGCAGTCCTGTTTTTGTATCCCCAATATTTAGTACAGTGTCTGGCATATAGTAATAGCTTAGTAAATGATCCACATATCTATCTCTGGTCCCTTCCAATCAGCCTTTTGACCTTCCTAATCTTCTGTTTTTTTGCCTTTTTTTTTTTTTTCAGAATGTGTCTCCATATTCTCTTAGGCAATGGCAAGGACCATTCACGGGCACAGGAACCTGCTCAGTTTCTGACCTGGGCCAGTCCACTCTTGGTAGCAGCCTGCTGACCCCTGATCTTGGGGAAATATCACTATATTGGTGTTGGACTTTGTGCAGGCATCCAATCTGCTTAGCCCACTGTAGTTCACAACTCCCAAGCTCAAGAGGTCTGTCAGCTTTAGCCTCTCTGGCAGCTGCTGCTGCAAGTATAAAGTTAAATGACATATTTTTCTATCTGCTTTGCTGAAATGTCAATGTTGGGAAGGACTGTAATTCAGCTCATTTTTTTTTTATTCAGTCATCTTCCAGTTACACCAACAATGCTTCTTTCAACCAATAGAAACAAATAGCTCCAACCAGACTTTTCCTTGTCTATGAGTTCTATGTTCTCTGGGAGGGCATGAAACAAATAAAGTTTTGGACTTGAAGTGAGGAAGATCTGAGTTTTTGTCTTTGTTTTTGAGCAGCCAGATTTTATTTATTTTCTTTTTTTCTTTAGATAGTATTTTCCCCCAAATACATATTAAGAAAAAAATTTAGCGTTCATTGTTTTCAAGATTTTGAGTTCCAAATTTTTCTCCCTCCCCTCCCCTCTTCTGAAAACGGTAGGAAGTTTGATATAGTTTGATACATGATATGTGCTGTCACGTAAAACATATTTCCATATTTGTCACAGTCATTGAAGAAGAAACAGATCAAAAGGAAATAAAACCATGAAAAGAATAAAGTAAAAAAAATGCTTTGAGCAGCCATCTGAGTCCTTCAGTTCTTTATCTAGATATGGATAGCATTTTCTTTCCTGATTCCTTTATATTTCTCTTGGATCATTGTGTTACTGAGAAGAGCTGAGTCATTCATAGCTGATCATCACAAGATGTTGCTGATATTGTGTACAATGTTTTCCTGGTTTTGCTCATGAAGATCTGAGTTCTTATCCTGCTTCTGATTTTGATACTCCCTAGCTTTGTGAGTCTCAGCATCCTCATTTGTAAAGTAGGAATAATAACTCTTATTAAACATAACATCTTATAGAGTTGCTCAGATGGGATTGCATATGTTATATGTGTGTGTTTGTGTATTATTTAACACTATATAAATGTCAATTATTACTATTACAAGGATTTTCTATTACAGAGTATTAGAGCTATGACTGTTACAGGAGGACGTCCACTGTGGCATTTATAGTCCTAGAATAACTCTGGGTAGTTTCTGGTGTTGGGGCTTCCCTCTTTTCACCTATTAGAAAAAAAAAGTGATAACTTTACTACTGTTTCACCTACTTAGTGGGTGTTATGAGTAACAATGTAGGGAAGAAAGCCCACACATACATTTGAGCTTTGCAAATAAGCTAGCTTTCTTCCTCCCATGTTCCCCCAAACCACAACAGTGCAGTATCTGATTATTGAAAGAATCCAACCATCCTGGAAAATGAAAGAATTGATGATGATGATGACTATAATCTTTTTTTAATCCTCTTCAAAATCATTACTTTCTCATAGTTTGTTTTCTTTGTAGCTCTGGACCTCTGAGATTTTTCTAATTAGCACAGCTTATATAAGGTTTTTAAGTCCATGGAAAAAATGCAAAAAAGAGTGCAATATGACCTTCTCAAGGATTCAGGTTATTTTAGAATAATAGGAACTAGACAACAAACAGAATGATTTCAAGTGAAATTCATTTAGATTAAGTCTCACTGAGACAAAGGCCAAGAAAACCAGAGCAAACATTATAGGTATTCATTCAGACTGACAAATACTAACGCAAACCAAGACTTTAGCATAAACAATCTGTTACTAAGGAATAAGTGAGGATTGCAAAATATGTGGAAGCTGATAGAAAATATTCCATAGGTATTAACTATCTAATCTACATTCAGCACTTTAATAAACAATGTGTTGCATATGAGAAGAATAAGGGCAAGTTATAAGTATAAAATTTGAGGAAAGTAAGGAAAGGCAGGGATGGCCAGGAGAGGGTCATCTGGAGTGGAGCCACTGTGGGACTCAGGGAAGAAGCATCCAGCTGGTTGTTCCTTAATTTAAACAATTATTCTTGCGAATTGCTTGTTAAGCTCACTTGTTTCCACCTGTTAATGGACAACAGGTGTAATTATCACCTACTAAATTTCTACTCCCTTAAGAAAAGCTCTACTTACCCCCATCCTAGTTACAACTCTGGGTACCTTACCTGTTCTCCCAATGTTTATGACCATTTTGGGAGAAGACATGCACACACATTGGACACTCGTACAATACAATAAGCCAATGTATGCCCAAGTGTTAAATTGGGTTTTATAAACAGTCAGTTTAATAGGCAATCAGAGGAAGAAGAGACGGGGAGGTGAGACTTGAACCGGGCCAGGTGTGGGGAACTTGCAGCCTGGGGGCCACATGTGGCCCTCTAGGTCCTCAAGTGCAGCCCTTTGACTGAATCCAAACTTCACATCTGTGAAAGGGTCATACTTGAGGGCCTAGAGGGCCACATGTGGCCTTGAGGCCACAGGTTCCAAATCCATGAACTGGCCCTTTAAAGGAAAGGTCAGAATGTGAAGAAGTTTGAGAGGATACTTCAGGAAGGAGCAACAGCATGAGTAAATGTCCAGAGGTGGAGCCAGTGAGGAGATTTGTTGTTGTTCCTGATTGAAATGGCAGGTTCATATTGGTGAATAGTAAAATGTAAGCTTTTACTGTTAACCTTTTACTAAGGGGTTAATTGGCGGTACCTGGTGGTACAATGGAAAGAGGACCAGGCCAAGAGTCAAGGAAGACTTAGGTTCAGATCCAGCCTCAGACATTTACTAGCTGTGTGACCCTGGGCAAGTCATTTAAACCTGTTTGCTAAAAAAAATAAAAAATGAAAAAAACCTGTTTGCCTCAGTTTTCTCATATGTAAAATGAGATGGAGAAGGAAATGACAAATCACTCCACTATGTTTGCCAAGAAAACCCCAAATGGGATCATGAAGAGTTGGACACTACTAAAATGACTGAACAATGACAACAGTGACAAAAGTTAAAATTAGTCTTGGTGAGGTCAAAGGAGAAAGATGTTTTTAAAATGTATGACTATAGAAAATACCTAAATGAGCATACTTTAGTAAAAATTACATAATATTTTCCCCAAAATAGATCTATTTTATTTTTAATTTATGAACTAAAGCAAGCATTTCCACAACATAGTAGAATATTTATTAACATAAAGTGAATTAGTAATTCTTTATGAAATTAAGTAGTTAATTCAGTTCATTTGAAATGGCTGCACAGTATAGGATAGAAAGCCCTAGATAGGAAATACAGAGACCTGGTTCCAATTAACCCAATAAAACCTTTATGACTTTGGGCAAGTCCTTTGTAATTTTTCTCCTGGGTTTTACTCAACTGTAAAATGAGGGGATTAGATCCAGCCCTACAATTTCTATGGGAAAAATTAAATCCCCAAGTAACTCCCTGAGACTAGAAGGAAGAATAGAGTATCTGTATTAGTGGAGAGATTTTCTACAATGGGAATTAACATACTTTTAGAGTTAGTCGGGACTTTAGAGGCCATCTAGTTCAACTCAGTGAAAAAAAGTAATCCCCACTACAACATGATGCAAAAGTCCTTATCCATCCTATGAGTGAAGACTTTAATAAAGATAAAAGAGCTAAAGCCCATTCTATTTCTGGATGGTTCTAATTGATAGGAAGCTTTTCCTGACAAAAAGCCTTGATTTTCCTCTTTAAATTTCACCCATTGCTCCTGATTCCACCTCCTGAAGGCAAAAAGAACAAGTCCATACTGCTTCCACATGATAGCCTTTCAAATACTTGATTTCTTCTTCCCTGCTCTTTGCCCTCTATGTGGCCCAAGTCTTCTCTAGGCTAAAAATCCCCACATCTTTCCATTGGTCTTTCTATGACATGGTCTCAAGGCCCTTTATCACACTACTTTCCCTTTATACACTTCCCAGCTTACAAATCTCCTCCTTAAACTGAACACAATACACCTATAAGTAAACACAATATTCGATTTCTGTTCTTACTAGTACAAATATGGAGGAAAGATCACTCCTTCATTTCTTTCTGAAAGCATCCCAAGATTAGATTAGCTTTTTTGTATGTCACATCACATAACTGATTAATATTAAGCTTGTCCATTAACATGCCCAGATTTTTTTCAGACACATTGATGTCTGCCTTTCCCTACCTTGTATTCGCACAGTCAATTTTTTAACCCAATATTAAGATTTTACATTTTTTCCTGCTGAATATCATTTTATTAGTTTCTGCCCAGTACTCAGTTTTACAACAACCTTGGCTCCTCACTCTCACCTCCTATGAGTTGTGAAGACCTATCATTTTTACCTTTACAACATCTCCCTTGTACACACTATTCTCTTTTCTGATAGTGCCACCATTCTGCTTCAGGCTCTTATCACCTCATTCCTGGACTTGCTGCGGTAGCCTCATGGTTGGTCTACCTGCCTCAGATCTCTCCCCAATTCAGTCTACCCTCCACTCAGTTGTGAAAATGATCATCCTTGTCTAATGTCTGATGATGTCACCCCCTATTCAATGAACTCCAGTGGCTTCCTTTTATCTCTAGGATCAAATCTTTGGTTTGTAAAGTCCTTCATAACTTGGTCACTTCCTTCATTTCCATTCTTCTCACACCTTGCTCCCTTTTGCATATTTTGTGATCCAGTGACAGAAGCCTCCTTGGAGTTCCTTAAATGCAATACTCCATCTCTTGAATTTGAGGATTTTCATTACCTTTCCACCATGCCTAGAAGTCTCTCCCTCCTCATGTGCACCTCCTGGTTTCCTTTGATTCTCAGCTAAAATAACATGTATGAAAAGTCTTTCCTGATCTCTTAATCCTAATGTCTTTCCCATGAGAATATCTCCAGCTTATCCTCTATATATCTTGTTTGTACATTTTTGTTTGCATATTACCTCTCCCATTAGACTGTGGATTCCTTGGGAACAAAAACTGGCTTTCTACATTCCAGCACTTAGCACTTTACCCTGCTATATAACAGGCACTTAATAAATGCTTGTTGATTGACTGACAAATATAGGAATGGTTACTTTCCCCTAATGGACGTATTATTTTCACCAAGCAACATCTCTTCCCATATTAATAAGAATTAGACTTAGCATATAATTTATTTTGTTGGTTTCATTTCTGAAGAATGAAATTATCATTAAGACAAATTAATATGTTTAAATTACCTTGTATTTGATACAGAGAGAGCTGCAGAAGATATCTAGACAATTAAATTTCCCATTACCACCATATCGTGCCTCTGCCAGGCTTGTGAATTGTTTCTTGAAATTCTTAACTATGTCCTGTTTCTGTCTAGGTAATCTGTATTATACTCTAATGACAAAATTTCTATGTCACTTACCTGATTGATCTTCACCCAAATGCCTTCCACCACATTTCTTCCCTCTGGTTTCTATATGAGTATACTTATAGTTTCTTCACATGAGTATACCTTCTTGATCACAGATGATTCCTAGGAAGCATATGATCAAGGTGCTTGAACACCCTGCTGCACATATTGCCTTCTGCTTCTCCTCTTCCTCCTTTTCTTCTCAGGAGAAGTAGGTGGGCACACTTTCCAGCTTAATACAGAACCACCACCACTCTCTTTTCCCTTATCTTCTTTCTTTTGAATAAGAAATGTCAAACTTAAAGCAATATGCTAATTGTGAGTTTCATCCCACAAAATCTCACTGATGTTTATGAGATTAAATATGCCTGCCAGGATTAGGACCTCTAATTTGTCTTAGTACATGACTGAATATTGAGTACTTGTGTGTTTAGGCATTTAAAGTTAAGGATTTTACAGATGGCTCCTTTCATGGATTTTGTTCTCTATTAACTTCTGGGAGTTTTAATTTGATTGTAGGCACACTCTATGGAATCTAATTTGGTGAATATACATTTCTTATTTTCTTATACCCTCATCCTATTTTTCTTAACACAACTAAAAATATCTGTATTTATAAGACATCAGTTTAATATATTTTTATTAATCATTCTTAAACAATCTTTATTCCTAGTCAGGAGGCTATCATTCCTATAGCATACAATCCAGAAATCCAAATAACATCCCCAGACACCATCTTTTAAATTGCTATTTACTACCTAAATGAAACGAGATAATATTTGTAAAGCACGAGCATGGTACTTAGCACATAGTAGGCATCATATAAATGCTTACTCAGTTATCTTCCTCTGCTCCCCCATGACATTCTCTTCTCTGCATCCCTTACCTTCAATGGGCAACAGTGAAAAAAAATACAACTTGTGCTTTTATGGTTTTCACTTTTTGCCCTAACCTTCATAATCTTTGGGAATTCTTTCTAGGTCCCTTCTGTCAGTATGCCCATGTGAATCAGTACAAATGAGTAATAGTCACCTATTTTCATATATCTCAGAAGGTTCTCTATTATGTATTGGATATATGCCAAGAAGACCATAGTACCCTCTAGTGTTGTTATTAGTTCAAGTTGCCACGAGTCACCATGTTGCTGAACTCTTCTTTATCTGAATCTTAGTAAAGACCACACTCACCAGATAGCTTTGGGGACTGTATGTTGACATTTTAAAGAGGATTAGCTGTTTATTTCTTTGATCATCATCACAATTCCTTCTTCAGGAAAAATCTCAATTTTTTTTATTTTTTTCCACTACTTCCAAGTGTACAATTGTTCTTGTCTTTGTGTCCCTTCTTTTCGTAACATTCTTTTACTCTATAAACTTTTGATAAGGTTAATATTTTCTATCTGCTATTGTATACCTCCAATTGGAGTCCTACTTAATTTTTATTCATTTTTCTTAAGAGCACAAATTATCTCTGATGATCTTGAGTGTGAGAATACATTCCTCAGATCTATTCACCTTTTCTTTTAGAAGGGAGACAGATCACCCTACATTTGAATCATAGGCAGCTCTCTTTTCATTGTGGTAAAAATATAACATAACACATTCAGAACAAAAAATAGTGTGAAATTTTCCTTGCACCCCATACTGAAGGAGATGTTTAGCTTTATTTTTGTATCAATATGCCTCCCCTAAGAAACAATTTTTGATCATGCCACAGTTGCCATCTCACCCTTATTGCCTGGGGTCTCCTCATCTTGGTATAATATCCCCTCATATTATGCCCCTATGCCCTGCTCATTTTCAAACATCCTTCCTCAATGTCAGCCCCATTCTCCTATTGGTTAGTTTTTCCAAGGACTTCCATTTGGGGAGAGGCTAGGGGTAGCCAAATATTGGTTCTCTCCTATCTCTGCTTTGGACTTCGCTGACTTAGACACTACTCTTCCATTGGTTAAATGGGTGGCTGCCCTCCTGTTTCAACTGGTTTTTGTGTGTTATTTTCCTTTATTAGAATATAAACCCTTTGAGAGCCATGACTTTCTTTTTGCTTGTGTTTGGATCCCTCTGCTTAGCTGCTTTGTGCTGGGCCTGGCACTTAATAAATGTTGGTTGCTTTCTCTAGTCTTTTGTGTGTGTGTGTGTGTGTGTGTGTGTGTGTGTGTGTGTGTGTGTGTGTGTGTCTGTGTGTGTGTTTGTGTGTGTTTCTTTTTTTATTTTATTAATTTATTTTGATTTATCAACAATCACTTTCATATGCTTTTGAGTTGAAAATTTTTCTCCCCCTTATTCCCCCCCACACTCCCCAAGACGGCACACAATCTGATATAGCCTTTACATTTACATACCCATTAAACATATTTTCACATTAGTGAACTTGTAAGTAATAATTAAAACCTATAGGAGGAAACATCAGAAAGGTGAAACAAAACTCAACAGAAGGTAAAAATAAGTGATAGTGATTCGACTTCCATAGTTCTTTCTTTGGATGTGGACAGCATTTTCCATCACGAGGCCTCTGGAGATGTCTTAGATCCTCGTAATGCTGAGAAGGGTTCAGTTTAACATTCTTAGTCATTGCATAACATGGCAATTATTGTGTACAAAGTCCTCTTGGTTCTGCTCACTTCAATCAGCATCAGACCATATAAGTCTTTCCAGGTTTTTCTGAAGTCAGCCTGTTCATCATTTCTTATAGCACAATAGCATTCCATTACATTCATATACCACAACTTGTTCAGCCATTCCCCAATTGATGGGCATCTTCTTAATTTCCAATTCTTTGCCGCCACAAAAAGAGCTGCTATGAATATTTTACATGTGGATCCTTTTCCCATTTGTTTGATCTCCTTGGGATATAGCCCTAGAAGTGCTATTGCTGGATCAAAGGGTATGCACATTTTTGTAGGCCTTTGGTCATAGTTCTAAATTGTTCTCCAAAATGGTTGGATCATTTCACAACTCTACCAACAATGTATTAGTGTTGCAATTTTCCCACATCTTCTCCAACATTTATCATTTTCCTGTTTTGTCATGGTGGCCAACCTGATAGGTGTGATGTGGTACCTCAGAGTTGTTTTAATTTGCATTTCTCTAATCAATAACGATTTAGAGCATTTTTTCATATGACTATAGATGGCTTTAATTCCTTCATCTGAGAACTGTCTCTTCATATCCTTTGACCATTTATCAATTGGGAATGGCTTGTTTCTTATAAATTTGTCTTAATTCTCTATATATTTTAGAAATGAGGCCTTTATCAGAGAGACTGGTTGTAAAAATTCTTTCCCAATTTTCTACCCTTCCTTCTAATCTTAGTTGCATTGGCTTTGTTTGTGCAAAAACTTTTCAATTTAATGTAATCAAAATTATCCATTTTGCTTTTCATAATGTTCTCTATCTCCTGTTTGGTCATAAATTCTTCTGTTCTCCATAGATCTGATAGGTAAACTATTCCTTGTTCTCCCAGTTTACTTATGGTATCAGCCTTTATAGCTAAGTCCTGAACCCATTTTGACTTTATTTTTTTATATGGTGTGAGATTTGGGTCTATGCCTAGTTTCTGCCATACTCTTTTCCAGTTTTCCCAGCAGTTTTTTTCAAAGAGTGGGTTCTTATAGAAGCTGGGTCTTTGGGTTTATCAAATAATAGATTACTATAGTCATTGACTACTGTGTCTTGCATATTTAACCTATTCCACTGATCCACCTCCCTATTTCTTAGCCAGTACCAGAGTTTTGATGATTGCTGCTTTATAATACAATTTAAGATCTGGAATTGCTAGGCCACCTTCCCCTGCATTTCTTTTCATTAGTTCCTTTGATATTCTGGACTTTTGTTTTTCCAAATGAATCTTGTTATTATTTTTCCTAACTCTATAAAATAATTTTGGTAGTTTGATTGGTATGGCACTGAATAAGTAAATTAGCTTAGGTAGGATTGTCATTTTTATTATATTAGCTTGGCCTACCCATGAGCAACTGATGTTTTTCCAATTATTTAGATCTGATTTTATTTGTGTGAAAAGTGTTTTGTAATTGTGTTCATAGAGTTCCTGGGTTTGTTTCGGGAGGTAGACTCCTAAATTTTTATAATGTCTACAGTAAGTTTAAATGGGATTTCTCTTTCTATCTCTTGCTGTTGGGCTTTGTTGGTAATATATAGAAATGCTGATGATTTATGTGGGTTTATTTTATAGCCTGCAACTTTGCTAAAGTTGTTTATTATTTCAAGTAGTTTTTTACTTGATTCTCTAGGATTCTCTAAGTATATCATCATGTCATCTGCAAAGAGTGATAGCTTTGTTTCTTCTTTGCCTATTCTAATGCCTTCAATTTCTTTTTCTTCTCTTATTGCTAAAGCTGTTTCCAGTACAATATTGAATAACAGTGGTGATAATGGACATCCTTGTTTCACCCCCGATCTTATTGGAAATGCTTCTAGCCTGTCCCCATTACATATAATGCTTGCTGAAGGTTTTAGATAATGCTATTTATTATTTTAAGGAAGACTCCATTTATACCTATGCTTTTCTAGTGTTTTTAATAGGAATGGGTGTTGTATTTTATCAAAAGCTTTTTCTGCATCTATTGAGATGATCATGTGGTTTCTGTTGGTTTTGTTGTTGATATGCTCAATGATGCTGATAGTTTTCCTAATATTGAACCAACCCTGCATTCCTGGTATAAATCCTACCTGGTCATAGTGTATTATTCTTGTGATAAGTTGCTGCAATCTACTTGCTAGTATTTTGTTTAAAATTTTTGCATCTATATTCATTAGAGAAATTGGTCTATAATTTTCTTTCTCTATTTTGACTCTTCCTGGTTTAGGTATCAACACCATATTTGTATCATAAAAAGAATTTGGTAAGACTCCTTCTTCACCTATTTTCCCAAATAGTCTATATAGTATTGGAATTAATTGTTCTTTAAATGTTTGATAGAATTCACATGTAAATCCATCTGGCCCTGGAGATTTTTTCCTAGGGAGTTCATCAATGGCTTGTTCAATTTCTTTTTCTGAGATGGGGTTATTTAAGTATTTTACTTCCTCTTCGTTAATCTGGGCAATTTATATTTTTGTAAATATGTATCCATTTCACTAAGATTGTCAAATTTGTTGGCATATAGTTGGGCAAAATAATTCCTAATTATTGTTTTAATTTCCTCTTCCTTGGTGGTAGCTTCCCTTTTCATTCTTGATACTAGTAATTTGGTTTTCTTCTTTCTTTTTTTTAATTAAATTAACCAAAGGCTTATCTATTTTATTGTTTTTTTCATAAAACCAGCTCTTAGTTTTATTTATTAGTTCAATAGTTTTCTTAATTTCAATTTTTTAATTTTTCCTTTGGTTTTCAATATTTCTAATTTAGTGTTTAGCTGAGGATTTTTAATTTGTTCTTTTTCTAGTTTTTTTAGTTGTATGCCCAATTCATTAATCTCCTCTTTTTCTATTTTATTTATGTAAGCATTTAGAGATATAAAACTTCCCCTAAGAACTGCTTTGCTGCATCCCATAGGTTTTGGTATGTTGTCTCATTATTGTCATTCTCTTGAATGAAATTATTGTTTCTATGATTTGTTGTTTGACCCAATCATTTTTTAGGATTAGATTATTTAGTTTCCAATTATTTTTTAGTCTATCTTTCCATGGCCCTTTATTACATATAATTTTTATTGCATCATGATCTGAAAAGGATGCATTTAATATTTCTGCCTTTCTGCATTGGATTGTGAGGTTTTTATGCCCTAGTACATGGTCAATTTTTGTGTATGTGCCATGTACTGCGAGAAAAAAGTATATTCCTTTCTATCCCCATTCAGTTTTCTCCAGAGGTCTATCATACCTAACTTTTCTAATGTTCTATTCACCTCCTTAACTTCTTTCTTGTTTATTTTGTGGTTAGACTTATCTAGTGCGAGAGGGGGAGGTTCAGGTCCCCCACTAGTATAGTTTTGCTGTCTATTTCTTCCTGTAACTCCCTGAACTTCTCCTGTAAGAATTTGGATGCTATACCATTTGGTGCATATATGTTTAGTAATGATATTACTTCATTGTCTATGGTGCCTTTTAGCAGGATGTAGTTTCCTTCCTTATCTCTTTTGATTAGATCTATTTTTGCTTTTGCTTTGTCTGAGATCAGGATTGCTACCCCTGCTTTTTTTCACTTCAGCTGAGCATAATATATTCTGCTCCAGCCTTTTACCTTTACCCTGTATGTGTCACTCTTTTTCAAATGTGTTTCCTGTAAACAACATATTGTAGGATTATGGTTTTTAATCCATTCTGCAATCCATTTCCGTTTTATGGGAGAGTTCATCCCATTCACATTCACAGTTATGATTACTATCTGTGTCTTTTTCTCCATCCTTTCCCCCATTTATGCTTTTCTTTCTCCTTTTTCCTTTCCCCTTCACTAGTGTTTTGCTTTTGACCACCGCCTCCTTCAGTCCCTCCCTCCTTTTATTATCCCTTTCCCTTTTCTTCCCCTTTAGTCTTACTGCTTCTTCCCTCCCTTCTTTCCCCCCTCCCTTTTCTTTCCCCTTTTCCCTCCTACTGCCTATAGGGCAAGTTAGATTTCTATACCTAACTGATTATATTATGCCCTTCTTGAGCCAAATCTGATGAGAGTAAGGTTCAAACAATGCTCCCCACCTCCCTTCTTTCCCTCTGCTCTAATATGATTTTGTGTCTTTTCCTGTAATGTAATTTATCCTTGTCTGCCTCCTCCTTTCTCAATACATTTTCTAAGATCAGATTGATCCACTTATTTGGATCCATTTAACCCACTTGATTAGATTTTTTTTTATCATTACATCAAAGTCAACTAATATCCACCCTCTTTATGTATACTCCTTTAACAAGGTGTAATAACAATAGAGTTCTCAAGGGTTGCAAGTCTCATATTCCCTTGTAGGGGTTTAAACACCCCCCCTCTTATTAACAACATATTGTATCTTTCTGTCCCGTTTCCCTTTTTCAGTCCTTCTTGAGTCCTGTACTTGAAGATCAAATTTTTTGTTGAGCTCTGGTCTTTTTATCAGGAAAGTTTGGAAGTCTCCTATTTCGTTGAATATCCACCTCCTCCCTTGAAAAATGATGCTCATTTTTGCTGGGTAATTGATCCTTGGCTGCATTCCAAGCTCCTTTGCCTTACAGAATATCATGTTCCATGCCCTGTGGTCTTTTAATGTAGAAGCTGCAAGGTCCTGTGTAATCCTGACTGTGGTTCCATGATATTTAAATTTTTTCTTTCTGGCTGCTTGCAGCACCTTCTCTTTCATCTGGTAATTTTGGAATTTTGCTATTATGTTCCTTGGCGTTGTCAATTTTTGGGATCTCTTTCAGGTGGTGATCGGTGAATTCTTTCTATGGTTATTTTCCCTTCTGGTTCTAGGACTTCTGGGCAGTTTTCCTTTATGATTTCCTGAAAGATACTGTCCAGGCTCTTTTTTCATCATGATTTTCAGGTAGTCCAATAATTTTTAAATTGTCTCTCTTGAGTTGATTTTCCAGGTCAGTGGTTTTACTGATGAGGTGCTTTACATTTTCATCTATTTTTTCATTTTTTTGTTTCTGTTTGACTGATTCTTGCTCTCTCATAGAGACATTAGTTTCCATTTGTCCAATTCTAGTTTTTAACAGATTGTTTTCTTCTGTTAGTTTTTGTACTTCCTTCTTCAACTGGCCAATTGTGTTTTTTAGGGACTTGTTTCCTTCAGTATACTCTTCTGTTAGTTTTTGTACTTCCTTCTTCAATTGGCCAATTGTGTTTTTTAGGGACTTGATTTCTTCAGTGTATTTTTGTTTCCAATTGGCCCAAGCTTCTTGTGTTGGGAGCCTAGGTCTTGGTGACTGGCTTTGTGTTCTGGGGCCTCTTATGCTGGCAATTGGAGGCTGTAGGTTTCTGGCAGCTTACCTTGTGTTGGGCTGGAATCAGCAAGGCTGGAACTTTCAGGCAATTCTAGGTTGACTTCTTTTCCTTTCCTTTAGCTTTTTTCAGCTCCTTTTAGATGGGTGCTGCAGGGTGTTTATTTGCCTGGGGCCCCCTGCAGTGTTGTCTCCCTCATTTCTGCTAATGCTGGAATCAGCAAGGCTGGAACTTTCAGGCAATTCTAGGTTGACTTCTTTTCCTTTCCTTTAGCTTTTTTCAGCTCCTTTTAGATGGGTGCTGCAGGGTGTTTATTTGCCTGGGGCCCCCTGCAGTGTTGTCTCCCTCATTTCTGCTAATGCTGGAATCAGCAAGGCTGGAACTTTCAGGCAATTCTAGGTTGACTTCTTTTCCTTTCCTTTAGCTTTTTTCAGCTCCTTTTAGATGGGTGCTGCAGGGTGTTTATTTGCCTGGGGCCCCCTGCAGTGTTGTCTCCCTCATTTCTGCTAATGCACTAGGAGATTCTTTTGTGGTGGAGTGCCAGGGCACCTGGTGGTTTTCTGAGCTGGTTTCCACTGGTTCCCCCCCCCCCCCCTGAGGCACTCAGAGGTCCAGGTGTTGGTGTTTTCCTGCTCTACCACCTAGGTGTCAGGATGTCTTCACAATTGGAGGCTGCAGGGCTCTGATAGCTCACCTGTTGTTGGGTTGGAATCAGCAAGGCCGGGGCTTTAGGAAGCCGTTAGCTAGTTTTCTTCACCTCCTTTCAGATGAATGCTGCAGGGTACTTATCCACCTCGGGCCCCTTGTAGTTCTGCCTCCCCTATTTTTGCTGAGGCACTGGGAGACTTGTTTGCTGGGCTGCTGTACTGCTGCTCCCCATCTTTCTTCTAGTTCAGGTGTTCCAGGGGTTTTTTATCTGGGGTGATATTTTCTGGGTTTTCAGAAGGGGAGAGTGAGAGCGACTGCCTTTTCCCTCTACCATCTTGGCTCCCAGAAGCAGACCTGCTGCTTTCTCTAGTCTTAAAATTATTTATTATCTCTTTAGTATTTAAAAGCTGATGAGGTCTAAAGGTTTAGGGGTGCTGGGACCCCAAGACCACGACGGTTTGGTCTTTCCTGAAAGAACTCAACCCAAGCCTTCTTTCAGTCAAAGACAAGGTTTATTAAAGATCTGCCATATTAGCTCTTGAGGAATCTGAGAGTCTTTGAGGCATTGACTAGATTCTAAGAATCTGAGTAGTGGGCAGATTTTAAGAATCTAAGCACCTTAATGAAGACAAAAGGGACATTATATACAGAAAGACTATGGGAGGGTTCTAGGAGTGGACAAATAGTTTGGGGTGACTGGAGGAGGGGTCTAAGGAGGATCTGGATGGGAGTGGCCAGTAAACTGAGGTGAACAGAACTCCTGGGACCTGGACCACTTGGCCAATGGAGAATGGAGCCTAGCTAGGATTAAGGGTGGGAAATGGTGGGGGGTCATATGGAGGTAAAAGAATGTAGAGCTAGGCTAGATTAAGGGTAACAGAGAATTGGGAGATTGGGTGTAGCCACAATGAAAGGCCAGTTGATGATATTGTAGCCTGAGACAAATGCCAAAGATTTGGCCCTGTGGGAAAGTCCAGTGTTTTTCCTTTTTGGGGTCTAGCTCCCATCCTCATCAAAAGCCACATTTAACTTCTTTTGCTTTGTGTGGATATCAACTTTATAGCTCTACCATATTTCTTTTCCCCTTTCTTATTAACATCATATTTGTTTCATTAATTTGTTTTGTTCTCTAATCTACTTTACAATTTGTTTAGGCTTTCTAATTTACTTAACTTTTCTTACTTACCTAGCCAACTACCTTCTCTTCCTCATTTTCCTTGAATTCTTTCTTTTGGAACCTTACTTTACATATTTTCTTCCATTAGAATGATTAAGTCCTTCTCTTCATTTAATTTACTTTGTTTTCAGTTGATCTTTAAGTTTTCCCAAATTTATACTTTCTTCAAATCAATAATTGGCCTTCACAATTCCAAATTCTTTGTGATTACCTTCCCAAATTTCCCCTTCTGATTCAGGAAAAGTCCTTGGCACCTCTTCTTCCTCACAGAAGTCAAAGGTAGGACCTGGACTTAAGGTTGTTCTTGAACTTTTCTCATTTTCTCCCAAGTTTCTTCAAATTCTTCTCCAAAAATCCAATTTCTCATGCACTTAAAAACTCCCAAACCCTCCAAAGCACTTTCCCAATTTCCTTATATTTTTATCCAGCTCACATTTTCCTTTCTTCTCCCATTCCTTTTTTCATAATATCCTCCCACAGAAGACAGAAATAAAATTACACACACACACACACACACACACACACACACATGTTTGGGCAAACAACCAACAATAACAATGAGTGTGAACATTGGGCATGATTAAATAAAGAAACAGAATTATGAGAGTGGTTTGATTGAACCAAGAGAGAAAACAACTAATTTATATCAATCCATATACTTTTTTTTAAACAAAACTGGGTAGGTTTTTAATAAACATTTTGTGCAGATCAAACAGGATCTGGGAAGTGGTTCTAATTCATACTAGTCAAGGGAGAAGAAAGACTAATTTTTTGCTTTACTTCTTTTTTCTTTTTTTATTACTAAAGCTTAATACAAATAAGAAAAGAAAAAGAAATATATAATCTTAAATAGTGAAACTTAAATATAAACTAAGAAAAGAAAAGAAAAGCTTGTCATGTGCACAGCAGAATGTAAGATAGAGTTCAAAATACATAGCATTAAATTTCCATTTCAAGAAAACCTCTATAATGAATACTATGCATTGTGTTGAATGCATCTTTTCTTTGCCTCTTTGTAAGTTTTCTTTTGTTCCTTGCTGTACATTTTTTACTTTGCTCTTCCCACCCCCCTTACTCCCCTGCCCCAGAAGGCTACAATTAAAAGTGGATATTTTATATATGGATATATACATACACATATACATATACACATATACACATATACACATACATACATACATACATACATACATACATACATACATAGACATATACTTTCCCTAAAAAAATTTAACTCCTGATCTTTGTTTTTATGTTTGTGCATATCTCTTATTTCCTATACTGCCTAACTCCTCTATTTTACTTCTACCCACTACCTTGCCCTCCTATTACTTAACCTACCCCCTTCCTCCAAAGATCCCTCCCTTATCTTCCCATTCCCATAAATCTAAACACCCTTCTATACTCCCCATTTAACCTATTCCCTCAACCTACCCTCCAGAGATGCCTCCCTTATCCTCTCCCCCCTCCCTATTCCCTTAGCATTTCATTTCTTTCTGAATTTAGAAGACTTATATGCTCTTCTAGATATGTATGTATTGTTTCTACTTGAAACCATTCTCAATAAAAGTAAATTTCCAGAAGTAACAGCCCTCCTCCCCCATCAAATTCCTCCGTATGAGTTCCCTAACAGGGGTGGGGAACCTATGGCCTTTTGATTGAGTACAAGTTTCACAGAATAAATCCTTTTATTAAGGAGATTTGTTCTTTGAAGTTTGGGTTCAGTCAAAGGGCCATACTTGAGGACCTAGAGTGCCCCATGTAGCTTTGAGGTTGAAGGTTCCCCACCCCTGCCTAGCATTTCATTTATATTAGATAATTACTCTTTTTAGCTTTTCCTATACAGTTTTAGTGCTTAAAGTCATATCATAATCTTTCTTTCTTACAAACTGCCCAATTACTAATAACAATCTTAGACTTATGTTTTACATTTTACATACATAAAAAGTAAACAGTCTGTCCTTTTTGGGTTCCTTGTAACTAGTCTTTGGTATGTACCTTATATTTCTCTTGACTCCTGTATGTCAAATCTTCTATTAAGTTCAGGTTTGTTTGTTTGTTTGTTTTTAACAAAGTCTTGAAAGTCTGACAGTTCATTAATTGTCCTTTTTTTCCCTTTCATTCAGGTTTATGCTTAGCTTTGCTGGGTATAATATTTTCAACTGGAAACCCATTTCTTTTTTTCTTTGATATATAGTGTCCCAAGTCTTTTAGTGTCACTGCTTTTAGGTCTTGTGTGATTCCAGTTGTGGCACCACAATATTTAAATTTATTTTCCCTTGTTGCTTGTACTATTTTATCCTTGAGCTGGGGTTTTGGAATTTGACTATAATACTCCTGTGGGTTTTCCTCATAGGATCTCTTTCAGTTGGTGATCAATGGATTTTTTTTTTCTATTTCTACTTTCCCCTCTTGTTCCAATGCTTCTGGATAATTTTCTTTAATTATTTCTTATATCATTGTATCAAGATTCTTTTTGTGATAATAACTTTCAGGTAGTCTGATTATTTTTATGTTCTGTCTTCTTGATCTGTTCTCTAGATTAGTTGTTTTTCTTATGAGATGTCTCACATTTTCTTTTATTTTTAATATTTTAGATTTTGTTTTATCATTTCTTGATCTTTTATAACTTTTCTGGCTTCCCCTTGCCCAATTCTTAGTTTCTTTCTTCCTGAAGAATTTATTTCAGGGGCAGCTAGGTGGTACAGTGGATAGAGCACTGGCCCTGAAATCAGGGGGACCTGAGTTCAAATACAGTCTCAGACACTTGGCACTTATTAGCTGTGTGACCCTGGGCAAGTCACTTAACCCCATTGCTAGCCCAAAAAAAAATCTGGATCAGAGAAAGAACAATGGAGTCTGAATTCAGATAGAAGTATACTATTTGCTCTCTCTCTATTTTTTTTTTGTTTCTTCTTTCCTGTGGTTCCTCCCATTCATTCTAATTCTTCCTAGGACCCAGCCTGGATGTGTTTACTCTTCACAGGGACCAAACCCTATCCTGGGATTTTTCTTCAGATCTTCTCCAATTGTGCAATGAGGACCTCTATTCTGCCCCTAATTTTATTTATTTTTACTGCTCTATGTTTGCCCTGAGGTACTATTCCATTTCTTTTGTGGGGGGAAAATCTTTAGAGCTTGGAATTTTCTGACCTATCCTGCCTTCTTCCCAGGATCCTCTAATTCATACAATTTCTATCATATTTTTGATAACCAAGATTAATCTTGGTCATATGATATTAGTTTTAGATTAAAAAGTAAAAATAGAATAGAATTAAGGTACAAATTGCTGGCCACAATGGTACCTCTCAAATTACTGGAGTACCTGGTTATTTTCTAAATCTTTTTAACCTACAGTTTCCCATAGTGTTTGATCACCAAAGAGGCTCTTGGGAAAAGAATTTGACCCTAGAATAACACTTTAGATTGGGACCATAGAGAAGACATTTAAAAGGTCTTCTAATAACTCATTGTTATACTTCTCTAAAGAGAATCTAGTGCTCTGACGAATCCCTCAATGTATGCTAATAAACAGTGAATTTTCTTGAGTTCTTATTAAGGATCCATTTATATAGGCTATTAGAATGTATCTAGCTCGATCAATTTCTGCCAAGTAATTGTTCATCATTGTAAAAGGGGGAAAAAAAGCCTCACCAAAAATCTGTAAGTATCACCCCCCAAATCTATCTACAAAATGTCTTGAGAATAAGATCATTATCTAGCTTTAATACCCACTTAACTGTCACTTCATATTCTCTACAATATTAATTGACTTCTTCAACTAAGAAATAACTCACTTTCCCAAAGCACCTACTCTTTCTATCCTTTCTCTCTCTCTTTGTTTTTTAAAATGACATCCTAGGTATGACTATCAAACAATGAGATATTTATTTTAACAACCATACCAGAATTTATCCATCCAAGATAATGGTGCCCCTTTAAAAATGGACATATTGGGAGTGTGTAATTGCATCCAGAGTGACCTTGTGAGTCACCCGAGAGAGCCAGACATTATTTAAGTGACAATTTTTTATTTTTTTTGCACGCAAGATAGTACTCACACCTTGATCACTCACCTTATGCACTAGGCTAAACTCCAAATGGCTTTAGAGATTTACCCACATCTTTCCTAAAAACAGCTGTGCACCATTCCAACCATAATCAAGCAATCACAGATTTGTGAAAGGTGACACACAAAAGTG
The DNA here is from genome assembly GCF_003287225.1 of Phascolarctos cinereus. Classification (NCBI taxonomy): domain Eukaryota; kingdom Metazoa; phylum Chordata; class Mammalia; order Diprotodontia; family Phascolarctidae; genus Phascolarctos; species Phascolarctos cinereus. Next base: position 138,015,361 of record NW_027556098.1, read on the forward strand.
TCCCCAAGGGCACCACCAACTATTTGAATTATCCAGAGAATGCCTAGAACATTATCTTCCATTTGTCATCACAGGAGCTATGTACAAAATTATAAATATTTAATAAAGACACAGCAATGATATAATCTGAGGTCTCAATTTTTCTTTCCTTTCCTTTCCTTTTTAAATACTGACACTTCTATTGAAGGAATGGATTGGTAGGTAAGCCACTTCCAGCTGTTGGGGATGAACATAATAAGAAATTCTTAAAGTCTAGGTCTTAATGATGTTCACAACAGACATTTTACAAGAATTTAGGCTATCAAGTTGATTTAAGCATGGGGTCAATGAAAGAATCAAGTTTCCAGTTTCCTTAAAGTTTGGACTTTCAAATTCTCTTAGTGGCTAGGCAGTTCTGCCTTAGTTGCCTATGGAAAAGAGTGGCTTTCTTTCAATCAGAAAGATCATGTCCTACAGCACTGAGCACAGTCCAAGAAAAGAAAAACACCTCTTTTGGAAACATTATATAATTCAAGGATCATGAAAGACCAAACCATTCAATGCTGAATGCCACCATTTATGAGGGAAAACTGGTGAGGCCCAAGGTGAGGGGTCCTACATTTTTGTTATTTGAGGCTTATAACCAAAGTTGGAAAGTTTAGCCAATTATATTCTCAATTATGGGGGTAATTTAGCATTAGATAAATTCTATAAAGCTATCAAAAGCTGATGAATGAACATGGGTCTGGGCTGAGAGAATTTGGAGTTCAAGATGAATTCTAAAGGACAGTTGCCTAGCCAAACTGGATGTCAGAGGGCAAGGGGATTGGTAGATCTGTGTTTTCATTGACTTTTAACTTCACAGTCTTATCACTGCATCCTTTCTTCAGAACCTTCTACTCCCAAGCAAATAATTGTATCATTTATCCCTACCTACACAGTTATTCCTCAAGCCACCTTACTTGTCCTCAATGGGAAAGCCAGGGCTGTATGCCTCCTACTTGCATTGATTTCTCTTGGATGATCATGGTGATCTTCTCAGTTCCAGGATATAATAGGCAATGGGGCCACGACCCCTCTGTGTCAGAAGCATAAGTGAACCTTTATGCAGATGCTCTTCATTTGGACAAGAGTGGTCTGTGAGCTTCTTCACGAAATGATCCCACAATATAGCCTTATTCTAAGATAGATCTTGACTCAAGATCTAGAAAGTACTAGAATGCTTCATCCCTCATCCCAGCTTTTATTTCTACATCTACCAATTTTCAGGTTAGGGTTCAAAGGCATCCTCCAACCTCCAGTGAACCTCAGTGATAGACTTCTCAAATTGTCCCAGCAGGGGACTATCTTTAGTCATAAGTGGTATTACTCAATGGCATGCATCCATAGGCAGAAGAGAAAGTTTAAAAAAAAATCCCATCTTTGCTAGATGAAGAGTGTATTTTTGCAGATGGAGATTTAGAAGAAATCTTACCTGGTCCAGAAACCCCCACAACTTCTCACCTTGTCAATGATTTATTGAGTGTTCTTTAGCTACTGCCAAGACAGGAGTATTTCATCTACCAGGGCTACCATCTGTTCCTGTACGCTACAGCTCTCTAGTTAGAAGTGGAGACTCTTCTGTCTCTTACTCTTTCTCTGCTCTCTACTTCTAATGTATTAGGTGGAAGACACTAAATCTTTTCTAGGTAACAGGCAAGGAAGCTAGAAGAACATCTTATGGGAGATAATTTTTTAGGGTGTAGATATAAGGGCATTGCAGCCCATCAGAGGGTCATGGTCAGTTGGAGGAAAAGGATACAACCTCACCAGAGAAGAGAGAGAGAGAGAGAGAGAGAGAGAGAGAGAGAGAGAGAGAGAGAGAGAGAGAGAGAGACAGAGAGAGAGAGAGAGAGACAGAGAGAGACAGAGAGAGAGAGAGAGAGAGAGAGAGAGAGAGAGAGAGACAGAGAGAGAGAGAGAGACAGAGAGAGACGGAGAGAACAAAAGCAGTATTCCTGGTTTACAGAGGAAGATAATCAAGTTCAAGTCTGGTTTAGGGTGTGGGAGTGGGGAGCAAGATGAAATTGAAGCAAATTGATGACTGACTGAGAAAAAAAATAGGAACTGAAACCAAAGATTTTGACTTGGCTTCATGACACTAACCAATCAGAGATAAAGGAAACAGAATTTTGGGGGGGGGTGTATATATGTGAGTGTGCATGTGAGTGTGTGTGTGTGTGTATGTGTATGTGTGTATTTGAGGGTAGGTGGGAGGAAGAATTGTAACAGTTAGTAATTGGTTGCTTAGCATTTTGCTGCAGGTGGGCTGTCAGTACCTGCCCACACAACCCATAAAGTAAGCCTTACTTAGATGGCAGGATGACTCTTGCTGGGCCACGTGCACAATTGCATCAGGCAAGGCCAGGACAAGAATTCCCAAAATATTCTGAGCAATGGTGTCATTGCTAGAATAAGCACATCACTTCTCTTCTAAGGTGGGTATTCTGAAGGAGACAACACTCATTTAGATGTATTCAGGTGTGTTTGTAATAAAATCAGTCACTTTCATGTATTTGGAGGTATTGGCTTACACCTTCTTATTCACTGTTTCATCAGGCACTCGAGAGTAATGGCCAGGCAAGCTCAAAGTATTTGGGCATTTCTTCATCCTAATGGGTCACAGTTTTTTCTCCCTTTGGCATTCCATATACAGCGCTGCAGATTTTACTGAGGTTTGCTTCGTGTAACTTTCCCAATCTCATGGATTTATGTAGCAGCTTTGCTTTCAATTTTTTTTGTCCAAAATTTTTCACTTGCTGTGTAATATTCTCTTTATCTTCATGGCATCTCTATACATCAGATCAGTTGTTCATAATTCCATTTTACAAGTGTAGAAGCAGCATGGAATAGTATATAGAAGGCCAGCCTTGGAATCAAAAAGATCTGGGCTCAACATTTGCCTGACACTGAGTGCCACAGACAACTTTGTATGATAATAAATTATAGACAAACTAATGATCTGCATTAGAGAATTGAGTTTGTATAATAGATGTTCTCCAATGAAATGATAGGCCTGAGCTACCAACCACCTGTTTTATCCAACAGGATAAAAATGAAGGATGAATTAGTCAAATGAGAAGTCTAATGTTCTATTTTTTAGGACAGAAACATTTTGGCAATTCAGGTTTTGAGATTATAAGTCGGAGAACCAAATATTATAGACTCAAATAGTAATTGGTTGCAGAGATACTGCCTCTCTGAGGGGGGTTTCTTTTTTATTTAGAAATTTAAATCCTTCTGAAGAACACTAAAATTGTCATCTCATATGTAAAACAACTGAATCAAGTTGTTTTCTTGAAATTCTACATCTTCCTAGTTTTCTTTTAAAAGTAACTTAAACACAGAGATTTTAAAGCATCTTATCAACTATTTACATAATGACCACTAATATGAATATAGCACTTCAAACCTGAGAGAGCATTTGCCTCACAATAACCCTTTGGAGTAGATAATACGAGTATTATTTCTACTTTATAAGTGAGAAAGCATTGGCTCATTTGTGACTTTCCCAAAGTTATATAGCAGAATTCAAACCCACATCCAGGGCTCTTCCCATAAGATCCATACAGTTCCCTTGAAATTATTGTAGCATATAATACTTCATTACAACAGTTGTCTTCTTCCTAAGCACTAATCTAAAAATTGACTAAGCAGTAACATAATATGCAGAAAATTCTGAGAGAAGTACAATAATACATCTCTATGCTAAGCTATGATAGCACCTCTGAAAGAATGACATAGGGATCATTTTATAAATGGCCTCTGCATAATCAAACTCAGAGACTCACTTGTAATCATCAGTCTCTTTCAGAATTTAAGAGTAAAAACAGCAAGCAGCTTGCCCCAACCCTTTTAACCAAATGTTGTCTGAATTTCATGGCTGAGACCATTTCTTCTGGAGAATGTTATTTACCTTTAAGAAGCTGCATTTACTTGCCTACAGGGTTAAGACATACTGAAGATTTTATTTTGGGGGGCTGCTGTTTTAAGTATCCATTTCAAAGTTGCAGACCTACAGCTGATGCTTCTTACCACAACTCCCTTTTCAGTGATCTTAGTTGCTGTTTTTTTTTGTTTATTTGTTTATACCAGGGAAAGAGCTTCAAGTAGGTACCTATCTTTTTTTTTGTGTCACTTTTTAATGTGTCACTTCAAAAATGTGACAGCTAAGTAGGGGTTAATGGCTGATCAGACATACATAGCATGCTTATTGCATAGAAGAAGAGATGTGTATTGGAAAGCAAAAGCTCTATGGAAGGCTATGGTCTACATAAGACCTTTAAAGTCAAAAAAACAAGAAGTGAGGCAGAAGATAGATAATATTTATATAACCTTTAAAGTTTGCAATCAGTTTTACATACACTCTCTCTTTCTGTATCTCTCTCTCTATCTCTCTGTGTCTCTCTCTGTCTCTGTCTCTGTGTCTCTCTGTCTCTGTCTCTCTCTCTTGCTCTCACTCTCTCTCCTTTTTCTGTCTCTCCTCTCTCTTTCTTGCATCTCTCTCTCCCTTTCTCCATCTATGTATCATCTATTCTGAGGTAGGGGATATTTTATTTCAGTTTCACAGGTAAGGATATGGTAGCTCAGACAGATTAAATGTTCTGCCCAGGATCAAACAACCTGTAAGTGGAAGAGGTAAGCTTTAAATCCAAACTCTCTGAATTCAACCCTCTTGCTGCTTTGCCTTGCTACTTCTCAAGCTTACAAATTTTCTGTCCTTATTGTTTCATTTGTTCCCCATTCCTTCATTCAGTGAACATTTATTAAGCTCCTCTATTTGCCAATGTGCTAAATACTATAAATACAAAGAGAAAAATGAAACAACTCATGATTTCAAAGAATTTATGTTCACTGGAGCAAAGAACTTGCACGCAGATATGTTGGTGCAAAATATATACAGAGTAAATATATACTCTTCTGTTTGACATTCAAAGCTTTTTATAACCTGGTTCATTCCTGTCTTTCCAGTCTTTTAACACCTTACTCCCCGCCATGTACTCTATGGTTTGACCACACTGTCTTACCTGCTGTACATCACATGCAAGTTTCATCTCCAGTGGCTGTACCTTCATACTGACTCTCCCCTTTTTCTTCCCCACACAACCCCTCCCATGCCAAGAATGCTTTTCCTCCTCACCTACACTTCTTAGGTTCCTAGCCTTTTTTCAAAATTCAGATCAAGCTGCCGTTTTCAGCAGGAGGCCTTTTCTGGTCTGCTTTTATCTTTAAGACTACCATCTATAGGCTTTGCATTTATCATATATGCATTGTTTCATATATACAGACCTTTCCAAAAGCCAGTATAATTTTAAGCTATTAACACGATTAAGTTTAAGCTATTGTCTCCCACATTAGAATGTGATCTCCTTAAGGGCAGGCCTTTTTTTTTTTTTAATATCCCCAGTGCTTCCTTAGTCCAATACCTAGGGAATGTTAACCGCTTTAAAAGGTACAATTGTTTGATTAAATGTGTTGAAACTGGAGAAAAGAAAGAGAACTAAGGATTCAAGAGATTAAGTAGGAAAGAGAGCAGATAGAATATGAGGTGGCCCTTGAGTTAAGCCTGGAAAGTAGATAGGTGTCCCTAAGGAGGGAGAACATTGCAGAACAGCAACCCTCTAAGACAATGCAATAATTAGTACGCAATTTTACGAATGAGGAAGCTGAAGAACAGAGAGATTAAATGTCTCTCTTAAAATCCCAGAGCTAGAAAGAGTCTGAAGACTCATTGCACAAATCAAGAGAGGAGAAGGAACTTAAGGGGGCAGGCCATATTGGGCACACTGGAACCTGCAGTTTTTTTTTAATTATGTTTTCTGTAAAGTTTAGCAATTTCATAATAAAAAAAATAGTACCATTCATAGACTCATAGGCTGTAGATTTAGAGTTGAGCAGGATCTTGGAGATCATCACAGCTTAAATCCTTCATTTTTCAGATGAGGCAGTTGAGACCCAGAGAGAAAAGGTAACTTGAATGAGATCATGCATATAAAAATGAAAAGACCATACTTTGAACCTGAGTACTCTATCATAACGTTTTAGAATTGTCAAGTAATTAACTAATTAATTACACACATTGTGTATGTATATATCTTTTGCTTTTTTTTCAAATTTTTTTTTTTTGTATGTAACTTGACCTAATCTAAGAAAAGGAAATCTATTCGATGTGAGAAAAGTAATATTTGGGTCATGGCTCCTGGCATATGTTAATTTTACTCACACAATTCTTCTCCACCCTTCATCAGTTACTTTACTGCTAAAATATGTTGGAAATAAGAAGTAGGAGGCAGAGCCCTTTCTAATCTAGTTGGTAAATCCAAGGGATTTTAATACCACTTTACCCTCAACCTAATTTAGCTTAAACTAAAGAATAAATTCTTCCTGAAAATTTGGAAAAGACAGATGGAGAGGAGATACATATGTAGCAACTATGAACATCTAGAACTCAAGTAAACCCCATGTTGTTCCTTCTACTATACTTTCAGAGACAAAAGGGAGGCCCAAGAGTAAATATAAGGAAAGACTGAGAATGGAATTCTCAGTTCAGCAACTATATAGGAGGGAGTATCTTGGAGTACCATGCAAGGGTCACCCCTGATTAGAAGGCTCTGCCTGGAAAGTGTGGCAGTGAGATTGGGCATGGACCAAAGATGCTGAACACACTGCTGATCCTATATTGATGAATAACATACCTAGGAATGAGAAAACTGGCAATAACCACATGCATCTACCAGAGGCTGAGATGTCATTGGAGTGTGCAGTTTTTGCTTGTTTTTTTTCACCCTAGTGCTTAGCGCAGTCAAGTATTTAATTAAAAAAAAAGCTTATTGACTGATTTATAGTCTGACTGAGTAACTGTAGACCCCACAGACAAGGAGGCAAACAACAAAAAGGCACTGAAATGGCCTCATGGACCATGACAGCAGCACAAAAGACAGAGACTTAACTTACCAGTGCTGTGATTTTATAAGTTTTGCAATTAAATTGGGGTGGGAGGTGGAAAATAACTCACCAGGAGAGACCTTCCAAATTGCTTTAAGTGCTTAGATATAGCACATTTCTGTTTGTTGTTACTTTTTTGTCTTACATCCTTGTTAACCTACTGCTTAAAAAGTATCTGAGAAACTTTTGAGAGGCAGGAGGCAGATTCTGTTGTTCTGAAGAAGGACCCTATTTGGGTCATAAGACATTGATAAAATTATTATACAGAGGCCCCCAAGATTGAACCCAGTCCATAATATCAGAGTTAAATATCTGGCATAAGGGAACACAAAAGTATTCTCATTAACTGAGAATTAAAGGGAGAATCCTACAGTACTGCTCTCATCTTTTCCAGTACTCTCATCAAGCCTTCCAAGGCACTCCCACTATTATTGACTATCACATATCTAACGCAGGACCTCAGGATTCCTAGTTCTTAGACTACTTAGCACTGTTGACATCTGTCTTTAGTCTACCACAGTCACACAAAGGAACGGTAATACCTCTGCCTCCTGCCTCACCTCACCACTCTTTTCCTAGTACAGCTGCATTTGCTCCAGGTGCTAGAAGTCCCACTTACGTATGACTCTTCATAGTCATCTGGAGAAGTTATATAGGGGGATGCACTAATAGAAAGATTCATGTTTATTCCACAAAAGTAGGAGAGGTAGGAGCAAAATATAGGCAAATTAGTATAGTGCTCATGCATGCACACATGTACACACATACACTAATAGAAGCACAAACATGGGGAATAACAGCCTAGGTGGATTAATCTTTCAGTAAATTAGGAAAAATGAAATATATTCTATTTAGCAAGAGCTACTGAAATTAATACCAAAGGATCCAGCCTTGGGGCTTTGCTGAATTACGGTTAAATTCAAAGGGATTTCAGTTCCTTCACAAAACCAATTCAGGCGACCTTCCCCTTGGCCCCAGAGATTTCTCTTTTCAATTAGTACACTAAACTTCCCCAGTCACTGAGCTCCAACTAACAGCACAAAGCTTCTTGAACCCTGCTGATCCCTCATTCTGCATGTGTCCCTCTCTGGACTAGGAGATCTGTCACATTTAAGCCATAATTACATTCTGTTATTTTCTTCCAGTTTCAATGTATCTGAATGGCTGATTCTTGCATCTACATATGCTTTGTCTTTCCCTTCTACTCCCTTCTTTTTATAGGAAGGAAAGAAGAAAATAAGTACTTATTAAACACTTACTATGTGCCTGCAATGCAATAAGTGCTTCACAAATACGATCTCATTGGATTCTCACAACTGCCCTAGGAGGGAGGTGCTATTGTTATCCCCATTTCACAGCTGATGAAACTGAGACAAACAGAGCTTAAATGACTTGCCCAGGCTCATGGTCATACAGCTACATGACTACCTGAAGCTGGATTTGTAGTCAGGTTTTTCTGATTACAGATCCATTACTTTATCCTCTGTGCCACCTAGCTGTCCCGGCTTCAGACAATAAGAGAATGGCTCTACAGTTGATTTACAAAGGCACAGAACATCCTCAACAGCAAACCAGTGAAAGCTAATTAGAAGTACAAATTAAAGGAATGGTTGAGAAGCAGTGTGGAGAAGTAGTTGGAGCACTGGTCTTAGAACCATGAAAACCTGGATTTTGGTCCAGTTCATACAGTCAGTGAGAACTTGGGCAGATCACTTAACTACTCAGTGTTCTAGACAATTCTCTAAAACCTTAAACTGCAGAGAACATGCTAATGTACATTACTCAGAAGAGTTTCCTCACAAGTTATGATCTTCTCTAAGTCAGATGCCCGACATTATGGTATTTGTCTCCCTCCTGGCCCTTGAACTGAATGATGACTTCTGACTCAGAGTGCTCCATTCTGAATATTCCAGATCAAGCTCATTGGTCCATAATGCCAACAGTCAGAAAGCCTTCTGCTTTCAGGGTTTTGGGGGAGGGCTTGAGCTGTTTCACCCTTTGTTCAGTCATTTTTCATTCATATCTAATTCTTCGTGACTCCTTGTGGGCTTTTCCTGGAAAAAATACTGGGGTGGTTTGCCATTTCCTTCTTCAGCTCATTTTACAGATGAGGAAACTGAGGCAAAGAAGGCTAAGTGACTTGTCCAGGATCACACAGGTACTAAGTGTCTGAGGCCAGATTTGAACTCAGGAAGATGAGTCTTTCTGAATCCTGATCTAGCACATTATCCACTGTACTGTCTAGCTGCCCCTAGCTGTCCATTCTTATTCTAATTTAATTATTGTATTTTTTAACTGTCTCTGCTCTGGGCCAAAGGATATATGAGGAAATAAAAACAGGCAAATCTACTCATGTTTCATCAAGTCAAAATGTCCAAAATGGCACACAGACCACTCCCAAAGGTCATAGAAGACAATTAATTTCCTTACATACACCTGGTACAGAGACGATAGAGCATCTAACACTCAGCCTAATATTACAACTCACATGTAATTCAGTGAAGTCGCATAATCACAGAATCAAAAGAACTAGAATTCTTCTTTCAATCAGAGCTGCTCTGTACTCTATTTAAAATACATATAAATGTCTGTTGGGGGTGGAAAGGATGAAAATGGAATATTCTGTGATGACAGATCCCAAACCAGCTGGATTATTTCAGCATGGCTGATCCCATCTTCCTGCCATGGTGATGTAATTGATGGTTTAGTTAAATAGCTTTTGTTTATTAAAAGAATCTAGCAGATTGCCATTTTTGTTCCAACTGTAATAGCATCTTCTGAAAAAAAAAAGACCATTTAAAGCAGTACTTGCATAGCATAAAATGTGTTTCATTCCATTTCAGAGAGCTGCTATTAAAAAATGAAATAAAGTGGACACATTTCCAAAGTGACACTTCTACCTGTTGGTCTGAGGAGACATTTGCCAAATACTGGTGCATCCCCTTTTAGGCACCACATTTATGCTAGTAAAGGTCACCCTTAAAATTCTATCTATGTAAAAAACAATTTAAAGCTTACAATGTTATAGGATCATAAATTTATAGCTAGTAGGCACCATAGATCCAAGTCTCTCATTTAACAGATGATACCACTAAGACCTACAGAAGTTAAGTAAAATGAATTGTTTGAGGTAACACAGGAAATCAGTCAGTCAAACGGGAATGTATTACTTGCTTACCATGTGCTGAGAATTCTGTTAAATGCTGACACTACAAATAAAAGCAAAGAGAGTCCTTATTCTCCAAGAGCTCACATTCTAAGGGATAGAAATAAGCTTTAAGGTCAGAATTTGAGCTCAAGTTCTCCAATTCCAAGTCCAACATTCCTTTGAAAACCTCTGCCTCCTCTTCTAGAAATCTAGGTCCATTTTAGAATAGACAGGACATCTTACAGCACTGAGGACTGGATGCATTTTGTATCATGCATTTTGTGGGTTGTCACAGTCAAAATAAACTCACTATCTGATGTCCAAATCTGATTGGCTGTCTATAATTATGTAGGCTTATCATTGGATCATAGATGTAGAGTTGGAAAAGACCTTAGAGATCAAGTAGTACAGCGTCTTCATTTTACAGATGAAGCCTAGGCTTCATGCTTTGCCCGCATGACACAAGCAAAAATTGAAATCTTCAGTTTAAACCAGGTATTTCTGACTCTACAGCTAACACTCTTTGTTAGGTATCACCCCAGTCTTCAGATAGTATTTCAGCTGGTCAGATCTCCTGAAATCTCTACTTCCCAGGCATAATCTTTTAGATCCAAGGGTCCTCTGGTGGCAGTCTTATTTAAAGTCTGCCTATATCTTTTTGTATGTACGCATGTATATATGTATGTATGTAACTCCTATACACAAATCACATTGTAGAAAGAATCATAGGATTTATAACTGGAATCTTTTCATTTTTGAATGAGAAACGTGAGAAACAGAAAGTAAAAATGGTCAGGGCCATACAGATAGTAAGAAGTAGAGCTGAGATTGGAACCCAAGTCCTCTTACACAAAATCAGTCATTCTTTTTACTATAACAGCCTGTCTCCATTAAATGTATCATTTTATCATGAGCCCTCACAAAGTTGTTGTTCAGTTGTTTCAGTTGTGTCCAGCAGTTTATGACTCTATTTGGGCTTTTCTTGGAAAACATACCAGAGTGGTTTGCCATTTTCTTCTCATTTTACAGATGAGGAAACTGAGGCAAACAGGGTTCAGTGACTTGCATAGGGTCACACAGCTAGCACATATCTGAGGTCAAATTTGAACTCATGAAGATGCATTTTCCTGACTTTAGGCCCAGTGTTCCATCCACTGTAGCACCTAGCTAGTTGATGTATTCGGAAACATTCAGTGACAGGTAAGAAGCATTCTGTTTTAAGTAAAAAGCCTGGTGATATGAGACCCACTGGCTTTTTCAAATTACTGTGTGGTGTGTATGTGTGTGAGTGTGCGTGTGTGTGTGTGTGTGTGTGTGTGTGTGTGTGTGTGTGTGTATTTGCAGTTGGAGACAGTTGCAAAGTAAGAGTTTTCTTTCAATGGAAGTCTTCAAGTGATGACTGGGTAACCACTTTTTGATGTGGTAGAAGGAATTCTTTCATAGATACATGTTGACTTTAATGACCTTTGAGGCACATTCTGTTTGTCAGATTCTAGTCACCTATAATCCCTTCTCTACTATTTTGCTGATTACCTTGAAGGAACTCATTTGAGATTTTATTTTAAAATCAGAGAATTAGTAAACATTGCTTAATTCATTTATAGTTGGTAATGTTGAATAATATCTATACTTGTTTTTTTTAATAGAACCAAAATGATTACATCCTCCTTCCTTCCTTGCTTCCTTGCTTCCTTGCTCCTTTTCTTCCTCTTTCTTTCTTTCTTTCTTTCTTTCTTTCTTTCTTTCTTTCTTTCTTTCTTTCTTTCTTTCTTTCTTTCTTTCTTTCTTCTCTTCATATAATTTCATGACACAATAAAAAGAGATGTCTAAAATAAATTAGTGTTGTGTTATAGAAAAATCAGTTATCTAGAGGACACAATGAGTTACAATGCTGACTGTGCTCTATACTGCTCTCTGAGTATTTGATCTTGCATAAGTCACTTCACAATGTTGTATCTTTGGTTCTTCATCTGTAAGAGGAGAATGCTGGTCATTGTGACCTCAGAAACAAGAAGAGGCAACATATCTCCCTCCTCCCCATAGGTACTTTGATATAATGAATGTAGTATTACAATCCAACTGAGATAAACAAATATGAGGGATATAAAGAAAGTTAGAAGGACCTTCGTGAAACAATGGTTAGCAAAAGAAAGGAAAAGAAAAAAATAGAATGTGAATTGGCATCACATTAAAGAAAACTAAATGTGAATAAATGGACAAAACAAGAAACCTGATATAGATTTAGAGGGAGTGACTGGAAAATTGTTATGACATTTATTCATTGAAATTTATGTAAATAAATGTAAATAGTTGCAAAGAAAAGGACAGAAAGCAAAACACAGGCTAAAGTCAGCTTTTTTTTTTTTTAGTACAAAATTGATGAGACATTGAAGTTGTATCCTAATACAGCCACAGAACCAAGGCATCCATGATTTGTTTAATTAGGGGTGTCTATACACTTTTTATTCCTCACTGTAGAAGGACTGATTCTGGAGGACTGATCCAATTGCTTGAGAGTTATAACCTGTGTTCAAGACATACTTCTATGCATATAGAAACAATTGTGCAATGATCCTGAAATATTAAATTACCTTATATATTAAAGTAAACATTGTACTTTTTTTCTACTCCTACCTTTCTAAAGATAGAGATACATCCTTTATGGGAAGGTGGTTATGATATAAGTATAAATATCATAGACTGTTATTTAGAAAACTGCATATGCATTAACCACTCTCTAGAGCTAATAATTTGGGGGCTTGAGTTGGATTGGAAGTTGGAAACAGTCTCTGGGTCAGGAGTCCAGAGATGGAAAGAAATGAATAAAAATAGGGGACTCCATGCTTCCAGCTCTGGAAAAAGCAAATCATTGCCAAGAGTTCCCAGTCTTATTTCACCAGGGTTGGAGTCAGAGGCCAAGAGAAGATAAAAATTGTTTTTGCTAATTCCTTTTTGTCTTGAGTAATCTTTCCTTAGTGACTGTACTTGGGACAGTCAGATTATTTTCTAAAATTGTTTTACTGGTTTATAGTTACACTAGCAGTGAATAAGTGTATTTGTTTCTTCACAATGCCACTAACACTGAATTTCATGTTTATTAATTTTTTTTCCAACTTGATACCAGTGAGGTGATACCTCAAATGTGTTTTAATTTTCATCTCTGTGATCAATAGTGAGTTCAAACATTTTTCAGGTCATTTTAATAAATTGTGTTTCCTATCTGTAAATTTTCTATCATTATTCCTTTCCCATATTATCCAAATTAATTTTCTATTGACTTTCCTTGTCCCTTTCTGGTCTGTTCCTAGCCTCCTCCTCTGTATGGGGATGTTAACTGACTGATCTCAGTAAGAGAAATAAAGAACAGCTAAACAGTATAAACTATTTGTTTTGCACAGGTCTCTAGCCCACTGTGAGATAAACCTAAGGAAGTTTTCATCTGAAAGTTTCTAAGTATCACTAAGTTTATCACTGAATTGCCACTGATTGTATTTTTTTCCCACTCCTGCTCTAGTGTGGACTTTGTCATATTTTGAATTATAGACACAAATGTACACAAAGCATGGGCTAAGTATGAACGCCACTAAGTACATGATTCAGCTTCTATAAGATAGGTGGAGAATACTTTCTTATTTCACCAAGGAGACTTGTTAGTGCCTTACTTTCTTCCCTTTAACATCTTGACACCAGTGACTAGTTAAGTAGTTGAACTGTGTGCTTTTCTTGACCCTTGAATAACTAGCTTTCTTGTCCCATAGCAAGTCATCCATTTCTTTTTTTAAAAGAATGTTTTCATTTTATTTTCTCAATTACACATAAAATAATTGTTAGCATTCTTTTTAAATGATTTTTGAATTCCAATTTCCCTTCCTTCTTTTCTTCTCCCCCCTCCTTGAGAAGGCAAGCACTTTGATATAGATTATACGTGTTCAGTCCTACAAAACGTATTTCCGTAATAGTCAAGTTGCAAAAGAGAACAGACAAAAAACCCCAAGAAAATAAAATTTAAAAAATCATTCTTCAATCTACATTCAGACTCCAGTTATTTCTCTGAAGGTAGATAGTTTTGGATCATTGTATTGCTGAGAACAGCTAAGTCATTCACAGTTGATCATCATTACAATATTGCTGTTGCTGCGTACAATGATCTCCTGGATCTGTTCATTTCACTTTGCATCAGTTCGCATAAGTCTTTCCAAGTTTTTTTCTAAAACCATTCTTCTTGTCATTTCTTATAGCACAGTAGTATTCCATTACAATAACCAAAAGTTATCCAGCTATTACCAAATCGATGGGCATCCCTTCAATTTCAATTGTTTACCACCCCAAGAATAGCTACTATAAATTTCTTTGCACATAAAGAACTGCTTTCTTTTTCTTTAATCTCTTTGGGATCCAGACCTAGTAGTAGTATTGTTAGGTCAAAGGATATGCAGGGTTTTATAGTCCTTTGGGAATAATTCTAAGTTGCTCACCAAAATTGTGGGATAAGTTCATAACTCCACTGAGTGCATTAGTGTCCCATTTTTTCCAATATCCCCTCCAACATGTTTTCTTTTCTGTCATATTATCTATTCTGACAGATGAGCCCCTCCTTCCATTTCTAATCCTCATATCTGAATTATTACTACTATTTTGCCTTTCTTCATTTGTGTGCTATTGAACATCAGAGAAGGATCCACTACAATGATACTAATGGGATCCACTAAAATTTTTGCCCTCATTGCTATACACCAACCCTTTTATACTTATTCTTTATCAACAATATCTTCATCCCCTTGTAGCTGTTCCACAAAGTAGGCTATTCCAAACTTTATTCTTTCTTCTTAAGTATCTTCAACTAGCGCCTCCTCCCTCCCTTTCATCAGAGAACTCCCAGACCAGATGGTACAGTCTCTCTCTTCATTAATTTCACATTTTAAATCAGTTGCACATCATGCTTTAATCCTGTCCTTTGCTACAGTCTCAGAACAGGCTGTTTCCCTTCTCCTAATGAAAGGCATCCTCTTGTGTCCTTGATCCCATCTCCTCATGTTTCCTCCAGGGTCTTTCCCCTATAATTCTATCTCTCTCCCTCATAGTCAGTCTCTGCATATCCATTAGCTCCTTCTCTGATGCCTAGAAGTATACCTGGATCTTCTCTATCCTTAAAAACTTGCTTATCATGCCCTCAAACTACCATATAGTTTATCTCTCCTCCATTTCATAGCCAAACTTCCAGTAAAAGCTGTTTGTGCTTTCTGCCTGTACTTTCATATCTCCCACATTTCTGATCCCTTGGCAGTCTGGCTCCCATCTTCCCCATTTGATTAAAACTGCTTTTTCCAAGGTCATTGATGATCTCATAATTGCTATATTCAATGGCCTTTTGTCAGTTGTCATCCAGCTTGACTTGTCTGTAGCTTTTCCCACTGTTGACAACTCCCTCCTTTTGAATACTCTTTCTTCCATGATTTTTTAATTCCACTGTTCCGTCTTGATTTTCTTTGTACACACTGAGTCCATATCCTACCTTCTGTAAGTTGGTGCAATCTAGGGCTTTGTACTGGGCAATCTTTCTTTGTTCTACACAATTTAATGATATCAACCACTCCCATGAATTCAGTTATCAAATCTAAGCAGACAACTTCCTAACCTGCACACACATGCCTCACCTTTCTCCTGAGCTCTAGGCTTGCATCTCCACTAGATTATTTGACATCTGCCTCTGGGTTTTCCACAGGCATCTCAAACTCAGCATGTACAAACTTAATATATTTCCCCTGTAATCCTACTCTACTCTGTAATTTTCCTATTTCTATTGAGGACACCATCATTCCTCCAGGCTACTAGATTGAAAATCTATAAGTTATCTTCAACTTTGCATTTTCACTCCCTGCTTCCAACCTCCCCCATAGCAAAGCAAGTACTGTTGCTATGTTCAGTTATTCCTTCTATATCATGGAGGTTAAGGGTGTGGCATCCCCACTATCTGAAAATTCATGTAAAATTTTTTTAACCTCCCCTCTTACCAGAAAAGAAGTCTGAATTTTTTTTTCATTTTCTTTCAAGGGGTATTTACAGTACCTTATTGCAAAATTTGGATTGATATTATATAATATTATACATGTATTTTATACATTTCTGAGTTTTTAAACTTTGTCTGTTTGGTCTTCTGGCCTTGATGTGTCATCTGCACAAAACTCTCCAAACATGCTCATTTAATTTCTTATGTCAACCCAAGACATATTGAAACCAGGATGGGGAAAATCCCAATGTAGAAGGGATAACTGTACTGTGAAATCCTCTTTTCACAATTTTCATATCCATCCTCTTCTCTGTACTCACGCCATAATCACCCTATTGTAGACTGTCCTTTCATATGCTATTGTAGTAGCTTTCTGATTTTTCTCTCTGTATCTATTCACCAATCCAACTTTCATACAACTACTAAGCTGATAATCCAAAAGCACGGGTGTCACCATTTCTCTACTCTGCTAAAAAAAAAAATCTACCCATTGCCAATAGACATAATGTAGATGGATATGTCAGGGACTTATAGCCTTTAGTACTGTTTCCTATGATTAGCTTGGTCTAAGGGACACATATAACCTCAAGGACCTTAAGGTTAAGAGCTAGAAATTTCTTTGGGCCTGCTGTGTTTGAACATATCTCTTTTAGACTGTTGGCTACTGAGCAACTTTGCAGCACTTTGGAACCTTACCGTGGGGTAATGGTTTTGAAAGTAGCAGGTAGTAGAAAGAATACTACATTTGGAATCAGAAAGCTTAGACTCAAGTTCTGATTCTGGCCTTTATTAATTAGCTCAACAAGTCTCTTAAACTATAGGTTCCTCATACGTAAAATGAAAATGACTGATGATGATGATGTTTGTACTTCTTAATTCACAGGGTGGTTGTGAGTAAAATCTTTTGTAAGCTATGAAGTAGAATATTGGTGTATAGAATTATTATCAGGATTATAGAACTTAGAAGCAGGCCCCTAGTAATCATGTTTTTCATAGTTTCTTCTTACATAAAGAAATGAGGCCTAGAGAGAGGAAATGACTAGTCCACAATAATATGGATTACCTAGTTCTCAGAGCTAGGATTCAAACTCACATATTTTGACTATAAATTCAGTATTCTGTCTACTATGGAATTAAGTTTATATTAATTGGTACTTGGGCAATTATTATTATCATTATTAATGTTGCTGTTAATAATAATGATAAAATAGTAGTAATTACCCATTTGTTTCCTTTAAAAGAAAACCTAAGTTTAGGTAGTTCCGAAGTTCTCAAAGGCAAGGACCTGGCTGAAGGAAATAACTGGACTCCCTTCCTCCTCAGAAACCCAGAACTAGGAAATGTAGATCAGTTTCTTGTAAAATATCCCTCAAGCATGCTTATATCACTTCAAAAGAAACTCTAAAGAATGAAAAAGCAGGAGGAAAAACGGGGCTCTCTTTCTTTGCTAAATTAGTACTTTGAGTAGCAGAAACTAAATTGAAAGGATTACAATGTAGGTTGCCTCTAGAATTTACCTGTAATTTCTGTTCCCCAGTCAGTTAAAGGAATATCTGGAAATCTCCATCTGATGTTACCTACCTGCCTATTCTCCTTAAGGTCTTGTTAGGACACTGAGGCAAGATGAGAACAAAAGTATCTTATCAGAGGAAATGAAAGGGCCAGGACATCCATGGTGCCCTTGGGTCCTGAGCTCTGGTTTATACTCATGGCACAGTCAGCTGGACCAACATGACAGAATTGAATTGACATTTACTGGAGTTGTTAAATCCCAAAGAGTACCAGATGACAGATTATAGGCGAATGCATCACAAGGGCCATATTTAGGACAAGAGAAGCATCTCTGCAAAATCATACAGAATTATTCATCTTCCCCACTGTTCCATCAGCTCTGGTAGTGAAAAATGGATAAGAGAAAGGAGTTGGACATCTAGTGTCTCTTGATGCCTGACTTAATCTTGCTACCTATTAATCAGTAATTAATAATCCTCTTTTTTTTTGCATGCACAGAAAGAATCGATCCCTTAATTATAGGCTTGATGAGCAATGCTTTTGCATGCAAAATGTCTTCTGCTGAGACTCACAATGAACATTAGGTAAGCTGGGCCTGTTTTTTTCCCACAGAGATCTTGGCTTAAATCTGCCTTTTAACTGAGTTAAAGAGAAGTCTAACACAGAAGCACAGAGCAGCGAATTTCACATCTTTAATGGAACATCAACCTACCTGCCTGGGGGGCTGACTTCTCCAACCCAAAGTACCATTTAGAAATACAAGCTCAAATGTTTAACAACTGGCAGAATTTATAATAATTGACATCAGTATTTTATTTTCCATCAATGTGAGGCAGTCATCACGGACTTTTATTTGGTTGGGTGAGTGAGGTGTTAGTCACATGGCATTTTCACGGAGCTTTCATTTTCATTCTCAAATACGTTGCATGGGATTTGGGATATCATCAATCAAAGCAGAAAAAGAAGAAAAATCCCAACATTCTAGCTAAGCACTTTCTGGATGGAAAGTGTGGGCTCCAAACATTTTTACCTTTGATTGCAAAGGTGAGGATGAGAGGATGCTATTGAAGAAAACCAGTGTATTGAATAAAGATGTCTGACATACCATGTCTTACATGTATAGTGAATGTAACTTATAAAAGTACAGGTAAAAGAATGGAACACATTGAATATTATCTAGAGAGGATTAAATAGCTTACTGTTGGAGGTTTAAGTTCTCTCTGCTTAGACATTTGGAAGCATTTCAATGAGGTAGAGTAAAAGCAGACTGGCCTGAGAGTCTGAAGGCTTGGCTTCCAATATTGCCTCAGCCAATAACTACCTGAGTGACCTTGGAAAAGTAATTAGCCATGGCCGGGAAAGTATTTGACTTTGTTCTATTCTAAACCCCTAATTTTACGTACAGCAGTCAAGTAATGCAGGAGATAGAGTACAGACACACACTAGCCATGTAACCCTGGTCAAATCACTTAAGTTCGTTTGCCTCAGTTTCCTCATCTGTAAAATGAGCTGGAGAAGGAAATGGCAAACCACTTCAGTATCTTTGCCAAAAAAAAAAAACCCAAATGGAGTCGCAAAAAGTTGGACACAACTGAAACCACTGAACAAACAACAACAAATTTTCCATATGAAGAATCTGAGGTGCAAAGAGGTCATTTGACCAAAGACAAACTTTACTGACAATGAATCTTTAAGACTATGTTTTTATTCCACAAGGTTAAACAACTTATTTTTATAACCAACAAACAATAAACTTAGTGGGATATTGAATTCTCCATACTCTTTAGTATAGATAATATAAGAGATCAAGATCATAATTAACAAAGAACTAATGAACAAAAAAGCCACAAATTGATGAAGAATGCCTTTCACCCAAATATATAGATGAATGACTTAGCCCACTGAGTAATATATCAGTATTTATATCTTGGATATACCCTGAAAATGAATATTTTGGATTATATTTACAAAATTGCATGATGCTTTCAGTGACCATGAACTGCTTACAAAAGCCTCTTTTTCTAAATATCACCATTTTTCTCATATTACAGATGAATTGTTGGTCTACCTCAATGAATGGAGTGCCTGCATCAGGGGTTATCCACACTAATGAAATCTGAGTATTAAATCAAAATTCTTCTGGATGTTACATGGAAGTAATCAGAAAACACCACAATCTTTGAAGAATCCTAAGTGTGGATGACCCAAAAGGTCCTGGAGAGTTGCATAGGCCATAGCACATTACAAATGATCATAAAAAAGTTATATAAAAGTTAATCATCCAGGCAATGTCTGAGCAGAAAAGGAGGTAGGCTGGCTATATAAGAAGAATAAGGAATAACAGGAGGAAAGCTTAAATTCTAAAACACAAGAATCTAAACAAATCTTAAAGGAGGATGGCCTACAGCATACTGGGTAGATCCTGTAGTGAATGTTCTTAGAAAGAAGTAAAGAAGAATTGTCTTGATGAGATTTTTCATTCATTAAAGAGCTATAGTGTTCTGGTGCCTAACATGGTGTGGTTGAAGGTTTGGGGTGGGTAGAAGAAAGTTTTTTACCTTCAAGAGCCTTAGATCTGATTAGGGAGATAATTTATCAACATAGAAATTGCTAGGATTCCATTAATTACTGTATATAAGTAGGTGACAATATGCATGTGCCATATTATACACATGTATACATATTATAGGAATTCATTAATGGGAGTTGTTGACACCAGTAATCACAGAAGGGTTCTGGGAAGAGATGGGACTTTAGTACCATCCATCCCCCAAAGAAATGATTGTCCTCAAGCCATGTGATTATGTGTTTCCATTTTTGTCCCAAACTTCCAAATGGCTAGTCAAAAAAAAAAAAAGGAAGAAGAAGCAGCTATTCCTGGACACTCGCTATTCCCACTTGTAGTAACTTGATATCATGCTGTAATTTATGGATCTCTTTTTGGTTTTAAATTGTATATTCCCTCCTCTGCACAGGTCCTTTAAAATCCTAAAGATAAACATGTACATTTCGATGGTATATCAGCATTGAATTCCTACTGACTTCATAGTCTTTCCCTCTAAACTATGGTGGGATCATAAAATGATATTCTTTGGTGAATAATTTGTGAGGAAAAAAAGATGGATTATAGCACAAAAACATATATCTTCCCTTTCTAAAGTTTACAATCAAGATTATTTGAATTCCACCAAGGGGGTAAATGTTTGTACACTATATATGGAACTTTCAGTTGCTACATTATAGAGTGGTGGGCAGCTAGATGGTACAGCAGATAAAGCTCTGGCCTTGGAGTCAGGAGGATCTAAGTTCAAATCTGGCCTCAGACACTTGACACTTACTAGCTGTGTGACCCTGGGCAAGTCATTTAACCCTGATTGTCTCACCAAAACAAACAAAACAAAAAAAAATACATTATGGAGAGGAAGTAGCGTCAATATATATATACAAACTTGATGCAATGCAAAGAATACCAGATTGGGACCAGGGAGACCTGACTTCTGGCCTGCTTGTCATAACTGTGCAACCTTGATTAAATAATTTCATCTCTTTGGCCTTGTGTTTCCTCCAGTATAAAAGGAAGAGAACAAATCAGAAAAATCTCTAAACTCTCAACCAGCCCTTTTCTGTAAATTATAGCTGATTTGTCTGAAGATTCCCTCTTTTCCATTAGATTCAAAGAGAACATAGCATAGGAGACAGATTTGGAAGGATTGGGGTGGTATTCAGATACAGTCCTCAGACTCTTCTGCAAAGAATCCATGTTGTCTCTCAGTCTTACTAAAGTGCTTTAGTATCCTCTAGCTTTAGCTTCTATTCAGGGTTAATCCACAGTGCCTGCCACATAGTCGGTGTTTAATAAATGTTTAGTGATTAATTGATTGTGGCTTTTAAGCTAATGTTTTCCTCTTTTATTAACTCTATTTCAAACCTTGCTTGCACAAGATGTCATACCTTTCCGATTTATTTCATCCCTGAGCCTGCTAAATTCCTTGGCTCAGAGAGATTTCCTGCTAACTCCAGATTACTCTTTTCTACTTTTTGTGCCTCCTCAATATCTTTGGCATACAATTCTAGTGCCTGCTCCCTCTTTTCCCTGTTCTCCTACTGTATTCTAGATCATAGAAACATGTTGTTTATACAAGTGGAAAGATAAATACACAAAAATAAGTAGAATGCAACTGCAGAAAATCAAAGGTATATGTAAAAGGGTCTATCTATTGTAGATTAAATTATGTCCAAACTGGATGCCTGTTATAATCTATAGTTTATATTATTCAGGCCTTTCTTGGTCTATCATTTGCATAGCATGAAATTTATACCAAAAAGTGTACTTCTTTCATCTTGTCCCAAATAAAAATGGAAACTTTTCTTAATTAGTCCTCTTATACCAGTCTTTCCCCTCTCCAATATTTCTTTCCCTCAGTCTCCAAAACAATACTCCTAAATTAGAGGTCTAACTTGTCACTCCTGTTATCAGAGACCATCAGGAGCTCCGCTTTTCCTCTAGAATAAAATACAAAGTCTCTACCTTAATACTTAAGGCCATCCACTATTTCTTTATGACCTCATCCTACCCCCAGACTTATCTCACAATTTAACACCTTATACACTATATTCCAGCCAAACTGAACTACTTTTCCATTCCACAAACTTGACACCATGCTTCCCACTTCTTCTGTATATTCACATAACCATTCCCAATGATTGGAGGGCTCTTCCTTCTCATTCTCAACATTAAAAATCCTATCCTTTACTTGGGGAATGTCTGAATAAGTTGCGGTGTATGATTGTGATGGAATACTACTGCGCTATAAGAAATCCAAGAAACTAGTAATAAAACCTATGTCACTAGATATCATTCCAGAAATGCACAAAGTAGAGACAATAAGCAAAGTGAATTAGAGATGCTAATACAGGGGGAAAATTTGACATCACAGTTAGCACTGAGACATAAAGGGGTGAGCCCCATTATAAGGTTAGGTCAATGATTAAAAACAAAAACAAAAACATGGAAAGACTTTCACGAATAAATTATCATGACTGAGATGCCATGGGATAACTTCATGGATATCCCCCAGATGGAAATACTGTCTCCTTTCCCTACTCAAATACTCTCAGTTATTGTCTGATTTCTGTTTCCTCCTGTCATTCCCTACTTTATGTTATAGTAATCCATGTTTATATTTGAATATAAGGTCCTTGTGAACAGGGACTGTTTCATATTTCTTGTAACCTGAACACTTCAGAAACTGAAGTGCATATAATAGGTCCTTAATACTTATTTGTTGATTTTTGTATGGAGTTGATACTCCTTTGTGAGAACACCACAGACTGCCTTGGAAATTGTCCTAAAGGAGTGCTCCAGAGAGAAGTCAATCATCTCTTCCACAGTATCAGGCTCATTCTCACTCCACCTTTTAGTTATTTTCAGGCTTTTGGCATTTCTATCTATACTCCTACACAATACCCGGAATAATGAGATATTTCCTTTTCCTTAGTCCAAAGTAGAGAAGGGGAAAGAAAGAGATATATCATATACTACTCAAAATTTCTTATCACCCAAAGAACAAAAGATTTTAACTCAACATTGAATTCACAGAAGAAAATCTTTTTTGTGATCCCTATTATGATGAGCATCTGCTAAATGATCCCTTTTAAAATCCTTATCTAATTCCATAAGGAAGCAGTGGAATTGCTAAAAAATCAAATAAAATCTGGATTGGCAAATATATAGAAAGAGGGATAACAAATTTGAATTCTAGTCATCTTAGAATATTTTAGTTACCCCAGCACATGCATAGTTATTTTGTGGCTATCACTAATAATATATCCATTTTAGCAACAGCAGCAATTAATTTGTAACATAAATAGATTTCTAGAAAAAAAAAAACAATCTTGAAGAGTAGCTTAAACTACTATGTTAGGAAAAAATATTTTAATATTAATTTTAAAGCATGACTTTAAAAATACTTTTGAACATAATCAGTCTTTTAAAATATGAGAGCTGGGCAGAGTTAAGAGCTCTTTCTGACATTTCCCACCTACTGTTCTTACTCCCTGCCACAAAAATCTTTTGTCTGATACCATGTCACTGAAAAACTGAATTTTTCTTTCTTTCTTTCTTTCTTTCTTTCTTTCTTTCTTTCTTTCTTTCTTTCTTTCTTTCTTTCTTTCTTTCTTTCTTTCTTTCTTTCTTCTTTCTCTCTCTCTCTCTCTCTCTCTCTCTCTCTCTCTCCCCTTCCTTCCTTCCTTCCTTCCTTCCTTCCTTCCTTCCTTCCTTCCTTCTTTCTTTCTTTCTTTCTTTCTTTCTTTCTTTCTTTCTTTCTTTCTTTCTTTCTTTCTTTCTTTCTTTCTTCTTTCTTTCTTCTTTCTTTCTTCCTTCCTTTCTTCCTTCCTTTCTTCCTTCCTTTCTTCCTTCCTTTCTTCCTTCCTTTCTTTCTTCCTTTCTTCCTTCCTTTCTTCCTTTCTTTCTTCCTTTCTTTCTTCCTTTCTTTCTTCCTTTCTTTCTTTCTTTCTTTCTTTCTTTCTTTCTTTCTTTCTTTCTTTCTTTCTTCTTTCTTTCTTTCTTCCTTTCTTTCTTTCTTTCTTTCTTTCTTTCTTTCTTTCTTTCTTTCTTTCTTTCTTTCTTTCTTTCTTTCTTTCTTTCTTTCTTTCTTTCTTTCTTTCTTTCTTTCTTTCTTTTCCTGCAGAGGAAACAAGTATACATTAATACATACACAGAATAAGAAAATATATAGAGGGAATATACAGGACTTATATGTTTCTAGCCTGGATAGAATGGTACCTAATAAAGACTTACAAGAATATGTTTTCTTGGAATCTTTTAAGTTTAATCAAAATGACTTTTGATTAGAAATAAAAGGAGAAGGTAAAAACTGCATGTGTATATCCACCAGTCTAGAGAACATAGAGTTTAACTCTGAAAAAAGGAAAATAAGGGCAGTAGAGATAGCAAGAAATGCACAAAATACAAATCCAAGAAACCAGTAATAAAACCTATGTCACTAGATATCATTCCAGATATTCACAAAGTAGAGACAATAAGCAAAGTGAATTAGAGATGCTAATACAGGGGGAAAATTTGATCTCACAGTTAGCACTGAGACATAAAGGGGTGAGCCCCATTATTAGACAATGGCTTTGAAAGAATATACCACATTCAAATGAAACAGGAAATGTAAATGAGATGTCAGAGTAGCATTGTACATTGAGAAGATATATTCATGTATAGAAATCCAGGAATTAAAAAGAATCATGGTAGTGAACATTTGGGTGAAGAGCAATGAAAGCATACATAGAAGTGACGTTGTCTTTGGAGTTTGCTACAGCCTACTGGGAAAGAAAGAGGAAATAGATGAGGAGGTGAGAAACATAATAATTCTAGTGTGGGAACATGATAAGACAGTTATGTGAGGCTTCAATTATCAGACATGTGCTGGAATTCTATCCCTAAATCAGGGAAGCTAATAATTTCTTCACTTCACTTCATTAATATTTCATCCTTCAAAAAGTGAAGGAACCAACAAGAACATTTTTATTGTGGATTTGCATTTCTCAAAGAAGGAGGACCTGGTTGCTAGGGAGCAAATGATAGAATTCTTGGGAGGGTGGTAATTATCTATTTTAAAATGTAACAGAATGTATGAAAAGGACCATAGTTTAATACCCAATCCAAATTTTGAGAGAGTAGATTTCCTAATCACTAAAATTGTATACAGGAAGTCAGTCCAAGTGGGATGGGAAGTTCTCAGGAATGAATTTTTGAATACACAAAGAGAAGTAATTCTTATAAGGATATTTTTTTTTGAGGCAATCAGGATTAAGTGACTTGCCCAGGGTCACATAGCTAGTAAGTATCTGAGGCTAGATTTGAACTCAATTCCTCCTGACTCTAGGGCCCATACTCAATCCACTGTGCTACCTAGCTGCCCCTCTGATAAAGATTAAGAAAAGGAGTAATCTAAAATGACCAATCTAGATGCAAAAGGAATTCATCAACTGGCTTAAATTTTTAAAAGACTTGTATAGAAAAAAGGAAATAGGCCAGGTCATGGAAGATGAATACAAAAATATGACATAGATCTTTTATAATATAGATCTTTTAAGTTCCCTAAAATTCAAGGTGATGCTTCCTAAGAAAGCTAAGGATAATAATAAGGTTGTTTTTTAAGCTATATGATTAATTATTAACATTAATAGTAATAATAGTTAGCATTGATATAGTACTTTTAATTTGCAAAATTATTTACAAAAATATCATTTTAGCTTCTCAACAAATTTGAGAGTTAGGTGCTATAGTTATCCCTATGTTACAGATGAGTAAAGTGTAGTAAACGGAGGTTTGCCTTTTTCATAAGTTACATATGACTTCTCCAGGATCACACAGCTAATCAGTGTCCAAGGCTGGATTTGAACTCAGGTCTTCCTGAATCTGGGCCCAACAGTCTAGCCACTCTTGTCACCTATATTGACATACCTGTTTTGCCTATGTTGAGGAAAGGTGAAGGCTCAAAGAATAGCTATAACTCTAGCTCAGAGGAATAAAACATAACAATTTTTAATGGACAACAGAGAGAAAATGGAGTTGTTCAGTTTTTTATTTTTATTTTTATTTTACTTTTCTGCTGAACAATGTGATTTTTGAACTGGAAAGAATAGAATGATAAAATTAACAGTTGATACTCAATATTTATAGGAGCATCATAAGGGGCTATTCATCTCACTTCAATAAAATGAGGTCACTTGGTCCAGATGTAGTGCATCTTCCAATACTGAAATAACTGGTAGATACAATGTTTAAGGCACTGAGTGATATTTTAAAAGCCGTAGGAGAGGTGCTAGAATATCCTGATTTCTAAAATAAGACAGTGAATGGATTGTGTCTTAGGCACTTTGCATAGTGCCTGTCACATAGTTAGTGCTTAATAAAATGTTTGTCGACTGACTGAATTCCTCTTGACATGCACTATTGAAATGTAGAAGTAATAGGTTGTATATGATGGATGCAAAGGAGAAAGCTCCAGACAAGGTTTTCTAAGAAATTTGAGAGACGCTATGTTTGACCTCTGTCCAGCACCCTCAGAGCCTTAAGGGGAAAAGGACAAAGCTAGTATGATGTATTTATTAGTTCACAACGAAGAGTCAAATTGTTATTTGTTTCTTGCCTCATTTATGAAGAGTTCACTGGTTGACAGGATTATTCCTTTTTCACTCCTCAGCATTTAACTCTGAAATCAGAGATCTGGGTTTAGTTCTTTCCTCTAATATGTATCCTGTGTTCTTGGGCAAGATACTTTACCTCACTTGACCTCAGATTCCTCATCTATAAATTAAATAAGTTAAATTACATGACCTCTTTGGGACCGTCAAGCTTTAAAACTATAAACCTAGAATTTTGAGTTAGCTATTGTCCTTACACTCATTTAGCTGTTCAGTCACATTCTCCCTAGTCACATTTCTTCTCTTATTTTTAAACTGTTATTTTTAATCTTGTTTTGTTATTTTCCCTTTTATATATGTAAGTCTTGCTTCCCCAAGTAGGCTACAAGCTCACTGAAAGCACTGAACAAGCAATGTTCAGTGAATGCTGATTGATTTCATGGAATTACAGACTGGTAAAATATGAGATAGAAGGGAGCAACTCACTTATCCTACAAATGAGGGAAACAGCATCAGAGAAAGGAAATTACTTGCCCAAGGTCATAAAGTGGAAATGATATTGGGACTAGGAGGGGAAAATAATGTGACTCCCAGTGATCTGCACTTTCCATTACATCACATCGATTTGATTTGATTGATTTCACCTGTGCAGGATGGCCTTCACATTTTTTTAAAGGACCTTCAGTACTTTAATGGGGCAGGAGATGAGACTAAAAACCTGTAAGACCTATTCTACTCCTAACATTTAAAGATTCTTTTTAATGCTAACCCAAATGGGTGAGCAACATGAAGATTTAGGCTTATTAAAAGGGCCAATTGGGGAGGTATTACAAGGCAAAGGGGCCTCTCTCTGTTGCTCAAATATCACAATGTACTAATAGTTCAGCTTATATGTAGCACTACCCTTACTCTATCAGTCCCACTATTCTATCACCCTTCATTACTACACATTGTCTTCCATTCTTAGAGAACCTGTGAATTGAAAAAAAAATTTTTTTTTTTTTGGTGAGACAATCTTGGATTCAATTCTTAATAAAGAAGACAGATCATCCCAAATTGCCAGGGCACTTGGAGCTGCACTGGAGACAGTTTATAGTGGGCATGCAGAAAAGATGTTTTAATTGTCCTTATCTCACATGTGAGAGACAGCTTGCAATAGAGCCAACCTTGAAGTCAGGAAGACCTGAGTTGAAATCTTGCCTCTGACATAAACTAGCTGCATGACCTTTGGCAAGTCACTTAACCTCTCTTTTCTCTAGGCAGTTATAGGCAGTTTGGTGAATAGAGTGAATAGAATCCTGCACCTGAAGTCAGGAAAATTTGAATTCAAATCTGACCTTAGTTACTTATTAGCTATGTGACTTCAGTCAAGTTAATTAGCCTCTGTTTGTCTCAGTTTTCTCAACTATAAAATGAGGAGCATAATAGCATCTATCTTCCACAGTTGTTGTAAAGATTAGACGAAACAATATTTGTAAAGTGCTTAGCCCAATTCCTGGAGAATAGTTGGTGATATAAATGCTAATGGTTATTATCAACTCTCTAAGACTCTAAGTTGCAGAAAAGTTGCCAACCTGTATTGGTAGGAATTTTGTCACCCAGGAATTCTCTTTACCAAGAAATTACATGCCCAGTCCCAACCCTGTTCACATGCAGTGAGCCATACTCATGACTCAAGTGATATCCTTAGCTTATATTGCATTCTATGCTGTCCAGTACTTCATATCATCCTACAGACCAGCTGGCTCTGCTATCCATGAATGCAGGCAGCAGGTGGGCTTAATCAGCAAAGCTGGTTCTCTTTTCCAATTCAAACAGAGTCATGCTTGCCTTTGACAGACCCTGTTGTTGTGGCTGTCTACCTAGCCATTCCAACTGGAATGCACATGTGCCAATTTAGTGCCATCCAGATTTAATTCTCTATAAATTATAGATTAAGCCATCTTGAAGTTTGACATTCCATGCTAATCATTGGAATGGGGCAACAGACTTCTTTGGTATCATGACAAGTAAAAAAAAAGCATAGTAAGAAGGTCTCATATTTAGGGAAAATTAATGAATGTTTGCTATGTAACTAGGGAGGTTAAACCACTTGTTCAGATAATGTGGTTAGCTTATGACATAGTGTTAACTAGCCATGGGGAAGACAGAAGAACAAAGACCTTGGTCCCTGCTTTTAGGGGACTTATTCTATAGATTGAGAGAAAAGACAACACAATTGAAATAATTAGAGGGCATTAGTGTCCCTTCTTCCATCCTTTACCAATAAAGATCACAAGGTTTTCATAACTTGCTGGGCTGAAAATCAATTTATCATCTGCTAGTTCTCCTTCGAATGATGAGCCTCTTTGCACTTAGTTGGGCTGGTATTTAAATTCTAGGTTACAGGGGTGTTTACTGGGTGCAGAATAAATAAAACAGCACAAGCAGCCATTACAGGTACATAAGCAGCCTCCTCTGCTCTTGGTTGATTAACCTTGATTCTTTTGACCTTGCCTCCTCCTTTCTTCTTGGTGGTTGGATCTTCCTAATAACAGTCCCAACTTGGCAATATAGTTCCTGCTCATGGATTTCTTTATGATATAATGGGAAGAGCATTTGCTTTAGAGTGTGAAGACCTGCATTCTTATCTTAGACCAGCCTTTACTACCTATGTGATATTGGGCCAATCACTTCAACTTTCTGGGTCTCAATTTCTTCATTTACAAAATGTGCAGGTTCAATTGAAAGATCTCCAAGGACTCTTTCAGCTGTAAATTCCATGATCTCTACTGTTCTCCCTCCCTGGGCTATGTACTTAGAGATGATTCTTCAAGAGGAACTTCTGACTGGTCATCATCTTGGCTTTGGAAAAAAGGTATTTCCAGTTGACTACCATCTTACTGCCCATATACTATATCTCTTAGGTAACATCAGAAAGGTAACTTGTTGTTGATGCTGTCTAGTTCTTGTTCTGATAGTAAGGATAATTAGGCTCTGATCAGCTGTTTTTTTTTGTTATTGTTGTTGTTGTTCTTTGTTTTTACCATGTGAGCCTTCAGGAAACCATAGTTACTATTCTGCACAATGAGACCTCAGAGTATAATTTTCTTAAATTAAATTTAATTTATTTCTTGTTAATTTTTGAGTTCCAAGCTGTCTCCCTCCATCCTTCCCTACCTCACAGTAGAGAAGGCCACCATTTGACATATATATGTAAAACCATATGCATTCTTCTACTTATCAGCACTTTCTCTGGAGGTGTATAGCATCTTTCTTCACAGGTTCTTTGTAGTTGATTTGAATATTTATAATGCTCAGAATAGCCTCAGAGTAGAATTTTAATGGATGAGGAAAACATATCATTAAGCACTAACTTATATGACAGACACCAAATGAAAAAGCCCAGCTGGGTCTGGAGTAGTCATGTAAAGCTGCGTGGAAGAAATGGAAATTGTTCTGTCTTAAATAATATATGAAATTTAGATATATGGAAGGAAATCAAGATTTTTTAACACTTAAAGCTCTTCTTAATGTAGTCCATTTCCTTTATACCCTACTTCTCCACATTTGTTGTTGTTGTTCAGTCATTTCAGTGGCATTTGACTCTTCATGAGCCCATTTGGGGTTTTCTTGGCAAAAATACTGGAGTGATTTGCTCTTTCCTTCAGGTCATTTTATGGATGAGGAAAATGAGGCAAACAGGGTTAAATGACTTGCTCAGGGCCACACAGATAGCAAGTATCTGAGGCTGGATTTGAATTAAGGTCTTCCTGATTCTAGGCCCTTCACTCTACCCACACTGCATCACCTAGTTGCCATTGGTTCCCTACATACATAATATTATTCAGACACACTAGCCTACTTAAAATTGCTCAAACACAATACTCCATTTCCTGTCTTCATGCCTTTGCTCTGGCCATTCCTTTTTCTTGGAAAATTCTGCCCTCTTGTCTCCGAGTTTTGGGGGCAACAAGGTAGTGCAGTAGATAAAGCTCTGGGCTTAGAGTCGAGGAAGACGTGTTTAAATCCAGCTACCAAAACTTACCTCTTATGTGACCCTAGGCAAGTCTGTTAACCTCTTTTTGCCTCAATTTCCTCATCTGTACAAGGGGGATTATAATAATACCAATCACCCAAGATTTTTGTGAGAATCAAATGAGATACTATTTGTAGAGTGCTTAGACTAGTGCCTGACACATAGTAAGTGCTATTTAAATGTTGTTATTTATTATTATTGTTGTTTTTATTGTTATTCCTAGTTTCTTTCAGCTGAAGATGGTAGTAGAAGTAATACATATAATATATATATGTGTGTGTGTATATCTATATCTATATCTATCTATATCTATATCTATATCTATATCTATATCTATATCTATATCTATATCTATATCTATATCTATCTATATCTATAGATATATACATATACATACATACCTATACCTGTCATGGACCTCCACATGTCTTTGTGTTGCAGTTACCTATCTGTCATATTGCCCCTTCCCCACTGCAGACCTGCAGACTCTATAAAGGCAGAGACAATGTCATTCCAATAACTAGCAACAAAATGTTAATCCCATAGTAGGTGCTTTATTAATATATTAAATTGCATTAAATATTTTTGGTTTCAAATTATGACCCTCATCCCACCCTGATTTTACCAGTTTTTTTTTTAAAGTGGATATAGGAATGTTCTACTAATTCCCAGCTAATTTTGATTACACAGATTTAAAGAATAATCTTAGCCTTTAAGTAGTTAGAACAAATTAAAAATAGGATACTAACCATTTAAGGCCCATTGGTCTACTTTTTCCTTTGAAAATATCACATCTGCTTTTTAACATGTTATTTTCAATAATCCCCAGAAAACTGGCTTTAGAACTCTGAGCACAGCCTAATGGAAGGTTCTTCTTGGATGCTATTAATGTCAAGCCTGTGTCCATAATGCAGAACCCTGCCTTCCTTGCCTTATTTTTAATTTATAAATTCCATTTCAAAATAGCAGTGAAACATGACAGGCAGGGCAGTTTGGGGAAATTATGATATTTTTCAGGTAGTTAAAGTTCCTGAGCCTTCAGCTATTGTTCCTTGTTATACCACCTGAGGCATACAATAATCACCCCCCAAACGGGCTTATGACCCATGCTGCCTTATTACTTAACTATGTCATCTATACTCCATTGCATCCAGTAACCATTCACTAAATGGAATATGGGCATAAAAGGCTGATGTATATCCTTCCAAGTGTGGTGCAGGGAAGCAAGTTCCTTTATCATTTCCTACCTGTGAGGTTCTAGTGTATTGTCATTTAGTTAATGTTTAAACCTGTAAACAATTTCCAGGTAGATGTGTTTGAAGAAACCATATCTCTTATCTGAATTACTGTAACATCCTCCCTGATGACTCTTGCCTCTCACCATCTAATCCATCCTGAGCATCACTGCTAGCCCAATCATGCTTTATAAAATACCAGTTATTTCTTGTCATTATTCTATTGAAAAGACTAAAATAGTTTCCTGTTTTCTACCTATCAAGCATACCTCTAAAGAGCCTTCTGTGCCCTCCTGAATCTGTGTGCACCCACCTTAAACAACCATATTCCCCACTATTCCCAGTTATAACTCTTCAGGCAAGACTTCTTACTGACCCCAATATATTCCATGTTCCAAAAATTCTCTTAATCTCAGAATGAGAAGATATCTCATTGTTCATCTAGTCTGACCCATATCCAAACCTGGCATTAGTCATTTTTAAAATAACAATCAAAACATAGGATACAACACACACACACACACGTATGAACATGTGTGTGACACACACACACACAGAGGGAGAATTTGTAGTCATGGAATCGGACAATGGATTCCTTTCAAGATATAGTAGATGCATCAACGTAAATTATATACAGCCCTAACATTGAATACTTATGATGTAGACAGCATATGATACTATAAGATAGTAGGAAGAGTTCAGGATTTGAAGTCAGGAAAGGCTGGACTTGAAATGTGCCTCCAAATGCTGTTGTATAAATGTGGACACAGACTCTCATCTCTCTACATACCAGTTTCCTGATCTATAAAAT
This sequence comes from Phascolarctos cinereus, assembly GCF_003287225.1. Classification (NCBI taxonomy): domain Eukaryota; kingdom Metazoa; phylum Chordata; class Mammalia; order Diprotodontia; family Phascolarctidae; genus Phascolarctos; species Phascolarctos cinereus. Next base: position 138,048,214 of record NW_027556098.1, read on the forward strand.
CGGGATAATGACACGTATTTTAATAGAATTCTTGTGAATATTGATTGAGATAATATACAAAAAGAACTTTGTGAAATGTAATGCACTATGTAAATGTCAGCTGTAGTTATTATAATAATTTTTATTCTTCTCAACTTATTATCAACTGAGTTCACATGGAAATTGTCCAGGAAGAAGTTGTTATTCTCCTACTGTCCTTTTATGTTTAATGTTCAGCTAACTTTTCATAGATAGCTAAAATTATTGTGTTTTTTTTCATAATTGAATAAAGGGAATGGAATATAAGCCTATCTTTTATATATCAGAAAACATTTTATGACAGTTTCAGTATGATACAAAAATATAATAAAATTAAAAAATATTAAATACCTACTATGTGGCAGGGTTGATACTAAGTGCTAAAGACTCAAATTATAAAAAGGACAGTCTCTGACTTCAAGAGCTGACAATGTAATGATGAAAAATAACACATAAAGGGAACCTGAAATGAGTATAAAGGTTATTGTAGAGGCTATCATCATCATCATCATCATCATCATCACCACCACCATCACAGTGAACTAAATGCTGGGATGGGGATTAAGAAGTATCAGGAAGGCTAATCCAAGATGGCAGAGAAAAGGCAGTAACTAGCCAGAGCTCTCCCCCCAAACGTCCTCTGACCACCTTTAAATAATGCCAAAAAACAATTCCTAGAGTGGCAGAACCCACAAAAGGACGGGGTGAAATAATTTTCCAGTCAAAGACAACTTAGAAGGTTGGCAGGAAAGCTCTGTTGCACCAGGGTGAGAGTGGAACACAGTGAAGCACAGGCAGTACCTGCACAGTCTAGGCTCCAGAAAACAAGGAGCAGGCCTTGAGAGTGTCTGAAGTAGCAATGACAGCAGCTGCTTAGGAGCTCTCAGTCCACAGATGGTAAGGGGGTTGAATAACTGATCAGAAAGAGATTATAGGGGTCTCCTTGAAGGCATTTGGGACAGAACTCTGTGGCTTTGCCCATATTTGGATATGGGTCATAGTCCTAGGTAGTAGTCTCAGGGTAAAGTGGAACACTAGTCCACAGAATCTCATGCCCTCAGTCAATCAGGGACTCTCATCACAGTTCCAGGGCAGAAATGCTTGTGGTCACTCAGACCAGAGCACAGACCAGGATAGTAGTAAACAGACCTCTCCTTAGATCATACCACCTTGGAAAAACTGAAAACTTACAGGTCCCTAGAAGTATCTCTGAAAATAGCTGCATAAAACCTCTGCAACTTGGGATAGTGCACTCTCCCCCCTGGAAGCAGAGCCCTACTCTATTATTATTTTTTGTTGGGGAAACTATTTATTAATTTATTATTATTGTTATTATTATTATTCCTTTAAGAAAGCAGAGATGCAGAACTTATTCCAAATCACTTAAATTAAAGGAAGAACTCATCTTAATTGTACTTTTATACTTGTGGGAAAATAAGTATTCAAATATGAAAGAATAGCATGAAGGGGGAAGCTACTGTTATACTTTTATCATCATCATCCCCTATCTTTGGTAGCTATAGGTAGTTATCCTAGGTAGCTAGGTCATGTAATGGATAGATTGCTAGGCCTGGAATCAGAAATACCTGAGTTTTAAAATGTTCCCAGGCACTTACTAGCTAGTTGACACTGAACAAGTCATTTCATCTCCCTCTGCCTTAGTTTCACCAACTATAAAATGGGGAACATAGTAGCACCTTCCTCTGGGGATTATGAGGATCAAATGAGAAAATATTTATAAAACATTTAGAAAAATGCCTTGTAAAACATTTTTAGCTATATGCCTATGTGTTCAATATTTTCCTAAGCATTCTGAAACTATAGAAGGCAAAAATGCCCAGATATCTACTTTCTTTTTTTTTTTCCCAGTCAAAGACAAGATTTATTAGAACATCCGTCATATTGGGCAGACTCTTAAGGAGTCTGAATTTTAGTGAGCTAATGGCTAGATTTTAAGAACCTGAGCATTTTAATGGAGACAAGGTGGACCTTATATACAGAAAGACTGTGGGAAGGAACCAGGAGTGGCCAAGTAGTTTGGGGTGACTGGAGGAGGGGTCTAAAGAAGATCTGAATGGAAGTGGCCAGTTTGAATTAGAGTGGCCAGTAAACTGGGGTGAACAGAACTCCTGGGACCAGAACCTTGTGGCCAAGGGAGAATGGAGTCTAGCTAGGATTAAGGGTGGGAAATGGCCAGGGGCTATAGGGAGGTAAGACAATGGAGAGCTAGGCTAAATTAAGGGCAACGGAATTGGGAGATTGGGCAAAGCCGCAAAGGCCAACTGATGGGATTACAGCCTTAGGCAAAAGCCAGAGATTTGGCTTTGTGGGAAAGTCCAAGGTTTTTCTTTTTTGAGGTCTAACTCTCATCCTCATCACTCCCCCCTCAAACAAATGGGACACAAATTATTTTGGGGTAAGGGTCAAAGGTATGGCTTCTGAAACTGCTTCATGCTGGCAAGGGACATAGAGCTGTCCCTGCCTCAAGGGGGTCCCAAAGAAGAGGTTGACTGGAACCAAGCACAGCCTGCATCCAGGGAACAATGGTGGGACATTGACTGGTACCCACTGTCTGCTATCAACTGTAGGTGAATAGCCTGTAACCTGGAAGTCACAAATCTGACAGAAAAGACTACAGGGCCCAAATAACAGAATAAAACACTTTTAGTTCTGTTTGGATTCAAATATCTCAGTTTTCCAACCATGCACTATCAAATCCACCTCATAGCCAGATTCAGGAATAGCCAGGTGGGTAACATTCCTTTTCAAAAGAACATAATGGGGAAACTGAGCCAGCATACCATCTTAGGCTGTGGCTAAAATTGTCCTCTCAGCTTTTCCTGATGCTGACTTCCCACCAGTATCACATTCTCTGAGTAGCTTGTGGCATTTCTCTCAGATGGTGGATTATTAATTATCAATGGATTATGATTCATCAGACAACTCAAAATTAAATCCTAGGAGCTTTTACCTTAAATGGCAAGTTTCACTAATCACAGCTTAGGAAAACCTTTTCCAGGATTTACATCTCAAACTTAAATTTGTTCTGGTGTAAAAATCCAATCATTAGAGATTTCTATACATTCAGATATTCTCAGCAAGCCATACATAACCCAAACAAGCTTTTTTGGCAAGTTTACACATTAAAACAATAACCAACAATAGCCAAATTATTACCTTCCAGTCTTGGCTGGAGAGGAATTTAGAGTTAGGCAGTTTCCTTGTATAGGCCACCAAAATGATGAGGTTTAGAGGTTTAATGATGCTGAGACCCCAAAGTCACAACATGCAGATCCTGCCCAAAAGAATTTGACCCAATACTTCTTTTGGCCAAAGAGGAAGGTTTACTAGAACATCCATCATATTGGGCAGACTCCTAAGGAGTCTGAATATTAGGGAGCGATTGGCTAGATTTTAAGAATCTGAGCCTGGTAATTACTAATACTAATATATATGAGCTTCCTTTAAGGGTTAGCTTAAAAATAGCTTGGTGGCATAGTGGACACAGCACTAGACCTAGAGTAAGGAAGAACTGAATTGAAATCCAAAATCAGACACTTACTAGCTGTGATACTCTGAGCAAGTGTTTTTCTCAGTTTCTTCAACCACAAAAAGGGGATCATAATAGCTCCTGTCTCTTAGGGTTATTGTGAGGAAAAAGTGAGGTAATATTTGTGATATGCTTTGCAAACTTTAGATCATTATGTCTATACCTACACTATATATAACTCCTATGTCATCTCCCTTGAGTTTTTAGTGACATGTCCCCCTGCAGAGCCCTACTTTAACAAAGAGTCAAAAGAAAAGAAATAGACTGGAAAATGACCATAAAATAAATTTTGACCGTGGGGTTACTATGGTGACAAGGAATATCAAAACACTCAGTAGAGGATAACAAAGTCAAAGCCTACATTCAAAGCCTACAAGAAGAATATGAATTAGTTTCAGGCCATGAAAGGGCTCAAAAAGGATTTTGAAAATCAAATAACAGAAGTAGAGGAAAAATTAGGAAGAGAAATGAGAGTGATGCAAGAAAATCATGAAAAGAGAGGCAACAGTTTGGTAAAAGGATACACACACAAAAAAATACTGAAGAAAATAACACCTTAATGGGGGCAGCTAGGTGGCACAATGAATAGAGTACCGGCCCTGAAGTCAGGAGGACCTGAGTTCAAATCCAGCCTCAGACTAAACACTTAACACTTACTAGCTGTGTGACCCTGGGTAAGTCACTTAACCCCAATTGCCTAAAAACAAACAAAAAAATAAATAAATAAAAAGAAAATAACAGCTTAAAAAACAGAACAGGTTAAATGGTAAAAGAGGTACAAAAAGTAAGTGAGGAAAAGAATGCTTTGAAAACCGGGATTGGGCAAATGCAAAAAGAGGCACAAAAATTCACTGAAGAAAAAGAAATACTTAAAAAGTAGAATCAGTCTAATGGAAAAGGAGGTACAAAAGCTCACTGAAGAAAACAATTCCTTAAAAATTAGAATTGACATAATGAAAGGCAATGACTTTATGAGAAATCAAGAAACAAAAAAAAAACTGAAAGAATGAAAAAATGGAAGACAACGTGAAATATCTCATTGGAAAAACAATTGATTGGAGAACAATTTGGAACTATGCCCAAAGGGCTATAAAAATGTGCATACCATTTGACTCAGCAATAGTACTTTGAGGGCTGTATCCCAAAGAGATCATAAAAATAGCAAAATGACCCTTATGTATAAATATATTTATAGCAGCTCTTCTTTTGGGGGCAAAGAATTGGAAATTGAGAGGATGCCCATCAGTTAGAGAATGGCTGATCAAGTTGTGGTATATGAATGTAATGAAATACTATTGTGCTATAAGAAATGATGAGAAGGAGGACTTCAGAAAAATCTGGAAAGATTTACAGAAGCTGATGCAAAGTGAAATTACTATGTACAAAGTAACAGCTATAGTGTAGGATGATCAGCTATGAATGACTTAGCTCTTCTCAGTAACACAATGATCCAAAACAATTCTGAAAAACTTATGATGAAAAATGCTATCCATCCTGAGAGAAAGAGCTGATGTTATCTGATAGATTGAAGCATACTTTTAAAAAGTTTTCTTTATTTTTCTTGAGTTTTTTTGTCTATATTTTCTTTTACAACATGATTAATATGGAAATAAGTTTGACTGACTACACATGTATAACCTATATTGAATTGCTTACCTTCTCAATGAGTGGGACAGGGAGGGAGAAAATGAAGTAATTTGGAACTCAAAATTTTTAAAAAGAATGTTAAAATTGTTTTTACATATAATTGGGGGAAAATAAAATACTAAACAAAAAAAAAAACAATAAAAAAGAAGTATCAGAAACAGCCATATTTCTCAGGTAGCTAATTGTATATAGTTGGACAAACAAGATGAGAGATATGGTACAGATAAGTAATGGTATATGGTTAAGGTTTCACTTTTGATATATAATAAAAATAATAAGTGTGGTTGAGATTTAAAAGACGAAAAGATCTCAGTAATGGAAAGACTCCATGTAAGCATCTGAATTTGAGGTGTGACTTAAGCTGGGCCTTAAAGTATTGGCAGGATTGGGAAAATGGAGGGAACAAAGAAGAGCATATCAAGGGAGGTTGGAAGTGTGAGAGAAATGATTGTAGAGGCCCAGGTGAGCAAATCTGTGGAGAAAGAATTAAGTATGACCTATTTTAGTAGTATGAGAGTAGTCTAAAGGTAGTAAAGTGCTCATGGTGGCGAAATAGTGTGAGTTATGTATAATAAGGTAGTTGACCCCATGGAAGGGTCATAAACAATAGATGAAGAATTTACACATTTCCCACAACACTTAGTAACTAGACTAAGTGCATAATTGGATACTTACTAAGTTTTCATTCCCAAGGGCCAAATGACAATAAAATTATTACCATCATCTCTCTAATTTATCATTCATATAGCTACAAAATTGATATCCCTAAAGATTAGGTTGGAACTCATCCCACCCCTGCTAAAAAAAATGTTTCCCTATTTCCTCTAAAAATAAATAAACTCCTGTCTGTCATTTAAAACCCACTGTACCTTGTATGTAATCCATCTTTCCAGTCTGTTTTCACTTTACTCTGACCCCAGTGCACTTTATTCTTCAGGCAAAATGATCTTATTCTCCATACTTGTCATAGAATATCTCAGCTCTATCCCTTTGATAAGCCATCTGCCATTCCTGAAAAGCTTTTCCTCATCATTTCCACCTTTTGGAACCCCTATCTCAATGAAAGCTCAACAGAGGTAGTATCTTCAACAGGAGGCCTTTCTTGACCCCCACTTAGCACTTTCCCTGAAAATTAGCTTTGTACTTGCTTAACATGTAAACTTTTTAAAGCTATGTTTATATTTTACCTTTAGAATAATGCAAGCTCATTTAGAACAGGGAATATTTTTATCATTGTCCTTGTATCCCCTTTACCTTAGTGGCAGCACAGTATGGTGGAGAGAGTGTAGGTATCAGAGTTAGGATATCTGGAGTTCAAGTTCATTCCCCCACATTTATAAGCTATATGACTCTGTATAAGGCCCTTAATACCTCTATGCTCCAGACCATTTTCCAAAACTACAAAACACAGAACAACTGTAAATCAGCATTGGCAGAGATCAATTTTCCCCACTAGGAGCAAGATTGTGCTGGTAAATGTTTAGTAACTGGCTATCAGGAAAAAAAAATGTATGGATGATACATTTTCAACTTTAACATACATCATTAACATTATCTCCATCACTTTCTTAACTCTTAAACAATTAATAAAGCAACAAGTTAACCCCTTGTAGTATTTGTTGATTTCCAAGGTGCAAACACTCACAATGAAAATTTAAGAGTTGCCACGTGTTGCAGGTCAAAGTTGAATCCTGCACACATCTGACTAGAAATTTGCTACACAAGTCACAGGTAGTGACCCCCTTTACCCTTTCTCATTCTTAATAGTTGGCCCACAGTAGATGCTTAACAAGTGATGGTTGAATTAAATTTAGTGAAATTGTTAGTAAATAATGATAGTATCTGTATAATACTTCATATATTCTATAGAGCTTTCACAGTCACTATTTTATTTTAATTCATGTAATATATTTCAAACAACCCTGTGAGGTAAGCAGGGTAACTGTAATTCTTCCTCTCTTACACATATTCTAAATACCATTTTAAAATGAATCATGTTTTAAAAACTATGGAAAAGAATGGGAAAGATTGTGAACAGTATTGCTTCATAAAACAGTGAAAAGCAATAAAGATGTGGACAATACGACAAAAATGACAGTGTTACATAAGTTGATTTACAAATTCAATGTCAAACCAATCTACTAAAGTATTACTTTATAGACCTACAAAATCAATAACTAAATTTGTCCAAAGAATCTCAAGGGAAATAATATAACTTTTTAAAGTGGAAAAGAAGGGGAGTTAGCAGTACCAGATCTCAAATCAGCAAAATTATTTGTTAAAAGTTAAGAAATAGGAGCTCAATGAGTGGAACAGATTAAATAAATAGCAAATGAAATTATATCCAACAATCTAGTGTGTGACAAACTTAAAGACTCCAGATGCTGGGATAAGGTCCCACTATTTGATCCTCAAAAATGCTAGGAAAACTAAAAAGCAGTCTGACAAAAATTAGGTTTAGACCAACACCTTATGCTATATAACAAAATAAGCTCAAAATGGAGATATGACTTAAATATAAATGTGACCACATCATAAACAAATTAGAGACATGAAGAATATGTTAAATTTCTGAACTATGGATGGAGGAAAAGTCCATGACCCAATAAGGCATAGAGAAGATCATGTAAAGTGAAATTCAGAAGTTCAATATTATAAAATTTATGTTTTATGTCACAAACAGTGCAGGTCAGATTAAAAGGTCAACAGAGCAGCTAGGTGGCGCAGTGGATACAGCACTAGCCCTGGAGTCAGAAGGACCTGAGTTCAAATCTTGTTTTAGACACTTAACACTTACTAGCTGTGTGACCTTAGGCAAGTCACTTAACCCCATTGCCTAGGCAAAAATAAAAAAATAAAAATAAAAGGTCAACAGATAACTAGAGAAAAATACAATAATTTTTTTACATAAAGGTCTCCTTTCCATAATATATAAAGAACTGATGCAAATTTAAAAGAATAAGAGCCACAGCCCCATTAATAAGTGTTCAAAAGAGACAGGAAACAGACACCTCTCGGGAGAAGAAATCCAATCTATCAACTCAGAAAAAAATGTCCCTTATCACCAATAATTAAAGGCAAATTCAAGCAACTTCAAAGTTTCACCTCATAGCCTTCAAATAAGCAAAGTAGACAAAAAGGAAAAATTACCAGCTATTGAACAGACTCTACAATATAAGTCCATTACTAAACTGGTGGTGAAGCTATGATTCTGTGCAGATATTCTGTAAAGCAATTTGTAATTATGTCCCCAGAGTTAGTAAAATGCACATACCATTTGACCCAGCAATACCACTACTAGATCTATACTCCAAAGAAATTAAAGAAAGATGAAAAGGATGTATATGTTCAAAATATCCTAGCAGTTCTTTGTGTGGTGGAAAAGAACTGGGAACTAATAGGCTGCTCAGTATTTATAAATTATGGTATATGAACATAATAGATTGCTATTATATTCTAAGAAATGATGAAAGGAACAACTTTCACCTTAAAAACTAATTGATGTGATGAGAAATGATGATTCCAGATTCACAATGATGAAGCATGATACCTATCTCTTTTTTTAAAAAATTTATTAATTTAATTTGGATTTATCAATAATCACTTCCATGTGCATTTCAGTTTAAAATTTTTCTCCCCCTTCCTCCCCACCACCCTCCTCAAGACAGTGCACAGTCTGATATAGGCTATACATTTACATTCCTATTAAACATATTTTCACATTAGTAGTCTTGCAAGTAAAAATTAAAACCAATAGGAGGAACCATTAGGAAGAGGAAACAAAACTCAACAAAAGGTAAAAATAAGTTATAGCGATTCTACTTCCATAGTTCTTTCTTTGGATGTGGACAGCATTTTCCATCGCGAGGCCTCCAGAGATGTCTTAGATCCTTGTATTGCTGAGCTTATCAATATTAGTCACTGCACAACGTGGCTGTTATTATCTACAACATTCTCTTGGTTCTGCTCATTTCACTCAGCATCAGACTATACAAGTCTTTCCAGGTTTATCTGAAGTCAGCCTGTTCATCATTTCTTATAGCACAATAGTATTCCATTACATTCATATACCACAACTTGCTCAGCCATTCCCCAATGGATAGGCATCCTCTCAATTTCCAATTCTTTGCACCACAAAATGAGCTGCTATGAAAATTTTTGTACATGTGGGTTCTTTTCTCATTTGTATGATCTCTTTGGGATATAACCTTAGAAGTGCCCTAATGCTGGGTCAAAGGGTATGCACATTTTTATAGCCCTTTGGTCATAGTTCCAAACTGTTCTCCAAAATGGTTGGATCATTTCACAACTCCACCAACAATGCATTAGCGTTCCAATTTTCCCACATCTTCTCCAACATTTATTATTTTCCTGTTTTGTCATGTTGGCCAATCTGATAGGTGTGCTGTGGTACCTCAGAGTTGTTTTGATTTGCATTTCGGTAATCAATATTGATTTAGAGCACTTTTTCATATGAGTATAGATGGCTTTAATTTCTTCATCTGAGAACTGTCTGTTTATATCCTTTGACCATTTATCAATTGGGGAATGGCTTGTATTCTTATAAATTTGACTTAATTCTCTATATATTTTAGAAATGAGGACCTTATCAGAGAGACAGGATATAAAAATTATTTCCCAGTTTTCTACCTTCCTTCTCATTTTAATTGCATTAGTTTTGTTTGTCCAAAAACCTTTCATTATAGTTTAATCAGAATTTTCCATTTTGCTTTTCTTAATGATCTCTATTTCTTGTTTGTTCATGCATTCTTCTGTTCTCCATATATCTGGTAGGTAAACTATTCCTTACTTTCCATGTTTGCTTATAGTATCAGCCTTTATATCTAAATCATGAACCCATTTTGACTTTATTTTGGTATATGGTGTGAGATTTTGGTCTAAGCCTAGTTTCTGCCATACTGTTTTCTATTTTTCCCAGAAGTTTTTTTCAAACAGTGGGTTCTTATCCTAGAAGATGGGGTCTTTGGGTTTATCAAATAATAGATTACTATAGTCATTGACTACTGTGTCTTGCGATACCTATCTCTTGACAAAAGAATTGGATTAAATATATGTAATGAGGCACATTTCTTTATATTGCCAATGTGGGGATTTATTTTGCTTAAATGTACCTTTCTCTTACAAACATTTTGCTTTTTTTTTTCTTTTAGCAGGAGCAGAAGTGGGGAGAAAGAAAGTAAATGCCTCTTAATTGAAAAAAATGAAAGGGAAAAATCAGGAAAGGTGAGAAGTATGTAGAAAGCTTTTTTGAGGCCAAACTACACCACATCATTCTAATATGAATCTGGCAGAATCACAGATTGATCGAAAATGGAACAATTTGTCATTGTTTCTGTAATGATCTATTTCATCATCGATGACCATAAAACCACTACCTTTGGACTCTAACATGTTAGCTTCTGACTTGGGGAAATAGAAATGGCACTGAAAAGCCCAAGTCAGGAAGAGTGCCTAGCCCCAATTAAGGAAAATCAGAACACTTATTCTGGAGAGGGTACAGTTATGAAAACATTAAGGAATTGTTTTAGAAAGTATTCATAGAGCCCAAAGGGCTATAAAAATGTGTACACCCTTTGACCTAGCAATACCACTTCTAGGTCTATATACCAAAGAGATCATAAAAACAGGAAAAGGATCCACATGTACAAAAATATTTTTAGCAGCTCTTTCTGTGGTGTCAAAGAATCAGAAATTGAGGGGATGCCTATCAATTAGGGAATGGCTGAACATATTGTGGTATGTGAATGTAATGGAATACTATTGTGCTATAAGAAATGATGAGCAGGCAGACTTCAGAAAAAAATCTGCAAAGACTTGCACAGACTGATGCTGAATGAAGTGAAAGAACAAGAGAACATTATACACGTAAGAGCCATGTTGTACAATGACTAACTTTGATAGACTTAGCTCTTCTCAGCAATTCAAGAATCTAAGACATCTCCAAAAGTCTCATGATGACAAATGCTATCCATATTCAGAGAAAGAACTATGGATTTTGAATGCAGATCAAAGCATACAATTTACTCTTTTTTTTCTTCTGTTTCGTTTTTTCTTTCTTGTGGTTCCTCCTGTTGGTTCTAATTCTTCTTTACAATATTACTAATATGAAAATATGTTTAATAAGAATGTATATGTAGAGCCTATATCAAATTGTATGCCATCTTGTGGAGGGAGGTGGGAAGGGAGGGAGAGAAAATTTAAAATAAAAGTTTATGGAAGTGAATGTTGAAAAATAAATATACATTAATTGAAAAAAAAAAGAAAGTACCCATAGAGAATGGAAACTGAGTCTTTACTTCTGTGTGTGATTTTGCCTTTTGCCTACTTCCTAGCTTAGACTGCTGCACAAATTCCACAGCTTGGACAGCTTCATTACTTCTCTACTTTGTCTTCCGTCTTAGGCTGCTGAATGTTGATCCTTACTTGTATATTCCACCTTGAAATATTGTCATATACTCTAGTCTAGGCTAATAAACTAAACTCTCGTCTGGTTTTCAACCTTCTGGTTTTACCACAGCCACAAATCACCTTTGCTTTTTAAAATGGCCCCTGGTCATGGTCTTTAACTTCGTCCCTCTCTAGCTATTTTAATTTCTAGTTCTCTTGGCTTGTCCAATTCCATATCTTATTAATTGCCCAAAACTGATACTTCAAGTGACTTTTTTAACAGAGGAAGGTGAGAGGGGATAAGACTGAGGAAGGCAACATTGATCACACGTCCATCTCTCCTCAGTTTCATTTCATTTGGCAAATGAAATAAAATGAAAGAGGGAAAAACTTCACTAGTGCAAAAGCATTAAAAAACCACCAAACTTTTGTTTACACAGAGCTGAAATGAGCACTTTGATGCATCCTTATTGTTTGTTAAAAAACAAAAATCTCCATGTTGTTCTGCTCAGCAACTATTCTGTTCTCAAATTCTTCAGGTGCTCCTTATTCCTCGGCTTTAAGGAGTCTCTGAGGGAAAGTCAGGGTGACAGGTGTGTAGATAACAGTGTCTGTCTAATTTCCTGACTACAGATTCTACAAAGTCAAGGTTCAACTTTTATTTCTAACACATATTGGCTGTTTTACCTCGGGCAAGTCATTTAGCTTCTCAGTGCTCCAGACAATTCTGTAGGACTTTACCTTAAAGATTTATTGATGATCAGCATTGCTAGAAGGGGCTTCCTCACTGAGAGTTCCTTACACTAATGAAATCTCAGATTCAGGACAAAGGTATTTGGGAATATTTGCTCACAGCTTAGCAATGTATTCCCTGTGTCCTCCTAACACAGTCTCCAGCTGTTCCCAGGACACCATACATAACTATTCCTTCACTCTTCTTCATCTCTGTACCTGAAGAGTTAGGACACATCCTTTTACATCCTTCCCAGAAGGCAGGAAGACATAGCTCCAAGGTCATTACTCTGATAGATTAATGAAACTGAAAATACTGGCCTTTCTACAAGGGTTTCCAACCATCTGTATCCTCTTTTTTCCCCCCTGAAGCTATAGGTGGTAATGATTGTTTGAATTCGTCATTTATCTTTAATATATTGAATATATTAAACATAAGAATTTTGAATTGCTTGCAGTTCAGGGAAGGACATTGTCTAGCATACCATCTTGAACAAGATTGTCTTGGGGCTTCCTGAAACAGACTTGTTCAAATGTGAACTGCATTAGCATAAAAATTACCCAAGAGGATTTTTTTGAAGAGGTGTACAGTCATGAGAAACTTGTTTTAACATTATCAACAAGCAAGCTTAGTTGCCACCTTTAACCATTTTGGAAATGTGAGCTCATATGCTGAAATAAATAGAAAGCTCAATTTTGTCCAACTTCATTTACAGATGAAGAAATGGAGGCACAGAGAGGTTATACTACTTGCCTTGACCGAGTTCACATAAGTTCACAGCTAGATAATGGCTGATCAAGGACTCCAGCTGAGTTCTGCATTCTTTCCCTGTGCTCTGCCTCCAGGCTGCCTCCATTGATTACAGAATCTAATTATAATTTCCCAAATCTCACATAAATGGGACCAACTGATAGCCCAACATGTTGGCTCAATTCTGGGGACTGGTTAGTGAAAACCTTGAGAATTCTTTCAAAATGCATTTTGTTACAGTAAACCATTCTGGAAGATACCACATTAATGTATACCTGGGTTATAGGATAAGTTATTGCTTGGCAGGTGACTTTGATTTAAATTACCATCAGAAGATGAAAAGTGTGTGTAGGGAGGGGGATCTAAATCATGATATCAAGAAGAGACCACATTATGACATCCCCCGATTGTGATCCATACATGGTTTAGTAATATATTTATTTAACTTAAGCCTCCAGGGTATAATGAATCTTTTTTGTAATTTCCCCCAATAATAACAATAATAATGATATATATCTTAGTAAGAAATATAGATGAGTAGGTCATGTATTATGAAATCACAGGCTGTACAAAAATGGAAATTTTTTAAACTTTCCATAAATCTTAAATATTCCATAGAAGTCCTCATAATTCACTGCTCCTTAGATATAACAACCCAAAGGGAACAGATACATATAGGATTAGAAACTTTATGCCTGTGATTATGGGGACTTCTGTTGCCAATCTACTCATACTGTTCAGCTTTATGGTCTTCCAAAAAATGCCTCATAAATGTCCTTCCTTTGTGCATTTTCTCTAATTATACACACACACACATGCAAGCATATATGTATGTATGTATCTTGTCTGTACATATTTCTTTTGAAATTGTCTTCTTCATTAGAATGTGAGCTCCTTGAGAGCAAGGCTTGTCTTTTGCCTTTTTTTTGTGTGTGTCTTTTGCCCAGTGCTTGGCAATGTTCCTGATACATAGCAGACACTTAATAAATGCTCCTTTACTGACTGAGTGACTACCCATCCATCTATCCATCAACGTCCAGCCTAAATCTTCTATCCACAAAGCCTTTCCTTGCCCTTTCAGACCACAGTAAGTAACTCTTCTTCATTTCAGTTCTCTTTGGTACTTACTAGTCTCACTTAGTACATAAAATATTTTGTCTTATACCATTAATCATAAATTTGTATTTATACCTGCATGCATGTATTTTGCATCCCAAATCAGACTTGCATAGATATTCAGACTACAAAGTATTCTTTTCTTTGTAATGGTTTTATGTAAATCTGTGTCAATTAAAACACAGACTTTAATCAAACATCATCATTTTTCCATAAATCTGGTGCCAATGACAGGTCAAGTGGAAAAGGACATAAAGCAAGTTGAACATAGAATTATCTGGAGGCAAATGATAACTAAACTCTCATTTTTAAAATACTTTTTAAGTTTATAAATCACTTTTTTCTCATCTACAGTCTATGAAAGAATGTAGATAAGAAACATAAGAGGTAAAAAACAAATGAATGTTGTAACCCATATTAATAAAGGAAATGTCCATATTGATGACATAATAGATGTATTGAAATTTAGACTGAGTTCTTTCACTTTCTTCACAGTGACTCTGAAGTATTCCATTCATGTATCTTTATATCTATTTTGACTGATGAAGCTCAGAGAGGCAAAGCAACTACCTCATGGTACACAATTTATAGATATTGGGACTGCTATTTAAATTCAGCTGTTCTTACTATGATGATATTTCCACTAGTTCATATGTGGTAGACACTATGCTAAGCACATAAAGGTTATTTTAACTTTTCATGTTTTCTTGATAACAGCAGATAATTTTCTTTGAAGTAAATCATAGTCATTTAAAACCTCTTAAGTAATCTATTAGAAGTAAAATAGTTTACTATCCTTCCCCAACTCCTTCTTCTAAACTTTGTGATATGTCTTACTGCAAGTTTCTAGTAGCTTTTTACATGGTCATTATCATGACAATTGTTACCAGCTATTGTGATTTGCCCACCTATAGGGGACAGGCTATTGACCTTGAAAATATAGCAGCCTACTAACATTTCCTAATTATGTCATCATTGTGCTAACTATGAGAAACTGTTCAATGCAAGCCTCTGTACAGAATGTAGTCCACCATCTCTAAAACTACTGAAGGCTGTTAAATGTGTTCAAAAGCCAAAGTGCTCAAAAGGGGAATAATGAATTCAGAGACTGTCCTTGAGCTGTGCCCCATATACTCTTCTTAAATAGTACTCCCCAAGACTTCAATGCCAGGTAGAAAGCAGGACTTTAATGCCCAGTTATTTCAGAAGTTAGGCCTTTTTCCTATGTAAGCAAGAACAACTTAACCTGAATGATACTCTGACAAAGATGCACTATTGTTAAAGAATGCTGCTGCTGAGGATTCCATGCTGCCTGACTTGCCTGTCTTCTATAGACTGGAGATTTGACAGGACATCAAAACTTATTACAGTCCTTGGAGAACCAATTAAGCAATCACATTCCAGCAACCTTTTCCACCATCTTGGGATGTGGGGCAACTGGACCATGTCCTTTGTAAACCTGAATTGACTATTCATGTTATATCTTAGACTGTGTTATCACTTTTAAGTGATATGGTATTAACATTGGCCAAATAATCCCTTATTTAAAGAGCAGTTTTTTTGGTAATTTTTGTGTAATGAGTAGAAGAGTCTGATAACTTCTCTATCCTCTGAAACTAACTCCCTTGAACTCATTTTCATTGTTTAGTCATTTTTCAGTCATGCTTGTCTCTTTCTGACCCCGTTTGGGTTTTTCTTTTCTTTTTCTTTCTTTCTTTCCTTTTTTATTTTATTAATACATTTTGATTTATCAACAATCACTTCCATATGCTTTTGAGTTTAAAATTTTTCTCCCTCTTCCCCCCCCACAACCGTCCCCAAGATGGCGCACAATCTGATATAGGTTATACATTTACATTCCTATTAAACATATTTTCACATTAGTGATGTTGTAAGTAGAAATGAAAACCAATAGGAGGAACCATCAGAAAGATGAAACAAAACTCGACAGAAGAGAAAAAAATAGCAATTCAACTTCCATAGCTCTTTCTTTGGATGTAGATAGCATTTTCCATCATGAGGCCTCTGGAGATGTCTTAGATCCTTGTATTGCTGAGAAGGGTTAAGTTTATCAATATTAGTCATCACACAATGTGGCTGTCATTGTCTACAACTTTCTCTTGTTTCTGCTCATTTCCCTCAGTATCAGACTATACAAGTCTTTCCAGGTTTATCTGAAGTCAGCCTGTTCATCATTTCTTATAGCACAATAGTATTCCATTACATTCATACACCACAACTTGCTCAGCTATTCCCCAATTGATGGGTATCCTCTCAATTTCCAACTCTTTGCCACAACCAAAAGAGCTGCTATGAATATTTTTGTAGACGTGGGTCCTTTTCCCATTTGTTTGAACTCTTTGGGATATAGCCCTAGAAGTACTATTGGTGGGTCAAATGGTATGCACATTTTTATAGCCCTTTGGTCATAGTTCCAAATTGTTCTCCAAAATGGTTGGATCATTTCATAACTCCACCAACAATGCATTAGTGTTCCAATTTTCTCACATGTTCTCCAACATTTATCATTTTCCTGTTTTGTCATGTTGGCCAATCTGATAGGTGTGGTGTGGTACCTCAGAGTTGTTTTGATTTGCATTTCTCTAATCAATATTGATTTAGAGCATTTTTTTCATATGACTATAGATGGCTTTAATTTCTTCATCTGAGAACTGTCTGTTTATATCCTTTGACCATTTATCAATTGGGGAATGGCTTGCATTCTCATAAATTTGACTTGATTCTCTATATATTTTAGAAATGAGGCCTTTATCAGAGAGACTGGCGATAAAAAATTCTTTCCTAATTTCTACCTTCCTTCTAATTTTAATTGCATTGGTTTTATTTGTGCAAAACCTTTTCAACTTAATGTAATCAAAATTATCCATTTTGCTTTTCATAATGGTCTCTGTCTCCTGTTTGTTCATGCATTCTTCTGTTCTCCATAGATCTGATAGGTAAACTATTCCTTGCTCTCCCAGTTTGCTTATAGTATTAGCCTTTATATCTAAATCATGAACGCATTTTGACTTTATTTTGGTATATGGTGTGAGATTTTGGTGTATACCTAGTTTCTGCCATACTCTTTTCCAGTTTTCCCAAGCAGTTTTTTTCAAAGAATGGGTTCTTATCCCAGAAGTTGGGGTCTTTGGGTTTATCAAATAATAGATTACTATAGTCATTGATACTGTGTCTTGCATATTTAACCTATTCCACTGATTTACCACTCTATTTCTTAGCCAGTACCAAGCAGTTTTGATGATTGCTGCTTTATAATGAAATTTAGGATCTGGAGTGGCTAGGCCCCCTTCCCTTGCATTTCTTTTCATTAGTTCCCTTGATATTCTGGACCTTTTGTTGTTCCAAATGAATCTTGTTATTATTTTTTCTAACTCTATAAAATAATTTTTTGGTACTTTCCATTTGGGGGTTTTCTTGGCAAAGATTTTGTAGTGGTTTCCTATTCCCTCCTCCAGCTCATTTTACATGTGATGATACTGAGGTAAACAGATTCAAGTCACTTGCCCAGGGTCACAGAGCTAGTAAGTGTCTGAGGCTAGGTTTGAACTCAGGAAGATGAGTCTTCCTGACTCTAAGCCCAATATGTTATCCACTGTGACACTTAGCTACCCGTTTGCAAAATACTTTCTTTTCAATAACCCTTTGAAGTGGTTAAAAAACACATTTTTATGCCCAATTTACAGATTAGGAAACTGAGATTGAGAAAAGTGAAGTGTTTTGTCCACGTCCACATGGATTGGAGCTACAACAATTTTGACAAACATTTTTGCCTGACCACCTAGCCTATAGGAATTGGGATAAGTCTGTCTTACTTCACCTCCAAAGAAGTATTGTTTCTTTTATAGCACTCTCCTAAAAAAACCTTCAGAGGTTCCCTGTAACTATTGCATCTAATCACAACTCCTCTGCCTGGCACTCAAATGTTTATATGGTTTGGCTTCACCTTGCTTTGCTAACTTTGTTTCCTACTAGTGTCTTTAGTCAGACTATACTGGCCTTCCTTCTACTAATCACTTAATTGTGTTACTCCTACTGTAAGGCCTAACTCAAGTTCTTGATCATCCATAAAGTTATTACTGCACATGTCAATTCTCATTCATTTCTTGCCTTCTGAACTCCTATAGCTCTTACCCTTGAATGACTTAGGATTCAGATTTTTCTTTTATTGGTTGCTATTGGGGGGGAAAGGAGTCCTATACTTGGAGTAAGCTTGAGCTTTTGAACTGGATCTACCAGTTATAGCTCTGAGGCCCAGAGAATACACAAAACAGTTTTTCTATCTGTGAAAGAAGGACAACACCACTCATACCACCTACCTCTCAAGATCAGTGTGACATAAAGGCTTTGTGAGGCTTAAAATACTATAAAAATGTGAGCTGTTATTATTGCCTTCCCAAATACATGATAGCTTTCCTAAGAGCAGGCATTCTATCTTCACTTTCTCTGTCAAAGATGCTAATAAAATGCTAGTGCTGTTGTTCAGAAGTTTCTTGCTTTGATGCAGATGAGCAAGAACCCTTTGCCTTGGCATTGGCAGGATATATTCTTGTAACATTGTTGTGTGCTTTGAACACTTTTGATTGTCAAAGAATAAGGAACTTTCTGACCCTGAAACATTTAGAAATGCCTTTCCTGATGATCCTAGTGTGTGAGACAATGTCTCCCTGTCTTCCTGTGACTCCAGGTTTTTTCTCAAGGAGGGTCGTCTAGGATATATGTTCTTTGTAGGATAGAGTCCTCTGTGGAGAGTGTATTTTGGTTTATTCTCCTCTAGACATAACAATCTGTTGTAGTAGTTTTGTTTGGTCATATTAAGAATGTCAAAAGATGTAGCTGATATCAAATCCTAGCCTCTGATATGACATGCCAGAGAGTATGTCTCTGAAATTTTCCACCTCTGCCTTCAAGACTGAACACTTGGAAAAGAAAGACATTTATATAAATGATGAAGAGCAAGAATAGAAGATAAGTTCTGGTACATAAGAAGGATGTTGAATTGTCTCCTTTTTTATATGTGTTGTTTGTGTTTATGATTTTATTAAAAAAAAACATTTCCTGTTAGTCTACCTGGGTTAGGTTATGTAATCCTGGACTACATCATGCTATGGAATACTCAGAATTTTAGCTATGTGACAGAGTGGATAAAGCACTGGGCCGGGAAATGGGAAGATTTGTGTTCAAGTCCTGCCTTAGGTAACTTGTTGGTAGATCTGTCAATCAGTACAGTCATTTTGGAAAATAGTTTAGAATTATGCAAGTGACTAAACTGTCCATACACTTTAAATAGGAGACTCCATTACAAGTTTTAAAACCCAAGGAGGCAATTAATAAAAAGGAAATCCCCTTATTCATCAAAACATTTACAGCAGAACTTTGTGTGACAGCACAAAATTGCAAACAAAATAATGTCAATCTATTGGGTAATAGCTAAACAAGTCATGGTACATTAATATAATGGAATATTACTGTGTGGTAAGAAGTGACAAACATAAATATAAAGAAACATGAAAAGACTGACATGAGTGGATGCAGAGCTAATTGAGTAGAGTCAAGTATACATAACAACTACAACAAAGTAAATGGGAAGAAGAATCACAAAACAAAAGATTACCAAAAATCATTGTTCCAAAGAAAAGATATGACAGATACCTCCACTCCACTTTCTTGAATAAGTGCAAGGTGTGCAAGTTTGTTATATGGTTTCATTTAACATCTTTTAAGACTTTTTAAAAAAATATATAAAGGACTTTTGCTGTTTTTTTCCCCTCTTCTTTTTTCTTTAGTATATTATTTGTTATATAGAATGGTTCTCTGGAAGGGAGAGAGCAAAAGATATTGAAGGAAATTTTGTTAATATAAAAAACTACAAGAAAAGATTTCAATAAAATTTATTTAAAATAAAATTGTTTCCTTGAATAATTAGGCAACTAGGTAATTTAAGTGACCACCATGCCTTTGTACACGTAACACCCCCTATTTTGAATGTACTCCCACTCCCTGTGATGCCTTTATAATCCCACCCTTCCTTCAAAGCCCAACTCAGGGTCCCTTATTTACATAATGACCTCTCCAGGTCCTACTAGTTGTTAGAGTTCTTTCCATGGAATTGATTTGTATAGTACTCCATGTACTTTTTTATTTTTTCTTTGCATATGTGGTATCCTCAATAGACTATAGCCTTTTTTTTTTTAGGGAAGAGACTGTTTAAGTCTTGGCTTTGTTTCTCTAATGCTTTACAGATCAGTAAGAAGTTGGTAAATACTTGTTTAATTGAATTGAACCACATAATGAGTGGATTTGGATTGAATTACCTAGGTAATTGTGACTATAGGAATTGATATATAAACTTGTACTTGCAATTTCACTTCCATTAAAGAATGAACATCTTTTCACATGTCATTCTTCATGTCTTTCTGACTGAAGTTGATCAGGAGACTGGTCTTGCTACAAACACTGATTATAAATACCATTATCAGTCTGATCCTTCCTTAATGTTAATTAATGGAAGTCAGAATAATTTCTCTGAATTTGCAATTAAGCTATTAAGTACATACTCCCATATTTTAAATATATATTTCCTTATCTGATCTTCCCTTTCTTATGAGGGGTTGAAAATACATGGAATCATGCATTACTAAATTATAGGGTGGGAAGAATATGAGGAACAGAGACCTGGATTTTCACACTCACAAAAAAAAAAAAGGTCTTCTCATGAACATAGCTCCAAAGTGTGAAGAGAAGTAAATGATATTTCAAAATAAAAATAGTTTACATTTAATTGGGGATGAGTGAGAGAAATACTTTAGCAAATGAGATATAGCTAAGGAGTCCTTTTGAGTGACTTTTGGGAGAGAAATCAAGCAAAGCATTTCCTATCCTTTTTACCAGGTGCCAGCTCTGAGGCAGGCCTTGGGCCAGCCTCATTCTCTTGGCACCAGTTCCTCCTGAGGCTCTTAATCAGGAAATCGAAAAGCTTATTGCCTTGATGGCAATTTGCATAATGTCTCCTATTACTTATAAATAAACATTGCTCATTATTCCCCTTTATAAATAAACATTGGTTCAGGGGGGAAAAAGACCTTGAAATAAGGGCTTTACTTAAACTTAACTTGTCTCTGAGAAATACCAGGAACTAGGCTCTAGAGATTTTCCCTCTTCTTTCAAGAACTGACATTCAGGAAAACAAAAAGTAGGAACTCTGTCTACCTCTTGACGGAATCAAAAAGCTTCAGGTTTCATTTGAGGAAAAAAATATAGGAAATGTAAATAAAAAAAATAATGGTCTAGCATTCAAGAGAATTTCAACCTCACAGACTACATTCTCTATGAATCTTATTGACTTTAGTATTTAAAATAATGATACTATCTAGCATTTATATAGCACTTCAAAATTGGCAGAGTGCTTTACAAATATTTTTTTCATTTTATCCTCACAATCCCTGGAGGTAGGTAGTACTGTTATTCCCATTTCACAGACAATAAATCTGAGACAGAGTTAAATGATTTGCCCAGGGTCCCATGGTTAGTTAAATTTCTGAGGCAGAATTTGAACTCAGGTCTTCCTGACCAAAGGTGCAGTTTTCTTTCCTAGCTTAACCACCTAATTGCTACTATTTGCAAAGGCGAATGGAAAAGCTGAGCATGCACTTATCTGGATAACTTGAAGGTAGTATAGAAGAGAACTACTGTCAATGGAAATCAGTGATTTCAAGAGTTTTCCATTTTGTATCATAGATCAGACTACCCTAGTAAATAGCTGGGCAACAACCTAAGACCATGTAAGGGCAATATAAGGCAATAATCTTGAGGCATAGAGGCAACTCATAATACAGCATGACCCAGAAGTCAGTGCAGTTTTAAGCTGCTTAAACTTCTAGAGTCAGGAAGACCTGAGTTCAAATCTAGCCTCAGACAATGTGATGCTAGACATGTGACTTAACTTCCATCACCCTCAATTTCTGAGACACCCTGTATGAGTTGTAGGGGAGGTAGATAAGGTACATATGCTCTGATAAGTAAAGTTTTCTTACTGCCAAGTTTCTTAAACTAATAAAATCAGAGCATCAGAGCCCAGGCTCAAAAATATTATAAAAAAAATAAGGTAATACAAGGTTAGATTTTTTTATTTCTTTGGTCTTGAGCAAAATGAAGTAAAAGTTCAGGGAAATGAAATGACAGGATGGATTAGACCAATCTGAGAAGGCTTTATTGATACATTGACCTGAGGCTGAAACCTAATGATTAAAGAGTATTTCAGTCCTTCCTGAATTCTGAAGGCCCTGAAAACCTCAAAAGAGACAGAACCTCTTGAGACAAAAGAAAAATGGAAAATCAAACAAACAAGAAATAATATATAAGCAAGATTTGGGCCATAGTTTCGTTTAACACAAAATAACATATAATCAAAAAATATATGGTCTGGGTAAGTATGTCCTATTGCCTTCATTGTGGGATGAAATGGGCCATGGGCCCACCTTCGTTTTATTGATAAAACAATTCTGTTGTCTACCGTTGAAGAAATTGGCATTTTTCTCCTTTTTAAGACTCTTTCCTTGAAACTAAGTCTCTTTCAGTTTAATTCACTGAATTAAATCACTCCCAGGAATGATCTCTTCAGAGCAATACGAGTTTAATATGCTTTTTTAATATAAATTTATTTATTTTTAGTTTTCAATATTTGCTTCCACAAGATTGAGTTCCAAATTTTCACCCCATCTCACCCCTTCCCCCACACGAAGATGGCATGCATTCTGACTATCCCTTCCCCTAGTCTGTCCTCTCTTCTATCTGTCCCCCCTCTTCTCTTATCCCCCTTCCCCTTCTATTTTCCTGTAGGGAAGAATAGACTTCTGTACCCCATTTCCTGTATTTCTTATTTCCCAGTAACATGTGAAAACTTTTTTTTTAAACATATGTTTTTAAAACTTTAGGTTTCAAATTTTCTCCCTTCCTCCCTCCCCACCCACCCTCATTGAAAAGGCAAGTAACTAAATATAGGTTATACATGTGCAGTTATGCAAAACACTTGCATAGTGGACATGTTGTGAAAAACTAACTCTATTTCCCTTAATCCTATCCTGCTATCCATTTACTCTATTCTTTCTTTTGACCCTGTCCCTCCTCAGAAGTATTTGCTTCTGATTACCCTCTTTCCCAATCTGCCCTCCTCTCTATCATCCCCCTGCTCTCTTGTCCCCTTCTCCCCCTATTTTCCTGTAGCGTAAGACATATTTCCATATCCAATTGAATGTGTATGTTATTCCCTCCTTAAGCCAAATCCTATGAGAATAAGATTTACTCATTCCCTCTCACCTTCCCCCCTTTCCCCTCCACTGTAAGAGCCTTTTCTTTTCTGTTTTTCTTTTTTTGAGGTAATTTACCCCATTGAAAATCCTCTATTTCACTGAATGACCATGTTTTCACCTGAGGGATTATACTCAGTTTTGCTGGGTAGGTGATTTTTGGTTGTAATCCTATCTCCTTTGCCCTCTGGAATATTATATTCCATGTCCTGTGGTCCTTTAATGTAGAAGCTGCTAAATCTTGTGTTTTCCTGATTGTGCTTCCACAGTACTTGAATTGTTTCCTTTTGGCAGTTTTTAATATTTTCTCCTTCACCTGGGAACTCTTGAATTTGGCTACAATATTCCTAGGAGTTTTCCTTTGGGGATCTCTTTCAGGAGGAGATCTGTGGATTTTTTCAGTTTCTATTTTGCCCTCTGGTTCCAATATATCAGGGCAGTTTTCCTTGATAATTTCTTGAAAGATGATGTCTAGGCTCTTTTTTTTGATCATGGCTTTCAAATAGTCCAATAATTTTTAAATTCTCTCTCCTGGATCTATTTTCCAGGTCAGTTGTTTTTCCAATGAGATATTTCACATTGTCTTCTATTTTTTCATTCTTTTGGATTTGTTTTACAGTGTCTTGATTTCTCATAAAGTCCCTATCTTCCAATTGCTCTGTTCTAATTTTTAAGGAAGTACTTTCTTCAGTAATCTTTTGTACTTCCTTTTGCATTGGGCCAATTTTTCTTTTTAGGGCATTCTTCTCCTCCTTGGCTTTTTGTACCTCTTTTGCCATTTGGGTTAGGCTATTTTTCAAGATGTTATTTTCTTCAGTATTTTTTTGGGGGGTCTCCTTTAGCAAGCTGTTGACTTGTTTTTCATGATTTTCTTGCATCACCCTCATTTCTCTTCCCAGTTTTTCCTCTACTTCCCTTACTTGCTTCTCAAAATCCCTTTTGAGCTCTTCCAAGGCCTGGGACTGATTCATATTTTTCTTGGAGGCTTTGGATGTAGGAGCTTTTATTTTGTTGTCTTCTTCTGGTTGTATGTTTTGATCTTCTTTGTCACCAAAGTAAGATAATAGAGTCTGACTCTTTTTGTGCTGCTTGGTCATGATCCCAGCCAATTACTTCAGTTTTAAACCCTTTGTTAAGGTAAGAGTCTGCTTCCAATGTGGAGAATGTATTGTCCCAACCTTCAGGGATTTGTTCAGCTGTTTTCAGACATACTTGTAGAGACCTGTAAATTTTTAGTTCTTCCAATGTGGTGTGATAAGGGGCGAGGTGTTTACTTCTTTCCTGGCTTGTGCTCTGGTCTATTAGTGACCACAAGTACTCCTTTCTGTCCTGTAACTGTGAGGAGGGTTTCCTTTTCAAAGCCACTACAAGCTCTACCACGCCAGTGCTCCTCCTAGTCCCAGGACCTCTCCACCCAGAACTGTGACCCAAATCCAAGCCCGGACAAAGCAAGAGATTCCTTCCTCAGCACTGGCAAAGAGATCCCTGCAATCCCTCTCTGATCAGCCAGCTGATTCCCCCTCAGTTTGTGGGCAGGAAGCTCAGGAGACAGCCACCACCCTGTGGTTGGGGAATGGACCTGAGACTCCACGCTCCTTTCTCAGCATCACAGAAACAGACATTTCCCACTGACCTTCTAAATTGTGTTTGATTTTTGTAGATTGAGGAGTCTGGAAACAGCCACAGCTGCCCATGATTCCATCCTCTGAGGCCTGCTGCAGCTTAGCTGTGGCCTGTGTACTTACACAGAACTGTGATCCTCTCCCAGCCCAGCACAATATACATTTCTGATCAATCATCCAGGTTGTCTTGGGCTGGAAATGTATTTCGCTCTGTCTTTTTGTGGGTTCTGCTGCTTTAGAATTTCTCTAGAGCCATTTTTTTATAGGTATTTGGAGGGGTTTGGGGGAGAGCTCAAGCAAGTCACTGCTTTCACGCTGCCATCTTTGTGCCGCCCCTCTAACATGCTTTTTGAATAAGAAGATCGGCAAAAGGAAAGTAAGAAAAGTCAAGTAAGGAGAGGCATTATAGGAGGAAGGGAAGGAATAATCATTTCTATAGTACCTACTATGTGCCAACCACTGTACTAAGCACTTAGAAATACTATCTCACTTAATTCTTACAACTACTCTATGAAGTAAGTGTTATTGTTATCCCCATTTTACCCTGGATGTAACTGAAGCAGATAGAGGTTAAATGACTTCACCAGGGTCATATAGTTGAAAGTATCTGAAACTAGATTTGAACACAAATCTTTCTGACTCCAAGCTTGACACTCAATGCACTAGACTAGCTAGCTGTCTAAAGCATGGCTTAGTGATAGAGTGTTGGACTTGTTCTTCCATTCTGGCACTTACTGAAAGTCAGTGGATAAAATTTTATTCACCACCTGTTATGCATCAGACACTGTGCTAGACTTTGGAGGCATTGTGCTTAGTTCTAGTCCAGTACCATCTATGTGCCTTAATTAATTCCCTAAAACTTAAGTACTAATATTTACATAATTTGTAATCTTGATCTGCTTAGGCTAGGTCTATGAAGTAGTTATTGTTCTCTCCTAGAGCCTTGGTTTAGGAATTTCAATGAATCACTTCCTCTCTTTTTTGGGAGCTGTGGGCTGGAACTTATCACCATTCTACCATAGCCTCTAGAACTCATGTTGATCCACAGTGATCTCCTTCCCTCCAGAAGCCCCTTTGCAATTCATTCACTGCCTTTCCAAAGTTGTAGTCTTTGGAGATGAGAGCCACTACAATTGCTTTGCCACATCTTACATCTCTGGGGTCTGAGGAGTTTCTGGGTAGCATTGAGAATGTAGGAAAAGTTCTGACCCACTCTTCCCCAAGACCTGACCCTACTATCTGTGTATGTGTGTATAAGCATGCATGTATATATGTGCCATGTTCAGCTCTCATCTCTTCTGGTTCTCTGACTTATGGTAGAGAATACTTCTCTCTTTTTTAAGATCCCAGTTCCAAATTTGACCTCAGATACACAATTGCTTTTTCTTGATCAAGTGACCCACTATCGTTACCTTCAATATTCAATATTCAAACTCTCAACCTCAGATGCCATCAAAGAGACGTAATCAATCATCTCAGTATGGAAACAGGGATTACGGTTCCTTTCAGAGAGAAGGGTCTTCAAAAGAAAAATAGAGGTCTCCTTATTTAACCTTGTCAGGCTGACCAGGATCCTTTGGTCATGTCCTATATAGAAATATTTTCCCTTCACACCTTCCTTTGAAATTCTGAGCTAACATTCTAAAAGTCTTGGCACCTGGTAAAACTAACTTTTGAATAGAAAAGTTGAATTAGATAATTTATCTCTGGTCTATAAGAAGTCAGAATGCAGAAGCATTTGAACAAATGAAGGATAACCTAGATTGGGGATTTGCAATCATCAATATATATTGATTCCTTCTTCTATCTATTGTGCTCTATTTAGATAACAACAATGGTACAAATGGAAATTGACCATTTTATATGCAATGTGTCACCTTATTAGAATCAGATTTACTGAACTTCTCCAGTTTGTTGCATTTAAATTAACAAAAACTAAGAAATAGGATTTGTGATTACTTGAAAGTAAAATAAAGACAGGTTTATATGCATTATTTAGAAGGAAATGATCTAGAGGAATGTTGTTGCTCTTTTTCCTCTTGGACAGTCCAGCTGTCATGAAAAAATGTCTGTCAAACAAAATGCTTGCCTCTTATAAATATACATCTTGTGCTGATGGAGATTGTACATTTAGATTTTCATTTGCAGCGGTCAAGTAGAAGGTCAAGGATATTGGAATTCCTATATAAAAGTATCTCAAAGTTAAATATTCTTTGGATTTTTCTTCACAGGCAATATAGAGTGGAGCTGAAGCTTAGAGAAGCATGGGGAGCAGAGGGAGAGGTTGAGAGTATTCAAGCTATGTTAAAATACAAGTTGGACCCAATTAGTGTGAATTATGAAACCCCTGAAGTGGTCCCATAATTCAAATCTGTAATGCATATTTTCATTGAGATGAAATCAATGACCATATTTTATATACTTTTTATTTTCAACAGTATGAATTTAAAAGCAGCTACTTCAGGGGGTTAATTATTCACATTAATCGGGACTTGGCTGTACATGGTATGGTACCACATGGAAGTGGGAATAGGCTTACTTTGTGCAGCATGACAAAACAGAACTAGAATCAATAGGTAGAAATTGAAGGAGGACAATTTTGGCTCATTTTAAACAAGAACTTTTTAACATTTAGATCTGACTTGCAAAATATTGAGCTTCTTTTCACTGGAAGTGTAAAAGCAGAGGCTATATGACCATCTGTCAGAAATCCTGTAGAGAAAATACCTCAAGTATGTTGACATTTGCCCTATAGGCACATACAACTTTAAAATATTCTGTGATTATAAGACTAGTTAAATGAAAGGAAAGGAAACTTTTAGGGCTAGGTAGCTGAGGTGGTTTATCTAGTAACCCAGACTTACAGGTCAATATACTGATAATCTCTATTCACCTTGCATAATAAATATAGAGAACAATCCCCTTTATCCATTTACCCAAGTCCTACTGACTCCAGTACAAACGCTTCCAAGGAGTTGGGGGATTGTTTGTTTGACTTCAAAATGCTGTATCATGCCATTTAATTTCTTCTCAGAACTTTTTTGGCATCATCTGTCTTATATAATGTTCTACTTGATTTATCTTGTACATTACTCTCCTATTGTTTTATGTATCCAATCTTCATTCTCCAATGATAAGCTCTTCAAGGGCAGGAGCTACATCTGAAAAATTTCTATTATATCCCACAAACCTAGTTGCTTAGTTGGTGTTCAATTCAATGCAACTAATATCAGTTGTTAAACCAACGCAGCATGGTAGAAGGCAGGCAACACAGTCTCTGTCTTCAGAAAACCTAGGTTCAGATCTACTTTCTATGGGTAACACATGCAAGACCTTGGACAAGGCATTTTTTTTTTTGGACAAGTCATTTAACATACGTAAGTTACCTCTTTGTAAAATGAGAGGATTGTTGTAAATATTCTGATGTTCTTCTAATTTTATGTCCGTGAAAGAAAGGAAGGTTTTCAGCAGGACAGGAGTCACCTTGATTTTAAATCAATCATCAGTTGGTCAATGTGCTACATCCTAGTCTATGCTCTGAGAAGTCTTATATATTGACATGAACAAATTGTATAATTCACTGGAATTGTTACTTCTGCTACTTGACATCAAGATTATAAATAACTCATAGTTATATAGCCACATAGGTGATGTAACAGAAACAACATTGGACTTGGAGTCAGGAATGAGCTGGGGTGGAATTTTAGCTCTGAGATTTACTAGCTGAGTTACCTTGGGCAAGTCAAATGAAACTCAATGTCTCTGAACCTCAGTTTCCTGATCTATAAAATGCATATAATAATACATTTTACTATTCTGTTTTATAGAGGTACACTGATATGGGGGGGAGCATTTTCTAAACTCTAAGGCGCTGTATACATACATTCCATTATTATTATTAGTAGTAGTAGTAGTAGTAGTAACAGCAGCAGCAGCAGCAGCAGTAGCAGCAGCAGTCGTAGTATTCCTCTTAAGCGAGGAGAGGCAGCATAGAACAATGAATAGATTACTTGACCTAGAGTTAGGAAAATCTGAGTTCAAATTCCACCTCAGACACTTATTAATTGTATGGCCAGGGCAAGTCACTCAGCTTCTTTGCGGCCCAGTTTGACTTGACGGTCTTTGAAGTCTCTTCCAATGCTAAATCTATGATTCTCTGACTGAAAAGAAATAGACAAAACCAATGAAAATCAAGCAATGGCTCCAATCAACATTTAAAAGTTATATTCTTTAATTTTTATTTTCTTTAGAAACTTGTGTTTGGGGGGCTTTCTAAAACCTGGCTTATGTAGATGAATATTTGACTCTTGAATGGAGTAAAGAATTAGTACAATTCAGTCAACCAATGAATAACCAATGGACAACCTTTGTTGATTTTTAGGATATACCCCTTAAAGTTAGAGACTTTATGTCATGTTGATTTGAATCCCTCAGAACATTTTTCACAGTGATGTCCATATATTAGAGAATCAATAGATGCTTATTAGATGAATAAAAATTTTATTGAATAATATAGTTAGTCTCTGGTATATGAATACCTTATATTCCAAGTTTTCTTATGTTTGTGTCAGGTGCAAGGCCTAAACAAAGAATTCAATTGCCATATATGATGAGGTTAACCCAGGAATTTTGGAGAGGTGAGGAAGGAAACTGTTAATAGTATCAGAATGTTAGAAAGAATGTTTCTGACTTGAACAGATGAGATAGTCACTGATTACCCTTACATCTATTACAGAGCATCAGAGCATTTTCTCAACATTGGTTATCAGTGGAGAAGGAGTAGTTGGAAGCAAATCCCTAGTATTTGTGAGAAATGTATTGAGAGTAATCCTTCGTGGTGGGGAAATTGAGGGAATGTGATGGGTTAGGTTGGTATGTATGACAGTAGGGTGGAGTATTTTGGTACAGAGACCACAGATACTTATTTTTTTTGGGGGGAGGAACATTTTGGAATTAACAAGAAGAAAGTGAGTTCAACAGTGAAGGCTATCACCGGTCTCCACTGATTGCTATGAACATTAGGGGGACTGTGATAAGCCCTGCCAGATGTAGATGCAATGAAAGACTGGCCAATGAAGGCCCAAGCATTGAGAGCATGCATATTATGTTCTGTTTGTGCCAAACCATGTAGAAGCTTGCTGATCCTGCTTCTAGAAATACGTAATGGAGGATATCTTTCCTAGAGTCAGAGAATATCATTAGGCATGGCTAATATAACGATTAGTTTTGCTGACCAGCTTTTTTTTCTTTTGCTTTTAAAATGTTTTGTTATAAGTAACAGCTTAATTCTAGGAGTAAGGGATGTATTTGAAAATAAATGAAATGGGGGCAGCTAGGTGGTGCAGTGGATAGATCACTGGCCCTGAAGTCAGGAGGACCTGAGACCTGAGTTCAAATCCAGCCTCAGACCAAACACTTGATACTTACTAGCTGTGTGACCCTGGGCAAGTCACTTAACCGCAATTACCTAAAAAATATAAATAAATAAATAAAGTGCAGCAACAATTCTCATTAATCAAAATTATAAACAACAACAACAAAGTTTCCTCCTTCAAAAAGACTATTTTTCTTGATGAAAGGGGAAACTGTCCTTCAATATCACAGAGTGGCAGAATTTTATAGGGGAAAGGGACCTTATAGGCCATCTAATCCAACCACACCTAACCAAGTATCTTCTCTACAACATCACTCTGAAGTAGTAATTTGGCTGACATTTTAAGGTCTTATTGAGGAAGAACTTACCACTTTCTTAGTTAGCCCCTTTTATTTTTAGATATTTCATAAATGGAGATTTTTTTGTTAAGTTGAGCCTTAAGCTCATCCATATTTCTTAGAGACTTTATATCATGTTTATGACTTTCATTCTTCTTTCCTAGATTCCCCATCTCCTGATGCCATGTAGGAAAATTTTAATCCCTTTTACACATGACAGCTCTTTAGATATCGGAAGACTATTATTATACATTCCCCCCTTCCCCATCTCTATATGAAACATTCTTAATTCCATTATCTGATTCCCATATAACATGATCTTGTGGGCTTTTACCATACTAAGGACTTTCCCCTGAATGCTCTCTATATTGCTAATATTCTTCCCAAAATATTATGCCCATAAATGATTATAATACTCCAGATGCAATCTGACCGATGATATGGTCTTAGAATAACAATTTGAAAACTGACAGACACACTAGAGCTTACCTGTTCTGACTTCTTATTTCACAGATTTAAATTTCACAGTTTTACTAAGCACTTAGCCTGAATAAAGAGTCCTGTGATTGGTAGACAAATATGAAAAACAATGCAAACTTTGCCCTCAAGGAGCTAATAGCCTAAATGACATGAAAGAAGCTGTGGAATGATGCAAAGAGGTATCGTGAAAGGCAAAATACAAAAAGGGGGCAGGGAGTAAGGCAATGTTTAAGCAAAGCACTATAAAAAACTTGAGGACAGAGATCACTTTCAGGTGGGGAACAAGGAAGGCTCCTGGAGAGGTAAATGCCTGAGCGCAACATTAGAGATAAGGAAAGCTTTTATATGCTTAAAAATATGAAGAGAGCATATTTTAGGCTTGGAAGTATTTTTGGTTTGTATGAAAGCTTGAAGGCAAGAGAGTGTCAGATATCAGTGAACAATTAGTAGACAAATTTGCCTAAAATGTTTAATGTGTGACTAGAAGTCAAAAGGGGTAATGTGGTATAGTGGCTTTAAAGCAGGCCTGGATTCAGGTCCCAACCCTGACATGCTGATTTTTTGACCCCTAAATCAAGTTATTTATCCTCTCAATGCTCTAGGTCACACTGTAACAGTAAAAGATACAAAGAAACACACTGAACTGGCAGAGAAGGTTTCCTCACCTGGGAGTTCTCAAAATTAATGAAATTACAGAGCCAAGTAGGTGGCACAG
>NW_027556098.1:138085287-138224836 GCF_003287225.1 Phascolarctos cinereus
CTTTACTAAAATTATTCAGTGAAATGAAAACTTTCTTAGGGGAATAATTCACACTGTGACTTTTCTTTCAAATGGGCAAGTTGGGTTATTTTTGCTTCTCTCTCTCTCTCTCTCTCTCTCTCTCTCTCTCATTCATTCATTGATTTTGTATTTGGTTAATGATTCTAACCCTGAGATCATAATACAAGTTAGAATGTAAAGGATATGGGATGATAACTTTAACCTCTAAATTTTAACTACATGTTGATTTTGACACTGAAATATTGTAATTAGCTAGAACTGTTTTCCAAAGTTTTATTTTTTGCGGATGCTCCAAAGTGTTGCAGAAAAGGTTACTCCTAATTATTATACATGGCAATGCATACATTTTTTTTCCTAATTGAAGAGCCTCTAGATTCTGGGGAAAAAAGAAAATGAGGAAGCATGGAAAGTTTTTGAGTACAGGAATGACAGGGTAAATGGTGAACTATGGAGATTCTTTTGGCAGCTGAGTGAAGGGCCCATTCAAGAAAGGAGAAACTAGAAGGTGATAGAACAGTTAGGAAGCTATTATAATAGTCCAAATGAGGATAAGTGGGGATCTAAACTAGGCTGATTGCAATAGAGGTAGAGAGACAGGATAGATGTGCATTTTTTTTTTCCAAGGTAGAAAAAACTAGACTTGACAACTGAATCTATTCAGAAGGTGAGGAAAATGATTAGGCTACTCTAAGCTTTTGAGTTTGGATGACTTAGAAAATGGTGTTGATGTCAACAAAAATGAAGAAGTTGAGAAGAAGAGAAGGCACAAACAATTGGTTGTGGACATTTTGAATGTGATGTGCCAGTGGGACATTCTGCTGGAGAAACATATTTGGGAGATGGGAATGTAAGAGAAAGAGAGAGAGACAGAGACAGACAGACAGACAGACTGAGAGCAAATGGGATAAAGTGATATATCAATGTAAATAGTTATCTACAATAGAAGTGATAGGTGACTCCATGGGACTGGATCATTTCACAAAGAGAGAGCAAGAGAAGAGAACTGAGGACAGTCAAGGAATATTATCATTTGAGAAGAGAGGAAGAAAGATGATAAAAAGAAAAAAAAAGACCAGTAAGAAACATTCTAGCAAGTAGGAGTACCAAGGCGGAATAGTGTCACATAAATGGGAAAAAAAATTATGAAGGAGGAGATAGCCAACAATGTTTAAATGCTGTAGAAAGCGCAAGAAGGATGAGAAGTCATGTAGTGTGGCAATTCTGATGTTCTTAAGTTATGTAAATACTTATAATGCTAAAATAAAAAATAAAACTTAACCAAAAATAAATAAAGAAACAGCAGTGTGTAAGTAGGAGAACAACTAGAGTGTAATGTTAAGGCATCAGTGGAATAGAGCACACCGAGAAAAGAAGAAGGAATTGATGAGTATCAAAAGCTGTAGACAAGTTAAGGCTTACAAATATTTGTCAGTTAAAAGGTCATGGGTGAATTTGGAAAGATCATATTCAGTAGAGTGATGATGGAAAACAGATTTCATTAGCCTGAGTGGTGAATGGGTGGTGAGGGGATGAATACACCAAGCAAAGATTAATCTTTTTTGGCATTTAG
The DNA here is from genome assembly GCF_003287225.1 of Phascolarctos cinereus. NCBI lineage: Eukaryota > Metazoa > Chordata > Mammalia > Diprotodontia > Phascolarctidae > Phascolarctos > Phascolarctos cinereus. The sequence continues at coordinate 138,086,879 of NW_027556098.1, forward strand.
CAGTAAAGAGAATAAATATAGGACAATAGCCTGGTGGGGTTGGTACTTGAGGAAGTGGAGGTCCAGAGAGGTTGCATAGGTTGTCCAGGAGCTAATAGCTAATGAACCACATATTTCCTTATCTCAATGATTGGTACAGGTATCCTCTTGACTTGCACAGATTACAACCTTCCTACAAATTAGTAGGTGGTCATGAAGAATTATTTTGTCCCCAAAATTAATCAACCTGTGACCAATTTAGTTATGAGTCTTGTTTAACTTAGCTCAATTGGTTCTCAAATATCAGACAGTTTCCTTCATGAGGAGTGTATTTGAAGGGATTCTGGCTTGGCAAGATGTGTCAAATTATCCTCCCCTGGCATATCCTTAAAGCATATGAAATCACCTCCATTTTGGGACAAGACATCAAAACAGAACTTTCATGGAGGCATAGCAACACTAAAGCCAGCCTGATTTCTAGTTCAGTGCTTTTCACTATGCCAACGCTGATACTCAGGTAAACTAGCTGTTCTAAGTAAACAAATTTGTCTTATAAAGGAAATTATTACTGTCTATTTCAAAAGGAAATATATATGTACAAACATAATGCGATTTAGAAAATATAAACACATGTATGTGTTTATGGATGCACGTGTATACGTATGTGCAACACACACACACACACACACACACATATAATGAGGGGAAAATATAGGAGAAAGAAAAACCATCTCATTTCATGCCATCATGCAATTTGGTCCATTACAAGTACTGAGATATTTTGACCATACATAATTAATACAAATACAAATTAGTACTCTAGGCAGGAATTAATTATTATAGGACTTAATATGTACCAGATTTGTGTTCAGCTGGGCACTTTTGGAATTCCATTTGCTTGATCTAAGTATTCAAGTTTGAAAGAAAAATCTATTATAATTCATTTAATTATGCTAATATACTTTGCTCCTCGCATTATCTGTGTTTGCTGCATGGCTACAATTAATATTTAACTTTGATTATGCAAAGTTCACTTATCTCCTCTTAAATTCTGGTTGCCAAGTTTCTTCCTCTGATCAGAATTTCAGCAGTGCAGCTGAATCTTACAGAATGTGGAATCCAATTCCTTTTGCTTATCCCATTAAAACTATAAGTAACATTTCAAAAGGTAGTCTGTTATTTCTTATTGTAAGTTACTGACAGGGCTAGGGGTTGACAAACTCAGCATTTGACTCCTTCACAAACCATTAGCCAAGGCAAATTGATTTTCATTTCTCAGTCAGTTTGGTCCTTGGCTATTTAGTAGGCATAGGTGAATGCAGATGTATACACTGATGGGTTCTTATTTTTTTTTATTGTTTTTGCATGTGTGTTTTAACAATTAATACTTCAATTTAATAATTTAAAACTAAATGCAATTGCTCCAAATCTGAAAGTACTTGCTAAAACATCTTTCTTTTCTTTCTGTGCTGTCAACATGACTGTGTAATGATGAACACAAGCAATTCTGTCTGATGGAAGACATAGTAGTTACACACACCTCAGGAGAGTATTTTCATGCTCTTCTGCCCAGCTGTGAGTCATATCAATTTTTTCCTTATCCATCATTATTGTTTCTGGTCTGTTCCATTACATACCAACAAGAAGTCAGAACTTGTATATTCCACGTGACATAAAATCAAATTTACTTTTATAAGGAGACATGCTGTTGTGGGAAGGGATGGATCTGAGTTGCAGTATCCCTAAATTTTTTCCTCTGTAACTATGATTGGATGCATCAATAACAATAGGTTTATAATTAATCCTAGCATGTAAATTAGTAAGATGTTAATGGACATTGGACATAAGGCAAAATCCAGCAGTAGGATGAAAAGAAAAAGTACTGTTTTACCTCTCTGTTTTTCTTTCACTTTTTAGTGAATTTTTTTTTTTATTTCTGGGGATCTCTGAGGTACTCTCTCTTTCCCAATCTTCTTGTTTCATTTACATTCATATATGTATAGATATATGCATATATGTAATATGTGTATGTGTATATATATGCATGCATTCATATTCTACCTGTTTTGTAAATGTGGTCTAGAATCTGATTTTATTAGTGTGAAAAACTTATGGTGTGGAAACTCCCTCCACAGAAAAATATTAACAGCTCTCTTGCTTGAGTCACTGAGAAGTTAAGTAAGTTGACCATTGTTACTTAGCTAATATATATTGGAAGGAATTCATACTGGTCATTCTTCAATCCAGGGATGGCTTTCTGAACTCCATTCCATTCTAACTCTCTGTATAGTCTCATTTCAATATTTGAATTTTGCATGATTTCATGAATAGTGGCACTCCCATCACCAACACTTGTCACAATTGTCTATCTTAGAGAAAATAATTTTTTAGTTGTCAATGGCTGGAAAAAAGTGAACTAGTGTTCAATGCTCCTGTAATAAACTTCTATAAACTTGGATTGGCTAATCCTTTAAAGAAAAGTGGTCAATTAATGGTTCTGTCTTGAAAGTCTTATATCTCTAAGACTTGTCATTATTTGTTTTTTGCCAGCAAAACCACTTCCAGACCATGATTATCAATCAACAAAGCATTTATAATGTCTTGCTATATGAAGGGCACTATACTAAGTTTTGGGAAGTCACGAAAGACTGGGAAACTCTCATGGGTCTTATATTTTATTAGAGAGATACATATTCAGATGAGTAAAATGCAAAATGATTTACATAGAGAATCAGAAGTAAGAATTTCTTTAAAGAGGTGCAGTTGATCTGAAGCTTGAAGGGACCTAGATGTCCTAAAAACCAGAAGTAATAAGAGAGATTGCTCTAGGCAGGGAGCACCTTTGTCTATTTAAAAACATGGAGGTGGATGATCCAATGTTTTATATGAGGCTGAAGATTAGCATTCGTAAGAAGAAGCAATAAGAAGGAATACACAAAGGAAAAATGAACTAGAGCACAAAGTACCTGATGGCATGGTTTGTATTTCATTCAAGAAGCAAAGGAGCTTCTTGAGGAATAGAATGAAATACTCAGTCCTACATTATAAGAAAATCACTTTAGCATTATAAGAAAATCACTTTATTAGCTTCAGCCTCATCTTCTTGCTTGTCAATATTTTTTTCTATCTAAATTTTGCCATTCAATCTGCTCAACATACATGTACTTTCTTAGTGATCTTACTTCATCAACCACTTAATTTAATTTTCTTTCTTAACAAGTGCCAATTGAATGAATCAATTTTTTGCTCCTTCTCTAACATCAGGCTATGCCCAGCTAAGATGACTGTGACCTCCACATTCCCCCCTTCCCTATCGTTGCCTATTCTCTTACATGCCATTTTATTAATTTGTAGCTCCTGCTACTGACTACTAAGTGGTTTGGTGGTAATTATTCTTTTACCGTTATGCTTTTAGTTTCAATTGATCTTTATTTATTGGTCTTCATTTGATTTAGGCTGGCCCTTGAAGCAGAAATGAGAATTATTTTTTATCTTTGGAAATTAAACAACCAGCCAAACTTTTTAAATGAGTAAACATTTACTCATATTATTTCATACTCAGTGTTTTGATGATAATGATGATGATAGTGGTGGATGGAGAGTTTATGAAGCTCAGCTAATGTCCAAATCAGATGTTTCATCATTGCTTGGAGGTGACTCTGGGTTGCCAACAGTTATACATGGGGAGGGCATTTTCAGTTGGTTTCTATGTCAGAGTAGTTCACGTTGAGTGGCTGGGAATAGAGCGATTCAGAACAATGAAACATGCAACATATCAGTGTTAAAAGAGAAAGGAATAAAAAACAGGGAAACATGATAACAATAGGGAGAGGATCACTTGCATAATCATGCTCATGTGTATGGTTCTCATTCTTGGCTTCAGAAATGACAAGGAAAGCTTCCCGTGGTATCTGCAAGGTAGAAGATATGATTTGGTGGGTGATCATTTCTGCCTTGTAAAATGGAGCAATCAGAGCCAGAGAAGCATGAAGAGCAATTGTCTGTTGTGGCCAACCTTCCTGCAGCACCTGAGATAAGTAGAAAAGTGCAGTACACAACGTAAGACTGATCCATGGCCAAAGGGACAATTATAGCCTTCTCTGCCTGTGCCCCATCATTTACTTCTTTAACAATTGTTCTCTTTCCTACTTCCTCTACCCCACAGCACCTTCACCTGCAATCTGTGCTTATGGCAGTGGGAAAGAGAAAGCTAATAGTAAGCAAATGAAAATACCAGTTTCTTCCTTTGAAGTTCAGGAAGCACAGAAGAGTGAGCATAATAAGACTTCATATTTGGGTCTGGGGAAAAAGATTGAGATCTACTAAAGTTTCTACTCTCAGGCTCCTAGTTTCAATAGTCTATGCTTTTACTAATTTTATTGTTTTGCTTGACCATGAAGTTGATGGTTAAAAATTGTTATAGAAGTTGAATCCAGCAGAAGGAGTTTAAGTGGGATGAATATTAAGTTAATGTCTGACAAGTAACTCTATATAGAGCCAAGGAGTTAAAGGAAGGGCAGAGTGCTGGTTAATTAATAATCCATTTCAAATCCATCAGCTTTTTTTCCATATGCCCTGTTGTATACAAAATATTTGTTACATATGCATGTGGGAATACCATGTCAGACAACAAACATGCCTTAAGAACTCATTTGATTGAAAAGTAGGTAATATTTCAGCAATAGTAATGGAGTAGTACATGCATAAAGAGAGTCATTTCAGGTAAAAGTATAATATCAGCAATGGTGATGGCATTACTTAAAGAAACAAAGAAGAAGGGTCTTAGTTGGAAAGATGAAAACGTTAGCTTTGGATAGGCTGAATTTGGGTGCATTCCTTATATACCTAGATTTAATTTATAAGAAGCAACTGAAAATGGAGACTTTGAGCTTGGAAGATATGTAAAAGTAGAAGTATAGCTTTAGGACATGAGAGTTGGAATGAATAAGACTAGAAAAGCTATAAATGTAGAGAGGAAAGAACAAAAGAAGATGAGAACAGAATCTGAGGGATACACAACATAGAGCAGTTAGGAGCAGGAACCACAGAAAAATGTTAATGTAGCTTTCTGCAATCACAGAAGTTTAGAGCTGTATCTCCTATGGAAAAGTAGCACAGTATTATAAAAGTCTCAAATGCAAGATCAATGTGCTTTTTTCTCCCACCAATTTGCTTTGACTTTTTCACAGAAGGAGGAAGGAAGATTCAGAGACTTCTTGGCTTGTGAACTACTTTTAAAATTTGATTTTTAAAAGCTCCACATAGCAAAATTACATTCAAAGATTTTTCTTCTCCTGTACTGTTGCCTCTTATAGACAATTTCATTAAAATGAGTATTCTAGAATATTTGCTTGACACCATCAAAGGCATTAAGTCCAGAGAAAAACATAATGTTTTTCTTCTTTCACTCCCCATATGTTGTTAGTTGTTTCTTCTGCACATGTTCTCCCCTTCCCCTCTCATAATCAGGCAAAAATGAAGAGATGTCAGATTCCTTAAAGTTCAGCAGCTTGTGGTTCCATTTTTAACAAAAGAATAAAAACATCTTAAAGCAAGTTCAATTAGCAAATTTGTAATTATCTCCTGAACAAACTATGCTTTTAAATTTAATATACCCACAATGATAATGTTATAAGCAAGTCAATTATGCATAATACATTTTATGTTTCCCAATTAGTGAAGTATAACTATTTCCTATACTTTCATTTCATCAAATAATGCAATCATAGATTCAGAGCTGAAAGAGACCTTAGAGCTCATTTAGTCAAGTACTCTCAAATTACAGATGAAGAAACAGAGACCCAAAGAGGCAAGTTGATTTGCCTAGAGTAGTGGTAGCAGAGCCAGGACTTAAGCCAATGTTATCTGACTCCAAGTTTGGTGCTTTCTTATATCATTATACCTCTCCACATTTTATATTAATATTTCCTTAAAGAAAAATGCATTTAAATTTTATTAATTCTGTGGCTTCAAAATACCATAGATAGATAGATAGATAGATAGATAGATAGATAGATAGATAGATAGATAGATATAAACACACACACACACACACACGCAATTTTGAATTGGTCTATACATTCTGGAAAAAATGAAATTATTCCTTTAAAGTCACTAACTTGTGCATATCATTTGACCCAGAAATACTACTACAAGGCCTATACTCCAAAGATACTAAAGAAAGATTTAAGGGAACTTTATGTATAAAAATGTTCATAGGAGTTCTTTTCTGTAGTAGCAAGTAATTAAAAATGGAGAGCTTGGCCATCAAGGAGAATAATTTATACAATAACAATACTATAAAAACAATTTAGAAAGACTTAATAACTCTGATTAACACAATGACTAGCCATTATTCCAGATGATCTAGATGACAGATAATGAGGTCCACCACATGATAAAGAGGTGATGTACTCAAGTTGCTGGATAATATACATATATTTTTAGACATGGCCAATGTGGGAATTTGCTTTGCTTTACTATGAATATTTTCTTCAGGGAAGTGGTTTTTTCTTTTTCTTTTTCTTTCAATTTTGGGGCTATAGGAGGGAAATAAAATAACTTTAATTTATTGAAAAAACAAAATATAAAATATGTGTATTTTTAAATGAAGATAGATGGCTGTCAACATCACTAACTACAAAGCCATTTATCTTCTTTCTTATCTCTACAAAATTTTTTAGGAAAACTCTCTGGCTTGAGGACATTCTTCATTAGACATTCTCTTAATGACATTCTACTGTAGACCAATTCTTTATAATCATACACACATATACACACACACACACACACACACACACGTATATACATAGAGAGAAGGAGAAGAAAAAGGAAAAGAAGGAGGGGAAGGAGGAGAAACATTTATATAGTATTTACTATGTGCTGGGCTTTGTGCTAAGTGCTTTCCAAATATTATCTCATCTGAGCCTCACAACCACCCTGGGAAGCATTATTATTTTCCACATTTTATGGTTGAATAGACTGAGGCAAATAGCTTAAAAGACTTGCCCAAGATCACACAGCTGGTAAATCTCTGTTGTTGAATTTGAACTCCATTTTTTCTATCCCCTAGCCCTATGCCCTATCTACTGCTTTATGTGTAATCTATTTTCAAATCATATTGTTTCAACCTTCACAAATCTGTCATATTCATATTCTTCTCTCCACTCATACAGTCACTCCCATATGTGCCAGACATTCATGATCTCTTATTTGGACCATAGCACTAGCCTTCTAACTGATCTCCCTGACTCAAGTCTGTCACCACTCCAATCAGCTGTGATAAAGTAATTTTCCTACAGCACTGTTCTGATGGTGGCCCCTTTCTAGACTCCAGTGACTACCTATTCTATCAAGGATGAAAAGTAAAGTCCTTTTTGTGCAATTTAAAGCTATTCATCAGCTGACTTCATTCCAGTTTTTGAAGTCTTTACTCCTTTTTAATGCACTCTATATTTGGACTTGTTTGTCACACAGACACCCCATTTCCTGTTTCTGCATATCTAAAAGGCTCTCCCTTTTTCAATCTTGATTTCCTTTTGGACTTACCACAAACTCTACCTTCTATATGAGGCCTTTTGTTGTTTCTCTGGCTTTTCTTCTGAGATGACCTTCCATCTACTCTGCATATAACTTGTGTTGTCTAGTTATTTATATGTTGTTTCATCCATTAAAATGAAAATTCCTTGAAGTCAAGGACAGTGGTTTTCACCTTTCTATGTGTTCTTACCTCTCAGCAAAAGTGCTGGGTCACCATCTATGCTTAATAAATGCTTTTTGACTGAGAACTTCTCATCCTGATAAATGCCTTTAGATAACTGGACGTTTTCGCAAATGATGTGGACTAACTTGTTCATACTTACATGTTACTTACATAGTAGATTTCAACAAGGAGTAAAAGGTAAACTGGAGAATTTTTGGTGGTAAGGTGAGGGTGGTGAGGGGCCATAAGGTTTAATCATGTTTCTCAGACTAGTTTGAGAAGGGTTAAATTCAATGTCATTGGTGTTTATATAATTTTAACGTCCTATGCATTGTACCTCATTTTCTTCTATTTTGACACTTCCTTTTATTTGGCAACAAATATATATTTTTTAATTCTGAACTTGCTTCAGCTGAATTAAGGGAAGAAGTGTTTGCTTATACTGCATCTAAACAGTAAGGAGGTAAAAAGGTGGTGGAGATGTTGCTTTTAAAAAGTAACAATGAGATAATACAAACTAAAAGCCTTCTGGGGCTTTGGAGTTCATTGGATTTTAAACTTTTGAGGTGCAGGGTGTCTTAGAGATCATTTAGTTTAATCTCCACATGTCCTAGGTGAGATAACTGTGGCCCAGGTTGGCAAAGTGACTTCTCTTTCAAGGTTACACATTAAAATGTGGCTGACTTAGAATTCCAACCACCCTTCTGACTTGAAATTCTCATTCTTTCTAGCATTCTGGCTTATTTGCAGAAATCTGCTCATGCTCTCCCAAGGATATTTGTTCAATTCCCATATCCCAAGTGAAATAAAGAATTTTTAGAAGAGGGAAATTTGATATATAAAAATGAGAGAAAGACAAATTCTGATTATGTTGATTGGAAATGCTTTTTTCAGAAGCCAAGGAAGGTTGAATTTACACTTGTAAACTTTCGTTAGCATCATTTTTACAATTACGGTATTAAGTAGAATAAATTCTTTCCATAACTCTTTCCCCCGAACGTACAGGAAAAATAAATTGAATCTTATGTGTAGAATTCAGTTGTTTTCATTGTCAAGTACTAAGTGGCTGTTTTATGAACATTAGTTGTGTTGATTTGAAGGGCTCACAGTTTGGAGTGTCTAGTGAGTGAGAATGTCATGTATTTATAAACCATCTTGGCAGTGAAATATTTTGATTAAAGACTTAAAGCTCTATTTGGGACAAGACATGAGCAAATTAAATATTATGGAATATATTTTTACATTTCCTATATAAAGTGATTTTATGTGCAAAAATGTTTAACAGCTAAGTATTACATATGTTTTACTACCTTGAAACAGGTTTCTTTTTCCTCATTTGAATGGCTGCACATTTTGCAGAAATTATACATGTCCATGCAAGAAAAGTGCTATGAATGATACTAAGGAAGACAAACTTTTTTAAAATTAGGAATGGCTAGAAAAGCAGAAATCCTAATAGGCAAAATATTAGTTAAGGGACATACACATCTGGGTGATCATCTCTCATCCTAATTTATATATTTCTGTCCAGAACCACACCATTCTTCTAGTTTCCCAGGTTTCCAACATTGGGATGATATAAGATTCCTTTCTTTCTTTCACTCCTTCCCCTTTCCTTACCTGTGATCAGTTGACAAGTCCTCTAAAAGTTACTTCCACAATAGCTTTCACATTCTTCTTTGCTCTCTGCTCACACTGCCGCCATGACACTTCAGATTCTTATCACCTCTTGCCTGGCCTACTGCAACATCCACCTATTAGGACTCTGCATCCAATCTATCTCTTCTCCAATCTCCTCTTCAAATAGTGGCCAAACTAGTACTCCTAAAGGGTAGCTCTGACCATGCCATGCCCTTGTCCTACTCTGACTCTCAGTCACCTAGGATAAATTATAAACTTTTGGAAACTTAAAGTTCTTCAAAACCTGACTCTAACCTACTGTTCCATACCTTCTACACATGATTCCCCTTCTCATACTATATGTTCAAGGTAATCGTACTACTTTCTGTTCCTCATAGGTGATATTTCATCTCTTATCACTGGGCTTTTGCCCTGGCCATCTGACTCTTATGTCTGGAATAGCCTTACTGCTTACTTCTTAGAATCTGACTCTTAGAATCCCTAGCTTCTATACCACCTACCTCAGGGTTGGGAAACTTGCAGCCTCGAGGCCACATGTGGCCTACTAGATCTTGGGTGTGGCCTTTTGACTGAGTCCAAGTTTTACAGAACAAACCCTTTTATGAAGGGGATTTGTTCTGTGAAGTTTGAATTCAGTCAAAGGGCTGTACTTGAGGATCAAGAGGGCCACATGTGGCCTCAAGGCCCCAGGTTCCCCACCCCTGACCTAGCTCAATACCACCTCACAAATGAAGTCTTCACTACCCTCCCCAGTTTGCTAATGAGAGATTTACCTCATTTTTCCCTTGTGAGTTGTGTATTATATGTATATAACAGCATCAGTAAATTAATATTTTATTTATATGAATAATTATATGTTTAACATATATGTAATTGGGGCTATTGACAAATGAGAAGAAGGCTCAGTCTTTAAAGAATGCTCAGATTTGCCTTTTCTGTTGGGTTATAACTATCACTGCACAACCTACCTGCCCTATCTTTAACTTACAGTCTCTCAGAATTGTCCAGAGCACTGAGAGGATAAGTGACTTGCCTGGTCAGTTAAGGTCATACAGTCAGTATGTGTGAGAGTTCGGATTTAAACCCAGATCTTCATGGCTTCCAGGCTAGCTCACTAGACCACAATTGCCTCTCATCTAGTGTGTGCTGAATAAATATTTCTTTATTGATAGAATGAGCTAAAGAGCCCAAACTCAGTAGATAGGCAGTTTGGACCAAAGTGCCAGCAATAAGAATACAAATTCTGAAGCAAATTTTATTTCTGTTATTGTTTTAATATACTTCCAACCAGCAAAGGATTTGATGCCAGGAAAGCTAGATGAAAGCCATAGATTTAAGTAGTAGAAGTGGCTTCCTTGTTTGGGAAGAGAGTAATGGCCTCATAGATTTTTGCATGCACAAGGTCACATGAGGATTGGTTGAAAGGAAAGCGCATATTTAGCCTTAGCCTGGAGAAAAGGATTTTTTTTAGGGGGGTGGGAGGGGAGAAGACGTATACAACAGCTATCTTTAAGGACTTGAAGGGCATTCATGTGACAGAAGGATTAGAATAGCTCACTATGGACCCAGAGAGCAGAGCCAGAAAGGGGTAAATGTTACAGTGAGATCAATTTAGAAAATTAAGTACATCCTAACAGAACTGTCTCAAAGTATAATGAGTGGATTGGTTCTACTTTCTTGGTTATATTCAGATAGAGGCTAGGTGAACATTTATGGAGTATGATATATCTGGTATTCATTTCATGTATAGGTTTGATGAAGTGGCCACTGATTACCCTTCTAACTTCCAAATTCTGTGATTCTTAGAGGAATTAATGCAGCTACATGGGCTAGAGGTAGATTTTGCATTTTGTTTGTTTCTTTGTTTAACCAAATTTCCTCAGAATCCTTTGGGGAATCCTCCAGACAATATGGTTCATCATCTTGGTTAGGCATTTTCCTTTTAAGAGTATTTAGCAGAGGTAATTAGCAAGGGCATTTAAATTTGTGTACACATGTCCAGAAGCACACTAGGAGAATAGGTACATTTTAAAAAACCAAGTAGATTAGATCCCATGCATAAATGAATGCTACCAAATCTTTTATGTCATGATTCTTTCCCCCCCAAGAACCTTAGATAAGACCATCACTGATACTAAAAAGAGTAATTATCCACTGATAAAATCATTACTTTTGGAGTAAAGAAAAGCTAAGTGTTTCCAATTAAAAGTAAAGGGAAATAAAAAGCCAAGCTTTTTAAAAAAATATCACTTTAGCCTTATGGGTTTCATTTGTCAGCTAAAGTAATTAAAACACTGCCTCATCATCCACATTATTCTATGTAACAATCCTATGTCATTAAACACTGACAATGACATAAATATGAGCAATGGGAGGAAAAGGTCCATTAAGTTTCATTGAAATATCATAGAATCAGTAGCTAAGTATTGTTTTTTAAAGCTGAGAATTGCATATATACTTGAAATTAAATCAAATATTCTGTAATTTTAAATCCCGTTTAATATATTGTATATATTTCATTACTTTTTGCCATCCAACCCCCAATCCCTGTTTTTTCATGACATCATAGATTTAAAACTGAAAGGGAACTCCAAGGCCATTGACTCCAAGCTCTTCATTTTAGAGATGATTAAAATGAGACAGAGAGGTTAAGCATTTTGTCCAGGTTCACACAGAAAATGTTTGAAGGATTTGAAATCAATTCTTCCTGCTTCTAAGACCATCAGTGTAACCAGTTTGAAACATTCTTTTGTCTCTATTTCTTCCACAATTTGTTCCTGTTTCACTCTCAGTTCATCAGTGTCATTTTAGTATCAGGGACAATGTCAGCTATTTCTCAAGCAAAAATTGCCTTGAATAAGTTCAGTCTTCTATAACTTCCCTTCATTCAGGAGGTCATTTTCCACAAGAATCTATATTATTTATCATCTCTGCTGATGGTTTAAATACCAAAGTGCATCCAAGATTCACCTAGATGATATTGGGTAAAAGTAAAGCATGTTAATAGCAAATAGTCCAAGCTGGTGAAGCATTTCTTTCATTGTAAGTAGATCTGTACTGTCCTTCAAATCAAAAGCCTATGTTAACTCAGGATGCAAAGGAGATTTAAAGCTCAGCGATTCTCTCCTCTTGCTGATGATGCTCAATTCCTATACTATCTGAACCTGAAAAAAGGCACTATCAGTCAAATATATTCTCACCAATAAAGCAGGCTAATTCAGACACTTTCATCTGAGCCATTCAATCTTGCTTTTGTTTATTTATTTTTCAAACACTAAGTTTTAATCAAGAGAGGGCTATGTCATGGCAAGTACTGTCAATGCATCACTGACAAAGGGAATCTCCTTAACAGACTTATGCTCTTTGCTTCCACTTATTTGTAAATTCTTACACTGAAACATTGTACCGCATCAGGAGCTGACATCTCTGAATATGTTTACTGTGTCATTTCTTCAGTTCTATTTCTTTGGCCTTTATTATCCATAAACTTGTTAACAAAATGAATATGATTATTTGATCTCAAAGTGGATGGGCTTGGAAAACTTGTTCTTTGATTTGCAAACTGAACCTACGTTCCAAAGGCTCTAATGTGAACCTGAGAACCAGATTCTTGACTTCAAGAAAAAGACAGTGATCTATTCATATATTCAAGAATGCCCTGAGGACAATTATGCTGTCAGTCATGTACAAACAGACTAAAGAAGCTATATCTTTATATAGCCTTCCTTTAGCCTAAAGGGGCATTGATCTTTACAGTTTCATGAATGTGGGTTACCATGGAAACCCCCAACTTTATCTGTAACTTCCTGATATTCACTGTGTTCAGAACAAGGAATCACTCCCTAAAACATGCTTCAACCCTGTAGTAGACATTAATAGTAGAAATATTCCTACATATCAACACAAACAGTTTTACTGACCCTAAAATACTCCAAATTTTCCATTAAAAATGGCAAAGGCTGCTGTGAGACAAAGTTTTCTTGACTTAAATAATAACTAAGGTTTATATGACAGTTTCAAGATTAAAATATTTTATTGATGGTTTTCTAATTAAATAAAATATTTCTCTAAAAAGGGCTTTCACCTTCCAGTTGAATTGTCCTATGTAACAAGCAAAGAAAAAAAAAAAGTTAAGTGAAATGACCGATGTAATTACTGTGTCTAACAAAGTATACAGATTTTCCCCCAAATATTCCCTTGATTTTTGCTGGGGGTGGAAGGAATATTTCATTGATAGTTATCCAGGAGCATAATTGATTATCTGTTTAGAATTTGACTGTTTTATTATACTATTTAATTTAGTTATATATACATTAGCATTTTTGTAGACATTATATATGTATGTGTTTTTGAATACTAATAAATTTGTTCTGGATCCATTCATACAGATATTCTAGGTTGAACCAAGATGGGAAGGTATTGGGGACCTGCTAGCTGAACTCTCCCTACATTCTCTACTAAACAACTTTAAAATTGCACATCAAATCAAATTCTGGAGTTGTATAAACAACAAAAAGATTGGAGTGAGATATTTTTCCAGCCCAGTACAACTTAGGAAGTTGTAAGCAGATGTCTGTGGCCGTGGGATGGCAACTGGTCTATACTTCAGCCTGACACAAACACCAATTGTGGGCCTTGGAGGCGGTGGTGGTAAACACAGCAGCAGCAGCAGCTGTAGCCATAGTTCCTTTTAGAAGTTCCACGGCAGAGAGGAATATTACCACTTGCAATCCTAAGAGAGCAGAAGCTCTTCCTAAGTAAGGACCAGAACATCAATGACCATATCTCCTCATAGATCATACCAACTTGAAAGAACAAAAGACTTACACACCCCTCAGAACTATCTGTAAAAACAGAAGGACAAAAAGGCATGGAGCTCTGGACAGGGAGGCATCCCCATCACCACTGTCAGATAAGCAGAGTTCAAATTTAATATGAAGTTCCAAGTCAAGAAATAGACCACAAAAATGAACACATAACCAAAAAAAAAAAAGAATCTGATGCTAAAAAGTTACTATTATGATGGAAGCTCAAGCCACAAAGTAGAATATAATGTGTGAAATTATCTTCAGAGGAAGATAATGATATGAAAGTATCTGTAAACAAAATCTTAAAGAAAAATACAGATTTGACATAAGTGCAACTAGAATTCCTAAAACAGTTGAAGAAAGAGATTTTTTAATGACAATTTTTTTAAATAAAAAAGTAATAAAGGAAAAATTGAGAAAGTAAATAAAAACAAAGCAAGCAAATTATGAAAAAAAATTAACAGGTTTGTTAAAGAGGCTCAAAAAGTACTGAAAATAAAGCCTTAATAAACAGAATTGGCTAAATGGTGAAAGAGGTATAAAACTTCACTGAAGAAAATAATTACTTAAAAATTAGGACTGGCCAAGTGGAAATGAACAACATCATACTTTTAGAAATTGCATGTCAGAAAGAAGCTATTCAAATACCATAAAGCAATAATCAGAATCATACAAGAATTAGCAGTTACCACTAAAAATGAGCAGAAGACGTAGAATGTGATACTTCAATAGAAAAAAGAGTTAAGATTATAACAAAAAATAAACAACCCAGCAAAACGCTATAAGGGAAAAAATAATCATTTAATGGAAAAGAGAACTTTCAGGCATTCCTGATTAAAAGACTAGAGCTGAATAAAAATGTGACATTCAAATGCATGAGTCAAGAAAAGCATAATAAGGTAAACATGAGTGTGGAATCATGAGAAACTTAGGTTAAATTACTTATATTCCCAAAGGGGAAAATTAAACATGTGATATCCAAGTACATTATTGTCAGCATCAAGGAATTTAGAAGGAATATACTTACATAGAAGGTATAAGTGCGAGTTTACTATATTGGGAAGATCTCAAAGGAAAAAAATGAAGGCTGAGAAAGAAGGATGTATTGGAAGATGAGGAAAGGGGGAAATAATGGGGAAATTTATCTCATATAAAAATGTACAAGAAATAGTTTTTATATTGAAAGGAAAGATAGAGAAAGTAGGCAACACTTGAACATCACTCTCATCTGAGCTGGTTCAAAGATGAAAGAATAAATATATTTACTTAGTTGGGTAGAGAAATACATTTTACCCAACAGAAAAGTATAAATGGAAGGGGCTGAGAAAAGGTGGGATGATAAGATAGAGGGCAGATTAAAGGAGACATTAGTAAGAAGCACAACAAACTTTTGAAGAGGGACAGTGTCCAAAAGGAGACCAAGAAAAGGACAAAAAAAATAAGCAGAAAATAAAGAGTTAGGAATTACAGTGAATGTGAATTGGATGAACACACCCCTAAAATGGAATTAGAAACCAGAATCCCACAATACGTTGCTTATGAAAAACACACGAAGCAGAAAGACACAGTTAAAATGAGGAGATGGAGCAAAATCTATTATGCTTCAGCTGAAGTAAAAAGAGGCAGAGGTAGCAATCATGGTCTCAGAGAAAGCAGAAGCAAAAAAAAAAGACCTAATTAAATGAGATAATAAGGAGAAATTACATTTTAAGAAATTGCACTATAAACAATGAACTAATATTAATTCAAACATAAGCACCAAATGGCATAGTGTCCAAATTATTAAATGAAAAGTTAAGTGAATTATAAAAAAAATTAACAGTGAAATTATACTAGTGTATAGAGTAAATATGATTCATTCTTCTCAGAATTACATAAATATAACCATAAAATAAATATGAAAAAAGTAATAAAATGAAGAAAATTTTAGAAAAGTTAGATATGATAAACTTCTGGAGAAAATTGAATGGAAATAGAAAGGGGTGTATACCTTTTTCTCAACTGTACATGGCATTTTCACAAAAATAAAATTAGGGCACAGATCCTTCAAAAGCAAGGGCAACAAAGCAGAAATATTGAATTTACTCTTTTCAGACCATATGATAGTAAAATTATATTCAGTTAATTTCCTTGGAAGCATTAATTAAAAATTAATGGAAAGCTAAATAATCTAATCCTAAACAAGAAACTCGTCAAAGAACACTTCATAGAATTAGTCAATAATTTCATAAAAGATAACGACTACTATGAGCCAACATACCAAAATGTGTGTGGCACAGCCAAACTACTACTTATGGAAAAATTTATAACTCTAAATGCTTATAGCAATAAAAGAGAAAAAAAGCAGATCAATGCATTATGCATGCAACTTAAAAGAAAGACACTACAAAAAGAAAAAAATAAAAATCCCAAATCCAACTATAAAACTGAAATCCTGAAAATGAAAAGATGGATGAATGCAATTGAAACTAAGAAAAAAAAAATCAAAGTAATAAAAAAACTAGGATTTGTTTGTATGGGAAAAAACCCACAGTAATACAGATAAATCATTGGTTAATTTTATTTCAAAAAGAAAAAAAATAACAAAATAGTTATGAAAAATGAAAATTATGAATGCATCACCAGAGATGATAAAGCCAAAGCCATTATTAGGAGCTCTTTTGCCTAAATATATGCCAATAAAGCTGATGACCTAAGTGAAATGGATGAATATTTATTTAGTCATGTAGAAATCTTCCCATGTTTCTTGGGAAATCATCATATTCTTCATTTGTCATAACATAACAATATTCCATTACATTAATATAACAATTATTTTTCAGTTGTTCCCCAATTAATAAGCATCCATATTGTTTCCAATTTCCTTTTGATGACAAATAGCATTGATATGAGCAATTTTGAATATATTGGATGTTTGTTTATTTCTTTGACATCCTTGAGAATATTTCCAGTAGTGGAATCACTGAGTCAGATATAACAGATATGGGGCAGCTAGGTGGAGCAGTGGATACAGCACCGGCCCTGGACTCAGGAGGACCTGAATTCAAATCCGGCCTCAGACACAGAACATTACTAACTGTGTGACCCTGGGTAAATCACTTAACCGCATTGCCTAGCCAAAAAGAAAAAAAAAACAACAAAAAATTAACAACAACAACAAAAACAGATGTAATGGATAATTATATTTTTTCTTCCCTATTTCCAATTAATGGACAGAATTGTTTGAGACATAGCCAGTTCCACTGAGTATAGTATTATGGCTATTACAGAGCCAATATGGCAGAGTGAAGTCAGATTTTTTTTTTTCGCCAAGCTTTCCCTACACCATTCAAAAGCAATTTAAAAAAAAAGTTTGTCTAACCTAATTCTTAGTAGGAAAGCCAACAAAATGTCACAATGGGTCATTTTTGAAGCCTAGGGCAGCTTAAGATGATATAAAGAGAGGTCTCTGAATGTTGATGTAAGGGCTAGCTAGTAGTGTTCTGCAGCAGAAGTAGCATTGTAGAGCAGCATCAGTGGGAGCAGTTAAGTGCTCAAGGTCAGTAAAAGAATTGAACACCTGTTAAGAAAGAGACCCTGTGGGTATCCACGTAATAGCTCTGGGGGCAAGAGCAGCTAACATTTAGCAGATTTATCAAGCATCATCCAGTTTTACCTCACAATTCCAGGGCAGAGTGTAGTAGTTACAGTGATGAGGGAAAAGGGCCCCAGCCTGTATAAGTAGCAGAACACAGTTCAGGAGGTAGTTATCATACTTCTCCCTGAAGCACAACACTTTGGAAGCACCAAAATCTTACAGGAAACCACTGAGATAAAAAAGTTCTCTTTCTTTTCTTTTTGGCCATAACTTTTCCCTTACTCATACTTCTGAGTACTTTTTTTTGTCATGCTCCCCTAATTTTCTTATGATATCATCCTTTAGGTCTAAATAATTTATGCATTTTGACCTTATCTTGGTATACAGTGCAAGATGGTCTTCCAAACTGCTTTCTAATTTTCTCAGAAATTTTTGTCACATGATGAGTTCTTACCCCCAAAGCTTCAATCTTTGGGTTTATAAAACATGAGATAACTATGGTCAAATTTATGAAAATATGAACCATTTCCCAATTGATAAATGAATGGGCCATTTTCAAAAGAAGAAATCAAAGCTAGCAATAGTCACATAAAAAAAAAAAAAACATGCTAAGTCATTATTGATTAGAGAAAAGCAAATTAAAACAACTCAGAGGTACCACTTCAACTCTATTAGTTAACATAACTGAATGGGAAAATGACAAATGCTGGAGGGGATGTGGAAAAATTGGGACACTAATGCATTCTTCCTGGAGTTGTGAATTAGTACAACAATTCTGGAGAACAAATTTGAAATATTCCCAGAGCTATCAAACTGCACATACCTTTTGACCCAGCAATATCAAAATGTGAAAGACTTAACTACTGCGATTAATAACACAATTTCAAAGACCCACAATTAAAAAAAAAGGTTTTCCACCTCCAGAGAGAAAGAGACTGATGAGTGGTGTGTAGACTGAAGCATACTGTTTTTTAAACTTTGTGTGTGTGCATGTGTGTGTTTTCTTTTGCAACATGGCTATTATGTAAGTTTACATGTCTTTACATGTAAAATCAGTGTCACATTGCTAGCCTTCTCAATGGAATAGTTGAAGGGCAGTAGAAAGGGAGAGAATTTGGAAATCAAAATTAAAAGGAAAATAATTTTAATTTTTACATGTTATTGACAAATATTTAATGAAATAAAGAACACACACTTTTAAAAAGTTAGACAACTAGTAAAAGAGGTAGAAAAGCTCACTGAAAAAAACAACTCTTTAACAATTAGAAGTGATGAAGTGGAAGCTTATGACCTAATGAGATGTTAAGAAAATATCAAAGAAAGTCAAAAGAATTTTTAAAAAATAGAAGAAAATATGAAATATTTTATAGGAAAACACCTGAACTGGTAAATGTATTGAGAGATAATTTAAGAATTATTAAATTATCTGAAAGCCATGATTTAAAAAAGAGCCTAGAAATCATATTTCAAGAAATCATAAAATAAAATTGCCCTGATATCTTGGAACTAGGCAGGGGTGGAGAACCTAAAGCCTTGAGACCACTTGTGACCCTCTAGGTCCTCAAGTGTGTCCCTTTGACTGAATCCAAACATAAGATTAGAGAGAAACTATTCTGGAGAATATCTGAAATTATGCCCAAAGGGCCATAAAATGTGTTTACTTTTTGACCCAGCAATACCAAATGTAGAATTATGCCCCCATGACATCAAGGGAAAAGGACTGATATGCGCACACACACACACACATACACACACACACATTCACACACATTCACACCCACACATTCATACACACACACACACACACACACACACAATTATAGCACCTCTTTCTATGGTGGCAAAAATTGGAAACTGACGGAATGCCAATCAATTGGGAAATGTTGGAACAAGTCATGGTCTATAAATTTGATGGCATACAATTTTGCTATAAGAAATAGTGAAGTGAATGGTTTCACAAAAACTTGGAAAGACTTACATGAATTGATGCAAATGATTGAGCAGAATCATGAGAACAATCTATAAGTATAATCAGCTGTGAAAGACTTAGTAACACTGACCAATACAATAATGCACCACAGCTCCAAAAGACTCATGTTGTAAAATGGTATTCAATATCCCAGATACAGAACTGATGGAGTCAGAGTGTATACTGAAGCATTTTCCTTCTTCCTTCCTTCCTTCCTTCCTTCCTTCCTTCCTTCCTTCCTTCCTTCCTTCCTTCCTTCCTTCCTTCCTTCTTCCTTCCTTCTTCCTTCTTTCCTTCTTCCTTCCTTCCTTCCTTCCTTCCTTCCTTCCTTCCTTCCTTCCTTCCTTCCTTCCTTCCTCCCTTCCTCCCTTCCTTCCTTCCTCCCTTCCTTCCTCTTTCCTTCCCTCCTTCGATTTTTATTTTCTTCTTTCTTTTTCTCTTCTTTCTTCCACTTTATTTGTTCCAGAACATGGCTAACAAGGGAACAGATTTTTTCTGAGCTTCATGTGTATAATGAGTTTCATGTTTCTTGCTTTTTCAATAAGTGAGAGAAAGGTTGAGAAAGGTTGCAAATTTGGAACTTAAAATAAAAATGCAATTTGACAAAGTACAATAAAACAGTGTGTTAGTCTACCTGTCTTCCCAAGGATATTCACACTTTGACTATTTCAATTTTTCATCAAAATCTGAGTTGTTTTAATTTGTTTTTCTCTTACAATTAGTCATTTTCAACATATATACAAATGGTTGTTGCTACTTTGTGATTCTTTTGAAAACTTTATTTATATTCTTTGACCACAAATTAAAAAAAATGATTTAGCATTATTTACTTGGGTTGGTTCCCACACATATCCTGGGTGTTAGACTTCTATCATGGACATTTGGTGCAAATAATTTTCCTCATTGATGCCTTCTACTTCCTAATTTAGCTTCCTCACCAATTTTGTTCATGAAGAACATTTTTAATCGAATATAGTCAAATATGCTCTTTTAAAATTTTATTATCTCTATTTCTTGTTTGGTTAAGAATTCTCCCCTTAGCTTGAATACTCATTTTGAGCTCATTAGAATACATGATTTAAATTGTAAAGCTACATTTAATTTCTGCCAAAATGCTTTCTATTTCTTCCAGTATTGCTTTTCAAAAAGTCTTTCTCCTTGTAATTTATGCTATTTGGTTTATCAAATATTGCACTACTTTCTATTTTATTATTTTATATTACAAATATTGTACTCTTTTCTATTTCTTCTATTTTTTGCTTATCTAAAGTATTCCATTGATTTACATTTCTCTTTTAAAATGTATTACCAAGAGGGTGGATATTAGTTGACTTTGATGTAATGATAAAAAAAAAGCTAATCAAGTTAAATGCATCCAAATAGGTGGATCAATCTAATCTTAGAAAAGTACTGAGAAAGGAGGAGGCAGACAAGGGTAAATTACATTATAGGAAAAGACACAAAATCCTATCACAGCAGAGGGAAAGGGGGGGGAGCATTGTTTGAACCTTACTCTCATCAGATTAGGCTCAAGAAGGGCATAATATAATCAATTAAGTACAGAAATCTAACTTGCCCTATAGGCAGTAGGAGGGAAAAGGGGAAAGAAAAGGGAGGGGGAAAGAAAAGGAGGGGGGAAAGAAGGGAGGGAAGCAGCAGTAAGAATAAAGGGGAAGAAAAGGGAAAGGGATAATAAAAGGGGGAAGGGACTGAAGGAGGCAGTGGTCAAAAGCAAAACACTAGTGAAGGGGAGAAAGGAAAAAGGAGAAAGAAAAGCATAAATGGGGGAAAAGGATGGAGAAAAAGACACAGATAGTAATCATAACTGTGAATGTGAATGGGATGAACTCTCCCATAAAACGGAAATGGATTGCAGAATGGATTAAAAACCATAATCCTACAATATGTTGTTTACAGGAAACACATTTGAAAAAGAGTGACACATACAGGGTAAAGGTAAAAGGCTGGAGCAGAATATATTATGTCAGCTGAAGTAAAAAAAGCAGGGGTAGCAATCCTGATCTCAGACAAAGCAAAAGCAAAAATAGATCTAATCAAAAGAGATAAGGAAGGAAACTACATCCTGCTAAAAGGCACCATAGACAATGAAGTAATATCATTACTAAATATATATGCACCAAATGGTATAGCATCCAAATTCTTACAGGAGAAGTTCAGGGAGTTACAGGAAGAAATAGACAGCAAAACTATACTAGTGGGGGACCTGAACCTCCCCTCTCGGCACTAGATAAGTCTAACCACAAAATAAACAAGAAAGAAGTTAAGGAGGTGAATAGAACATTAGAAAAGTTAGGTATGATAGACCTCTGGAAAAAACTGAATGGGGATAGAAAGGAATATACTTTTTTTCACAGTACATGGCACATACACAAAAAGACCATGTACTAGGGCATAAAAACCTCACAATCCAATGCAGAAAGGCAGAAATATTAAATGCATCCTTTTCAGATCATGATGCAATAAAAATTATATGTAATAAAGGGCCATGGAAAGATAGACTAAAAAATAATTGGAAACTAAATAATCTAATCCTAAAAAATGATTGGGTCAAACAACAAATCATAGAAACAATCAATAATTTCATTCAAGAGAATGACAATAATGAGACAACATACCAAAACCTATGGGATGCAGCGAAAGCAGTTCTTAGGAGAAGTTTTATATCTCTAAATGCTTACATAAATAAAATAGAAAAAGAGGAGATTAATGAATTGGGCATACAACTAAAAAAAGAACAACTTAAAAATCCTCAACGAAACACCAAATAAGAAATATTGAAAACCAAAGGAAAAATTAATAAAATTGAAATTAAGAAAACTATTGAACTAATAAATAAAACTAAGAGCTGGTTTTATGAAAAAACAATAAAATAGATAAGCCTTTGGTTAATTTAATTAAAAAAAAGAAAGAAGAAAACCAAATTACTAGTATCAAGAATGAAAAGGGCGAAGCTACCACCAAGGAAGAGGAAATTAAAACAATAATTAGGAATTATTTTGCCCAACTATATGCCAACAAATTTGACAATCTTAGTGAAATGGATACATATTTACAAAAATATAAATTGCCCAGATTAACAAAGAGGAAGTAAAATACTTAAATAACCCCATCTCAGAAAAAGAAATTGAACAAGCCATTGATGAACTCCCTAGGAAAAAATCTCCAGGGCCAGATGGATTTACATGCGAATTCTATCAAACATTTAAAGAACAATTAATTCCAATACTATATAGACTATTTGGGAAAATAGGTGAAGAAGGAGTCTTACCAAATTCTTTTTATGATACAAATATGGTGTTGATACCTAAACCAGGAAGAGTCAAAATAGAGAAAGAAAATTATAGACCAATTTCTCTAATGAATATAGATGCAAAAATTTTAAACAAAATACTAGCAAGTAGATTGCAGCAACTTATCACAAGAATAATACACTATGACCAGGTAGGATTTATACCAGGAATGCAGGGTTGGTTCAATATTAGGAAAACTATCAGCATCATTGAGCATATCAACAACAAAACCAACAGAAACCACATGATCATCTCAATAGATGCAGAAAAAGCTTTTGATAAAATACAACACCCATTCCTATTAAAAACACTAGAAAGCATAGGTATAAATGGAGTCTTCCTTAAAATAATAAATAGCATATCTAAAACCTTCAGCAAGCATTATATGTAATGGGGACAGGCTAGAAGCATTTCCAATAAGATCGGGGTGAAACAAGGATGTCCATTATCACCACTGTTATTCAATATTGTACTGGAAACCTTAGCTTTAGCAATAAGAGAAGAAAAGAAATTGAAGGCATTAGAATAGGCAAAGAAGAAAAAAGCTATCACTCTTTGCAGATGACATGATGATATACTTAGAGAATCCTAGAGAATCAAGTAAAAAACTACTTGAAATAATAAACAACTTTAGCAAAGTTGCAGGCTATAAAATAAACCCACATAAATCATCAGCATTTCTATATATTACCAACAAAGCCCAACAGCAAGAGATAGAAAGAGAAATCCCATTTAAACTTACTGTAGACATTATAAAATATTTAGGAGTCTACCTCCTGAAACAAACCCAGGAACTCTATGAACACAATTACAAAACACTTTTCACACAAATAAAATCAGATCTAAATAATTGGAAAAACATCAGTTGCTCATGGGTAGGCCGAGCTAATATAATAAAAATGACAATCCTACCTAAGCTAATTTACTTATTCAGTGCCATACCAATCAAACTACCAAAAATTATTTTATAGAGTTAGAAAAAATAATAACAAGATTCATTTGGAAAAACAAAAGGTCCAGAATATCAAAGGAACTAATGAAAAGAAATGCAGGGGAAGGTGGCCTAGCAATTCCAGATCTTAAATTGTATTATAAAGCAGCAATCATCAAAACTGCTTGGTACTGGCTAAGAAATAGGGAGGTGGATCAGTGGAATAGGTTAAATATGCAAGACACAGTAGTCAATGACTATAGTAATCTATTATTTGATAAACCCAAAGACCCCAGCTTCTGGGATAAGAACCCACTCTTTGAAAAAAACTGCTGGGAAAACTGGAAAAGAGTATGGCAGAAACTAGGCATAGACCCAAATCTCACACCATATACCAAAATAAAGTCAAAATGGGTTCAGGACTTAGATATAAAGGCTGATACCATAAGTAAACTGGGAGAACAAGGAATAGTTTACCTATCAGATCTATGGAGAACAGAAGAATTCATGACCAAACAGGAGATAGAGAACATTATGAAAAGCAAAATGGATAATTTTGATTACATTAAATTGAAAAGTTTTTGCACAAACAAAGCCAATGCAACTAAGATTAGAAGGAAGGTAGAAAATTGGGAAAGAATTTTTACAACCAGTCTCTGATAAAGGCCTCATTTCTAAAATATATAGAGAATTAAGACAAATTTATAAGAACACAAGCCATTCCCCAATTGATAAATGGTCAAAGGATATGAACAGACAGTTCTCAGATGAAGAAATTAAAGCCATCTATAGTCATATGAAAAAATGCTCTAAATCATTATTGATTAGAGAAATGCAAATCAAAACAACTCTGAGGTACCACATCACACCTATCAGATTGGCCAACATGACAAAACAGGAAAATGATAAATGTTGGAGAGATGTGGGAAAATTGGAACACTAATACATTGTTGGTGGAGTTGTGAAATGATCCAACCATTTTGGAGAACAATTTGGAACTATGCCCAAAGGGCTACAAAAATGTGCATACCCTTTGATACAGCAATAGCACTTCTAGGGCTATATCCCAAAGAGAATCAAACAAATGGGAAAAGGACCCACATGTACAAAAATATTCATAGCAGCTCTTTTTGTGGTGGCAAAGAATTGGAAATTGAGAGGATGCCCATCAATTGGGGAATGGCTGAGCAAGTTGTGGTATATAAATATAATGGAATACTATTGTGCTATAAGAAATGATGAACAGGCTGACTTCAGAAAAACCTGGGAAGACTTATATGGTCTGATGCTGAGTGAAGTGAGCAGAACCAAGAGGACTTTGTATACATAACAGCCACGTTATGCAATGACTAAGATTGTTAAACTGAACCCTTCTCAGCATTATGAGGATCTAAGACATCTCCAGAGGCCTCGGATGGAAAATGCTGTCCACATCCAAAGAAAGAACTATGGAAGTCGAATCGCTCACTTATTTTTACCTTCTGTTGAGTTTTGTTTCATCTTTCTGATGGTTCCTCCTATTGGTTTTAATTTTTACTTACAACTTCACTAATGTGAAAATATGTTTAATGGGTATTTAAATGTAAAGCCTATGTCAGATTGTGTGCTGTCTTGGGGAGGGTGGGGGGGGAGAAAAAGTGAGGAAAAATTTTCAACTCAAAAGCATATGGAAAAAAAATAAAAGTAAAAAAATGTATTACCAAATAGTTTTGATGGCTATTATTTCATAGCACAATTTGATTTATTGTAATATTGCAGCCCCCTTAATGCTTTTGTCTCATTAATTGTCTAAAAATCAGAAACATAGAACCAAAAGGGTATTCAGAGGTAATTTAATACAATCCCTCTCATTAAACACTTGATGAAATGAAGACCCAGAGACATCAAGTAACTTGACGAAGAAGACGTACTTCATGAGAATAGAAGGTAAGAATTGAATACAGGATCTTTCTTCAGAGATAATGCTTTTCCCCTTAGTATCACCTTGATATTTTATTCTTCTTGTTCTTGTAAATAATGAGTATGCAAGGTATGGCTGGGGAGCCAAACACAGCCTCACACTTGATTTCAGCCTGTGAGTTTAGCTTGTGTACAAAATCAGGCAGTTGGCCAGATTTGGCCTTTGTCTCACAATTTGCCAATCCCTGCTCAAAATAGTGTTTTTAATTTATTTCTTTGAAGTATTCCATTGGCAAGGTGGTTGGCAGAGTACAAAATCTATATATTAGTTTATATGGGATCTTCATTTTTATGATATTGGCAAGATTCAACCATGAGAAATGAAAATCTCTCCAATTATATTTCTTCTTATTTGTATGTATATAAATTACAGATGTGTTTTGGTTGCATAAATCCCAGATATTTTATATATTTTGTAGTTATTTTGAGTGACATTTCTCTTATTAGTGTTTTTTTCATAATATTTTTAGCAACATAGAGAAAAATAAAACTAACGATTTTGCGGATTTATTTTCCATTCTTCTAGTTTGCCGAATGCATTAAATATATGATTTTGGTCTTTTCCTATATTTGGAGGGTCTTCTCAGCATATTATAATTTTAATTGGAAATAGAGATTATTTTCTTTGTAAATACTTATACCTTTGATTTTATTCTATTGAGGTATTATTATAGATATGCCTTTTAGAACTCTGATAAATAGTTACATGAAGAGTCATTCTTGCTTTCCCAGCCTTCATTCTGGTAAGTTTGCAATGTCTCTCCATTGGTAATATTGCTTGTTCTTGCTTCCAAATACATGTTTTTGATAGTATTGAATAAAGACCCTTCCATTCTAATGCATTGTAGAGTCTTTTAAAAGTATTAGAATTTGTCACACAGTGGTTCTGGGTCAGTTATAATACACTGCTTCTGGGTCATGCTAACATAGCTATTCTAGAACATTTCTCTGTCTTTTCTTTGAAATTATCTATTCTATTTTTAGAATTGCTGATATCTTCCCAATAGCTCTAATTTCATTCCTTATTTCTTTGATAATTTTACTTTATTTTTCAATTGGTGTTCTAAATTATCCTGAAATTTCAGTTTTCTTATTGCCATTTAACAACAATAATAGCTAACATTTATATAGCATTATTTGTCAGGCACTGTCCTGAGCACTTTACAGGGAATGTAAGGCAAACATAAGTTAAATGACTTGCCCAGGGTTATATAGCAAGGAAATATCTGAGGTCAGATTTGAAGTCAGGTATTCCTGAACCCAGGCCCAGAACTGCACCAAGCCTTCTTTGGGGCGGGGGGGGGATGCTTAGCTCAATTCACTTTGCTTCAAGATATGTGGCCGATTGAAATTGCTCTTTTATTGTTAATTTCTTTTCTTCTGTCACATTATTTTTGTATTTATTTGTCCCTCTGATGATTCTTTTAACTTGTACTTATTGAAAATATATTTCAATTGCAATAACCTTTCTATTCTTTAGAACCAGTGCTTTTGTGTTCCTCCCTCAGATCCTATTCCTTGTTGTATCTCTTTTCAGGCCATGAAAGTGGCATGATACCTGTGAACTTCAAGAGGTAAGTGTGACATGTAGGGACACTGCTACAAGAAGACTCTGAGATGCCATGATATTGAGTCTATTAATTTGTCTCACTATTTCATACTTTATCCTCCTCTCCTTAATTAACATTTTATTTTCGTCTGACACAGAAGAATCTGGTCAAGATGATTTTAGGGGAGAATCTTTTGTGATATCGCTGAAGGAAAACTTTGAGAAGCATTTGCAGGTGATCGATATTGTACCCTTTTTTTTTTACTTCCCCTGCTGACTCACTGTTTCCTTCTATACCATATTACATATCTGCAAATAGTGAAGTGCTTCTAGACCCTATTTCTCTCTTTTTCTGTTGCCTTCAGCCCACTTTCTTCCTCCACTCACCATCTACAGGTACCCCCTCTTCTTTTTGTTGATTTTGGTGGTTAATCTGATCCATAGAATTCAACCTACCTTCAGTGGATTTCTCCCAGAATGCTACCAGGGAGTTAATTCTATGAAATCAACATCCAAAACTTTAGCTGCTATGAAACATATCTTATTTCTAGGAAAGACATCTAAAGATTTAGAATGGAAGTTAGTGACATAATATTAATAATAACAAAAACACCTGAAGCCTTAGTAAAAACCTACATTAGAGAAAGTTGAATGGGGAAGAGAGAGTTTGTGTTTTGGATATTCTCTCAGATCTTTCTCTCTCTCTTTTTTGTACTGAAAATAAGACATTTGAGTGAATTATATTTTAATGGAAGTTCTTTTAAAATAATTTTAATTTGAATACTCTTAATATAGTCTATAGAAATAAAAAAGATGAAATAAATTTATTTTATTAGTAATTACAGGGACATGAAGCATCCTTGGCTTATAAATCATAGAGCATTAAAGGCTAATGTTCAGTAATATCTTCTTCCATGTCATGTTTAGAGCAGTAACAATTTGGATGAAAGTAGAAGTATGAAGCATGTAAGATAATTACTGAACTTATTACAAGAATAATTCAGCTTTCAGAGAATTATTTAGAAACTTCTACTAAGTTCTTTCCATCATTTTTTCTAGTGAGTTGAGGCATTGGCTCATCAGGTCCCTTCTCAAGAAGATATTTGTTTTCAATAGGAAGAATGTCATCCTTCTGGGGTATCTAAAACACACTACATCCTTCAGAATCCCTGTATTCTTCAAGGGTCAGTGGGACATCTGGCCTCCCTAATATCAATTTTCCTCAGTCACTACATCTTATTATTTCCCTTTCCCTCCTGGTCTCTTGCCTACTGTTTGATCAATACTAAATCTTCATTTCTTCTTCAGTTCAAATCCCCTTCCAAATCCTCTTGTGCATGTGACCAAGCAGTAATAAGGGAAAACTCTGAGTAATTGACTTTTGGTAGAGCCAAGCTAGTATTATAGAAGGCATATTAATGGTTTTTTATCCCTTTAACAAAAACTAAATGATTAGCAAATTCACATTTTCTTTCTACCAACTTCGGTAATTCTCACAAAAGAAAATGCCCCATTCCTTCCTTGATTTAATTCCTATAGAGCATAGGTCTGTCAAAGAGTTTTGTATTATTAAGATCTAATTATATTGACCAAATGGCCTCTGATGCTCTGAAGAGTTCTATGACAATTATTACTTAAAACATTTGTCATAACAAATGAGCAGATCAGACAGGAAATGTTTGTTCTTTTATTTCAAGATTCTTACCATATATAAATGCAAACCTCCAGAAAACTGGCTAGGGGCTAGATAGGCAAAGATATTGAAAGCTCAGAGATCAGAGTTATAAGGGTCCTTAGAGATATTTTATTACACCCCTACCATTTTAGACACAAAAAACTGAGGTCCACAGAAGGGCAGTTTGTGATACAAGGCCACTCATAAACTTAATAGAAAATTCAGGACTGAGACTCGAATTTGTTATTTTCAATATGTTCTACAACATACTTCAAACTCTCCTCAACATCTAAGTATCTGTTGCTTCATGTTAACTCACAGAAGCTAATGTCTCTCCATTTCAGCACCCTATAAGAGTATAGGTCATGCCCTATAATGAAGTACTTTTCCTGTCTCTTCACTTCATCTACCATCCTATCCCCAGACCTTTATTGTAGTCTTCTCTAATGGCTAAGAATAGGTGGTAACAGACTTAGCATTTTGTATTCACATCTTATCCAGTCAGCAACTATACAGTTATTTCATTATGTTCTACAACCCCTCTGTATATTGTAAGAATCTGAGCAAAAGGACTATACTGTATCAAAACCAAATGACTGATAAACGGAAGTATGTATAGAATGCTTTTAAATGTACACACACATGTGTGTATATATATATATATATATATATATATATATATATATATATATATATATATATAAACATATGTATATACATGTGTGTGTGTATATATATATGTATATACATACACATATATACATATTTGTATCTAATGGTAGCCATCTCTAGGGTGGAGGGAAGGGAAAAAAGGGAAAAAGCTATATGATAATTTTATTATATATTTAAAAGGAATAGCAAGTTGTACATAATAGATTCACAGTTTTATGCACAATCATCTTTTTTTTTCTATTTTACTATGTTATGGAAATCCTTGTTTTATTTCTTAAGTTCAGAATAAAACAAATTAAATAAAAAATAAAATGACTGCTCAGGTACTTCATAATAATTTTATTGAATTTAGGATTGTCGGGAAGATAAGAGCATTCATGAGACACTTTGAATTTTATGAGGTACTGTGAACTAAAGATACGTAATTAAGAGAGAGGTACCACAGTAAAGTGGATAGTAAGCTTTTGAATGGCAAAAACATGGTCTCAAATCCTTATGATACTACATAATACTTTTAAGAACTTGGAAAAGTTGCTTAAACTTTCAGAGCCTCCAGGAAACTCTGTAAGAATATAGATGGTAGGGAAGGTATTGATACATATTGGTAAAAAAAAAATACTCCCACTGAAAGCTCCCTGCACTGATGAAACCACAGTATTTTTATTTAATTAAATGCTTAATTGTGTAACATGAATTACAAATAATATAGTTGTCCAGAGGAGAGGAGATTAATGCATGCCAAAATAGGAAATAAAGTCTTTAAGAAAGGGTCATCCCAGGAAAGAAGGACAACTCAAAGTGGTGACAGTACTGCTTGTTTGTAGAAAAGAAAAGACAGGAAATATCACTGTAATTTGGAAACTGAGGAAAATCAAGTTGATTAAGAAAAGTTAAGGAGAAATAGAGAGGCTGATTATCAGGTGATGCAGCTTTATGAACCACTGACAATCCATGAACGAAAAGTACAAAATGGTCTTCCATCCTAAGTGATAATTCTTTGACTTATACAAAGTGAGTGGAATTGTGCAACTTCCATCCATTGCTTCTAGTTATTCCATTTGCAACCACACTGAACAAGTGAAATCTCCTTTCCACATGACATACCTTTAAATATTTGAACACCACTATAATGTCTTCCCCTCTCCCATCTTTTCTCTTCTCCAGGCCAAATAACTACAGTTTCTCTAGTTATTTGCATATAGCATGAAATAAAAGCACTTAATTTTCTTGGTCATGTACTTTTCATCTTATGGATACTTTTTCGTCTTATCAATGCTCATCCTAAGATATGTCCTAGTATTAGACGTGATGCCTTTATGAATATTGGTGAAGACTGTATTAGTTTTCTCCTTCTCCCTTCATAATTACACGTCTTAAGTTTGCAATTCAATAAAATCCCTCATTTGTGTGTGTTTTTCTGACAAAATATTGTCTAACCATGCTTCCCCAAGTCTTGAATTTATCAAGTCCTTGAGCCAATGTGCAAAATTATAAATTTATTTCCATTAAATTTCAATCTGCTATCTAGCAAATTAGCCATCTTACGTGGCTTAACGGATAACACATTATACTTGGTGTCAGGAAGATCTGAGTTCAAATCCTCCCGTAGACAATTGCATGACGTGTGGCCCTAGGCAAGTCATTTTATCTCTCAGTGTTCATTTCCTCACCTCTGAGCAATAATAATTTACTAATAGCACCTACCTCACAGGATTGTTGTGAACATAAATAAAATGATACATGATGCTTCGCAAACTTTAAAATGGCATATTGATGTTAGCTACTATGACTTGCATATTTCCTAAACATTTATTATTCTTGCCTTTATCCAAGTCACAAGAGAATTGCTTGAGAGGCTTTGTCAAATGATTTGCTAAAATATCAATATGTATGATCTACCTCTCTAGTAATACTCTCTTAAAAAAGGAAAGGAGGTTAGCTTGAGATAACCTGTCTCACTGAATTAAAGATGATTATTTGTGATCAGTACTTCCTATATTGTATGTTGTATTGTCCAGAATCCCCTATTTAAAAATTTGGATATTTTTTTCTTTTGCTAGGCAATGGGGTTAAGTGACTTGCCCAGGGTCACACAGCTAGTAAGTGTTATGTGTCTGAGGCCAAATTTGAACTCAGGTGCTCCTGAATTCAGGTCCGGTGCTCTATCCACTGCACCACCTCGCTGCCCCCAATGGCTTATAGTTTTTATATCATTCTTTCTCTTTCTCTGTTTTTTTTTTTTGTTCACTCTGTTTCTATCATTCAATCTTGCTGTGGCTGTGGCTGTTTCTGTGGCTGTATTTGTCTATGTCTTGTTACGTGTGTCTCTGTCTGTCTGTCTCTGCCTTTATCTCTTTCCTTTCCTCCCAACAAGGAGCATTTGCCCTTCTTCAGCACCAAATCACTTTCGTGTGTGTGTGTGTGTGTGTGTGTGTGTGTGTGTGTGTGTGTGTGTGTGTGTGTTTGGCAATTGGGATTAAGAGAGTTGCCCAGAATTACACAGCTAGTAAGTGTCAAGTTTTTGGGCTGACTCTGGATTTGAACTCAGGCCCTCCTGACTTCAGGCCCGTGTTCTATTCGTTGTGATACCTAGTTGTCCCAAAATCACTTTCTTGTTCTCCATGAACTTTCCAAGATTGTATGAAGTGGCTCAGCAACCCAATTCTATGCTCTGTTATTTAGTTAATGTAGGCCTCATGACATAAATTAAGCCAGGGAAGTTGGGTGGTCTGTTAATACCTCCCTTCTATCTTGTGTTTCAACAACCCAATGCACATTTTTTTTTTGTGTCCTTCCCATTACCAAATTTATTCTCCTTCATGAGAACTGGAAGCTAAGTAATAGTTAAGTACATCTGTCCTTTGCTTATCATCTATCATCAAGGCTGCTAACAGTGGTACCTTGATTTTTTGATCCTCCCCTTCCCAACAATAACCTTTGTTATCATTAACACTCCTAGTTTCAGCTCATTCAGGTTGACATTCATAACAATTTCCTTAGAGTATTATGACATAATTTTTTATTCCTCCTCTATTTCTTTATTTTACTTTTTTTTTTATTTGCTAGGGGGCATGGACAGAGAGCACTGGGCCTTGAATCAGGAAAACTTGAGTTCAAATCCAGCCTCAGACACTTATTAACTATATGATTTTGGCCAAGTTATTTAACTTGTGTTTGATCCATTTTTCTCAACTCTAAAATTGGGATGATAATAATAGAACCTACCTCTTAGGGTTTTTTATGAGGATAAAATGAGAAAATATTTGTAAAATGTTCAGTACAATGTCTAATACATTGGTATATTACAAATTCTAGCTATTATTATATTATTATTATTATTATTATTATTATTATTAAAATCTAAGTTGTTCAATGGATTCTTGGAATATTACTAGTGTCACCCTTTATAGGCAAGTCCATAATTTCATCCTAAATATAATTGTTTCTTTGTATCTTCAGAATTTAGTTAGAGATTCCCAGGCTCCTGGGCCAAATCCTTCAGTAGAATTCTAGACAATGGGATCCCTCAACAACCAGTTTCTCATTCTCTTTTAGAAATCAAACCATAGTAACAGTTCTTCTTATTGGTTCCTCTACCTTCTGGAGGATTAAATTATCATTAAATCAATTAATGAGACAGATCATTGAAATGCATGCCTGGAGAATTCCCTCCAAATTGATATTGACACATTAATTAATCACTATTCTTTTGGGTCTCTTTATTCAACCAATTTCAAATCACTGAACTATATCTAACACATATCTCTCCTTCTTGCATGCAAGGAGAGAAAGACTTCTTTTAAAATAGTCTGATGAAATTCAGTTATACTGTGTCTCCATCAGTCTCCTATCTAATAGTCTGGCAGCCCTTCACAGGCAGAAATCAGTTTAGACTGTCTTGACAGTAATGATGGTCCTCAGGTTCTTGAAGATCACTGCTCCCCTTTCTAAATGCACACAAATCATACTTTTTAATGATATGCTCTAGAATTTTGCCTGAAATCAAAGTCAAGCTCATGCTCTGTAGTTTGAATATTATTCTTTTTTTTTTAGAAATCACCTTTTCTGATCTTTCAGAGGTCAGAGACTAACTCAGCAATCATATGAACGTACCAATTTTTACTTTTCAGAATCATTGGTTGTAGTACTTCCTGATGGAGTGTCTTGAAGTCCCTGAAAGCTGTTCATTGTCCTATATGCATCTTCTCACTGATCTTAATCTCCTATTCTCTCTTCAGTTTTTTTTTTCAATTTGTATTTTAACCTTTTTTTTTTCAGAATAAGGGTCATTCTTCTTCAAAGATATAATAGAAGCAAAACAAGATAACAATAGTCCACTTTCTTTTTTTTAATCTATTATCATGTCATCTACCTGAGGAAGTAGTTTTATCCAATGACTGATTTCCTTCTTACAAACAACATATATGTGTACAAATAAACATACACACAAACATGTGTCTGTATATGTGTGTAATCTACCTGAGGCATGTATCTTTTGTGACTGTATAAAACTAGATTGCCACTGCCCAAAATAGTGGTTCAGAGAAAAACTATGGCAGAAAATAACTCCATAAAATGTTTTTAAAAATTGCTAAAAATTGTGTAGTCCCAAGATATACATATGGAAGATTTCGAAGTTTAAAAACAGTATTTTCAACACTGCTTTTCATTGGAAGTATGGGGTTCAGAACATAAAGACAAATTTGGAAAGTGAACAATTTTTTAAAAGATTTTTTTAAGAAGGTAATTTAAATGTCAGAGATAAAAATTAAAATATAGTAATAAAGTACCTTGAGAAGCAATGGAGCATACCTCAAAAGAGAGCTGATAGATTATATTGGCCAAGCTTTGCAAAATCATTCAAGAGGGGTTCAAATTAAAAATGAAATAAGATGGAGGGGGAAGAGAAAAAAAAAGCTTTTAAATTTAATATAGTAGCAACTACAACACAGGAAAAAGAATAGCAAAAAAAACCCCCAAGAATTCACAGAAAACAAAATCCAAGAAGTGAACTATAGGTGGAATTCAAAGCTGAGAATCTATTTCAGAAACTTACAAGCTTGGCAAGTCACTTAACTTCTCTGTGTCTCAAATTCCTCTTCTCTAAAATGGGAATAACAATAATAGCACCCACTTCACAAGAATGTTGTGGGGATCAAATGGTATAACACATATAAGACACTTTGTAAATCTTAAAGTACTATATTAATGTTTGCTATTATTATAATAATAAGCAGCTATCCAAGTTAGGAACAATTTTATTGGTGCTCTAGAGAAATTCCCTGATTGAAGAACAAATCTCTCCATCTGCCTATCACAGGTAAATGTGATAATGGTAATATAGTTGTAGGAGCTCTATCTAAATGTAAATGGGAATACAAAGTGATTTTTGTGGTCTCCCAGATGATGATATATGTTGCTTTCTTGTCCACTTTTGGCAGGTTAGGTGTAGGGAGTTAGAGCCCATTTAAAAAAAAATCCCAAGTTCAAAGAAACAGCCAAAAACAAAGAGGGGGGGAGAGACAGAGAGAAAGACACACACACACACACACACACACACACACACACACACAGATAGAGAGAGACAGAGACAGAGAGGAAAGAAGGAAAGAAGGAAAGGAAGAAAGAAAGAAAGAAAGAAAGAAAGAAAGAAAGAAAGAAAGAAAGAAAGAAAGAAAGAAAGAAAGAAAGAAAGAAAGAAAGAAAGAAAGAAAGAAAGAAAGAAAAAAAGAAAGAAAAAGAAAGAAAGAAAGAAAGAAAGAAAGAGAAAGAAAGAAAAAGAAAGAAAAAGAAAGAAAGAAAAAGAAAGGAAGGAAGGAAGGAAGGAAGGAAGGAAGGAAGGAAGGAAGGAAGGAAGGAAGGAAGAAATGAAGAAAGAGAAAAAGAAAAACTAAGTCTTCCATCTAAGAAAGACAAGTATCTGTTCCATTGCGCCTGGATCAAGTCTGTACTGTACTTCTATTTAGGACAATTATAGCATTACTCAAAATGTCCCCACTTGACTGTCAGCAACAGGTCACAAGTTGTCAAGGAATTCCTTGAATCAACATAGCCCAGTGGTTGATCCCATGGTTCTAAGGCACTGCATCCAGACTTTTGACCCCACAGGATTTGGACCATAAAGTTTAAACTCCTTTACCACTGGTACTTTGAATCTAGATAATAGTGTACTCAGTGACTTTAGAAAACCTATATTCCCAACAAGACCAAGTATTTCTCCAACTCTAAATGTAAGTGGTGATGATTGAAAACCTTAGTAGATAGCCTCTGAAGTTGATATTGGTGACTCATAAGACCTAAACCCAGGATACTTCCCTGAAGGAACATTGAGTTACTTGTCACTGATATCACCCAGTTATCCCTTATTTCTGTGATGTATAAAAAGTTTGAGAGACATGATTTCTAGGTAATTAATGATTTTACTAATTATGGCTAGTGAATAATTAATACAAAGGATGGTCATTTGGCTTTGTCTTGTAAACCAAAAAGGATGCTGGGGACCTCTCAGTAGTTATGTAACCTTGGAAGAGTGGGTGTTCTTGACAGGCAGAAATCCACTCTAATTTTTTAACAATTAATGACAGAATTAATAGTATAATAATATATGAGTTTATTCTAATGAGAGTCTGTGGGGACTTTGATTTGTTGCTCTTAGTCCTCTTGACCCACCCTAACCATACCCTCCACCCAAACTTGCCAGAATGGAACACAGTGGCCTGAATTTACCTAGTTCAGATGAATTTTACTCTTTAATCAGAACTAAGTTTCCCCAGTTGGGTGAGGTCTCTAACAAGATTGAGGACAATGTTAAATCCAATCTCATCATCAGCCCTGTTCTTCAGAGGCTGATTTGACCTAGTAGGGAATGAGCAAATATGAAGGAAAAAGAAAACCTGGACCCCTCAATATTAATGGGTTATTAATACAAGAGAGGAATGATCATTTCTCTCATTTTTCATAGTACTGATTTTTAAGTGATTAGCTTACTATAATCTAGAAATTGCATACCATTCTGGGGCTTTGAGTGAGGAGAATTTCTAAGCTCCATTCAGCTGCCATACCTACCATCACCAAACCCTGGAGTAAAAGTCTTTCCCAAAAATTTCTCCTAGATGAAACCAATAATTCTGAGACTTAGATAGTCACAGGGAAGAACCCTAGGTTACACAAATTTCTTGTCACAGCTCTAGCAACTGATTATTCCAAGTTTTCAAGTTTGGTTGATTGGAAAATCATGTCATTGAAAAAAAAATAGAGAGAATAACATGTATTAATGTTATTAATCCAGACATAGAGCTAAATGGTGAGAATACAAATCTAAGTAAAATAAAGAAAGTCCCTGTCCTAGAAAATCTCAATTTACTTTGGGGGAAGATTGGTTGATTGGTTGTTGTCCTTTGTTTTTGAAGAGGACCAAAAATGACATCACTATGTGAGAGTCAAGTTACATCTGTCTGACTGTGGCTGATCAGTCCAATATGAGCTCGGAATGCTTTACCACAGGCCAGGCACAAATAGTCCATGTGAACATTTGGGGTGGATTTTCTAAATCTGCACATCTCTCATTTCTTTTGAGCTACTTCAATTGTGCTTTGCTCAGAGAGCACAGCACCTTCTTAGATGAGGGCATCTCATGCTGTCCTTTTCTATTGGGTATGCCATGTAATCCTTTGCCGGCATCCTCCCATGTCATGCAATCAATTCCAAAGTTCTTTAGAGACACCTTGAGAGTGTCCTTATATCACTTCTTCTGAGCATCTGTCTTGTGTGAGTTCTCCAATAAAAGAGTCTTTTAGGCAAACATATGTTTGGCATTTGAACCATGCAACATGTGGCCTCTAGTTCCTCTAGTGATGTAGCCTTAGTGCCACAGATTCCCCACCCTAGGCTGGTCCATCAGAATTGCACTCTCAGCAGTAGAATGTGAATTCTTGGTGGTTTAGTTCAAAAAAGTATCTCAGTGTCTGGTGCCTTATGCTGCCAGATGATCTTGAGAATCTTCCTAATACAATTCAAACAGAAGTGATTCAGTTTCCTGGCATGATGCTGGTACACTGTCCAGGTTTCACAGGTATGAAACTACGAGGTCAGCACAATGACTCTGTACACCTTCCATTTGGTAATCAGTCTAATACCTCTTCTCTCCCATGTTTTCCTTCAGAGCCTCCCAAACACTGATCTTGCTCTGGCAATGTGTGACAACCTCATTATAAATGGGCACATCCCCAGAAAGTACACTGCCAAGGTAAGAGAACTTATCCATAGTATTCAGGACTTCTCCAACTGCTGTAACTGATGGTTCCACATATGGATATGGCATGGTGGAACACCTGTGTTTTCTTAGTGTTAATTGTCAGGCCAAAATTAGCACAAGCAGCAGAGAATCAATCTATACTTTGTTGCATCTCAGCTTCAGAGGCTGCATTGAGTGCACAATCATCAGCAAACAGAAAATCATGAAGCATAATGCATAAAAAGAAGCTGAAAATAGGAATAGGCAATGAAAGAGGAATGGGGAAGATCAAAAGGGGATTTGCATAGGGGCTTGTCTGGGTTTGAAGGGAACATAATATTTTGTCTTCTTGTTCCCCCAGATAAAAGTCTGAAGAGGAATACTTCAACTAGAGGAAGTGAACAGCAAAGCTCTGTTTCTTTCAATGGAAAGTTTACCCTTTCTGAATATATAGGCACAGACTACAGTCTAAAGAAGGCATTTCAGCTTTGACAATTCAACTGTGCATGAAATCATCCATGACCTCCTATATTCAAAGGTTAAAGTCTTACTATAAGACTATTCTGAACTTTCCATGATGAACAGGGGCTGCTAAAACAAAAGGTATTGTTTTTAGTCTTTGAATATAGAAGATCATAGATTATTTCATTCATAGTCAGAATTGTCAAAGCTGAACTACCCTCTTTGGACTGTAGTCTGTGCCTGTGTATTCAGAAAGGATAACCTTTCCACTGAAAGAAACATAGAGCTTTGCTGTTCAGCCAAGGTACCATTCTTCATAGATACCTCAGCACCACTCAAACTGGGCACATTCAAAATCAAAGTAATATATTTTAGCTTCTGTTTCTCTGTTTAATAGTGGGCTTGTTGGTAGGCCCCAAACTGAATTACAAGCAAAAGTGAAGAACTGCATGCTCTTAGTTCCAGCTTCCAGCAGGAAATGGAATAGCTATAATGTAGTCTGAGAATAAGAAGCTTAAAGAAGGTAGAGTATTGGAGGATGTGCAACCACAGCAGAAATGGGATGCAAGATAACAGATTCAAGAGAGTAATGTAGTTTTGTAAGTTAAGATTTGAAGATAGAATTGGGTCAGATCAGAGCAATAGATTTGTGCCTTGTCAGAGATTATTGTACTAATGAGTATCAGTAGGACTATAATATTTTTTACAACCTCTTCTCACCCTCTAATATTTAAAGGGCATCTCAAATCCCTGGCCAGTGCTTGGTACTTGTCATCTTTTGCCCTAAACTAGCTCCTTCTACCCCCATATCCTCTTTATCAAGGGCCCGCAAAAATTCAGAACATTTCATAGTAAGGTTAGATATTATAGTTTCCAGTTTTCTCTTAAAATATATCTGTAATACCCCCTTACACACACACAAAAACCCCCAAAAATCTAGACATGAAGTCCTTTGCAATGAATTTAAGTGAGTTTATTAGGTTCCTGTTGCTAGGATGGGCCAAGTCCTTGTTAAAGTACTACAACGAAAAGGGAAGAGAATATCAAAGGATGCGAGGGAGGGGAGTTGCACTAATGGGGGAAAGTGGTGTTGAGAGAAGTAGGGAGTACTAAGAACAGGCCTTGACAACTTCACAGTTTTGCTTTGATTGACTTGCTCAGTAAAACCCTAGTCCCCTTTTTTCTATATATTCTTCCCTGGATTCCATTTGCTCAAACCAAATCAAACAGTACACACTGACCCCAGACAAGCAAAGTAACCCAAATGCTAAAGAACAAAGAAACATGCCTTCTGTGTAAATCCACTGAGCCAACACTCCAGGGGAAAAAAGCCTGCTGATTCAGCAGCTGCTCTGACAGTACTTGTTGCTAGAAATCCATGACTGATAATAATCTTCCCAGGATGGTGCTTCACTATCCCTAGCCATAAATAAAAGCTCTCAAGAAAACACACCTGTAAGTGAAATGAAAGTCCTCTTTCCCTAATATCTCCCTTGATGGTATTCATGCTATCAGGGGAAGATTAGCCTTGGGAAGAAGAGCATAGCTCTCATTTCAAAACCAAAGGAATTAGGAGTGTTGTGAAGCCAGGTTAAACCAGCTCAGGAAAGCTGATTGTTAAAATTTCACAATGAGTATTTAAACTTCAGAAATAGGCAAGTATTGAAAATCAGGTCTTGGATTATTTTTTTCTTGGTGTGTGTGTGTGTGTGTGTGTGTGTGTGTGTGTGTGTTGTGTTTGATAGAGCTGGATGTAAAACAAAAATTAGCATTACCTGCCATGTGCAGAATGTACTCTAGTAGCCTGGATTTTTCTCTCTTCTACCAACTCACTCTGGTATATGAAGTAAGACTGAGCCTCTGCTTCCCCTCTTTTAATATTGGTGGTGGATGGAATATTAGGTAATGTTTAATGCCTATTCCAGATATAAATTTTGTAATTCCTTTTACTAAATGTTCCTTATGAAAATTTTACTCTTGTTCTTTAAGCCACTATGATAATATAATTAATTCATAAGGTATCTTCTTAAAGCACTATAATATATTTGGGACACTTTGGTATCATAAAGGAATTGGGATTGAATTTGTAAGGTATGCACCAAGTGGCTTTTTTTGTTTGTTTTTGATAGGCACAATATCTTTAATTCTTATAGTTATCAGCCGGTGCTGCCTATTAAGTTAATACAGGCCCAAATATATGATCATAAGATCCGATTTTTATATAGCACTTATAAATCTGCTACTATATAATGTTTACTAATACATTTCATATAGTTGCATGTAACTAATATCATAACTATAATGTAGATTATCTAGCAAATTACTCTTTTTTCCTCCAAAAACAAGGCTTTATTAAAATAAAATTAAAACTTCAAAACTACAAATTATTATGCTATTGATATTAAGATAAATATCACTTGAAACAAAATGTTAAGATATACCAAAACTCAGATACATGTTGGTGCTATTCTAATTACAAAATTGTAATTAAGCTTCATTTTATATATTTTATATAGTAGATATAATCCAGTGTTTTCTTACTAGCAATCTATGTAACTCATTACATGGTTCAGCTAGTCATTTCGTTCCTTTGGCCTTCAGTATCATCATCTGTAAAATGAAATGCTGGGTTAGATGGTTTCTGGCTTATCTGCTATTTCTATGGTCCTAAGTTTAATGTAAGTCCAATGCTGTTTTATCATTTTAGAAGTGCTTTATATTCTTACGATTGAATTTCCTTTGGCAGATAATACTAAGGTCATCCTCTCTTTTGTCAATTTGGTAACATCAAAACTTTCATTGAAAATGTGTAAGTATTGTAATGCTGAATTTTTGTATATTATCTTCTTAAACTAGGTAAGTACACAAAAATTAGTATAATTTAGACAGTAAAGTAACTTCAATGTTCAGGGCAAGTCAAATAAATCAATATATTGTTTTACTTCTTTTTCTTTTCTCTTGGAATTATTGACTAATTCAAGTGTTAGACAGATAAAATAAGTAATTCTTCAGTAAATGCAATGAATGAGAACAAGAAGTTTGGAGCCATCATGACAATGAATTATATGCATTCCCCTCCTGATCTGCCAGGCTGAAGTTTCGTTGCCTGAATTATTGGGATAACAGTTTCTGTCCTCAATTACCTTTAGTGAAGTCCTTCACTATTTCCTAAACAGCTCAGTCTCCACTTCCCATCTGCAGTTCTGTTTGATTGGAACAACACAGAACAAGATTCCCCTCCCAGGATAAGGTGATCACCTGAAATTTCTTCATCATACTGTATAACTTCAGCTCTTGGTAACCGTATATTCCCAGTTTCCTCAGCCTCCTCTGATTGGATGGCAGGAGGATAGAGCACTAAACTCCTCCAAATCTTTCCTTTATATAGGGCAGCGACCCGGACTTTTCAACCACTCCACTTTCCATCTTCACCTGTGCTTGACTTGAGCTCTAGGAGACACAGAAACCATGGCACCAGACTGATATCCTTCTCTTCACTCCTGTTTTCAATCTTTTTGTTGTTGTCTTCTTTCATTATATTATAAACTCCTGGGCAACAACTATCTTTCCTTTTCTTATTTATATCTCCAGTACTTACCTTAGTGCCTGGAATCATAATAGATACTTAACAAATGTTTATTGAATTGAACTCTGTATCTTGAAAACTTAAAACAAAAATTAACTTTTTTTTTGTTCTCTGACATATTTTCTACTTCCTCCAGTTGCATGTTTTATAGGTGAGTTGGAGGAGGGCCATGTGCTGAGAATTAAGTTTGTATTTAGCACAGAGAGATTTAAAAATCTCCATAACTGTTACAGTCTTACTGGTGGGAAGATAATAAAATCATTTCCGTTTCAGTAGAGTACTACATAGTATGTAGTAGTAAATCTCTTCGTGTCAGAAAGTATAAACCATCTTAGCAGTCTTTCACCCAGTTTCCTTAATTCAATATGTATAGGGTTATTAGAAGAAAGAGATAAACACATTTTGTCTTCTTAATTATCTGGGCTAATATGTACCAATTTATTTCACTAATCATTTTGCAACAGAAAATCTGTAGCAATCATTATTGGGGAATGCATACAACTCATTATCAATCTCAACTCAAATTTATCAATCTCAACTCAAATCATCAATATCAACTCATAGCTCTACATGAAAAGAGAGAGAGAGAGTTTGAAGAATTGTATGAAAATGATTTGTTCCTTTCAATTCCATTCAACCCAACAAATATATATTGATGTCTATAATGAGTAGAGTATTGGACTAGAAGATGACATAGTTTAAATCAAATATAGTCCTTGCCTTCATGGACCCTATATTCTACTTCAGGCAGTGCCACAAGTAGGAATTCTCTGCTGAGGGTAAGTGTGAAAGATGCTTTCAACTGAGTTCAGAAATGTGTGTGTGTTTGTGTGTGTGTGTGTGTGTGTGTGTGTGTGTGTGTGTGTGTGTTGTTCTCTGTGTTTATTTGGAGGTAGATACTGCCTTACTGAAGGACACAGAGACCTTGGAGAACAAGGCAGTGTTGCTTTTCTTGAGGCTGAAATGTGGTGGGAAAATAAGAGATTACTCCAAAGTGCTACAAATTTTATGAGGTGGCTATGACTTTAACAACCTAGGTTAAAGTCTAGTAACCCTGTCCCAATAAAGGCTTTGAGTTGTAATCTGAACAATGGACACTCTTCATCCATTTGGTTTTTCCCTTATGGTTATACCAAAATCTTTTGAGTTGTTATGGATTTCATTTAGGAGGCTGTCTGATATTCTGACATAACATAACCAGAACATTATGATCCACACAGAAGAGCACCATAGGAATATATAGGAAGTCTCTGTTTGGATTCTTCCCTGGATCTCCCTGATGTCAGTGATGAATTTCTTTAATATTTGTCTCCCTCTATTACATCTTGATTGATACGAACAATTAGACAATTGTTGAAAAAGTTTTTTTTCTGTTTTATATCTGTTTTTAACTTTTAAAAAAATGAATTTTAACACTAACACTTCCACAGCTCATTTGGCCTTTTTGTTATGCAAATGTGTTTACCTTGGTCAGAGTATTTTATAACATGATTATGATCAGTTTCCATACTATTTCTCATGTTTATTACTTACTTTTCCTTATCAATTACTTATTTAAAATATTCAGGATTGTTATTGTAATTTCATGACAAATGTTTTCCATTATTATTATTTTTTCTAGCCTTCCTTAATTCTGATTTTTGTTCTGATAAGTTAGCATTCTGAAGCAATCTGATTCCCACATAAATAACAAGTTCTTTTGCTGTATGTTAAATGAAAATCAGGGTTTTTTTTTTGTCTTTTGCAATACTATTTGATTCTTTCTGTTCCCAGAACCTCCAACTTTCTTTTACATGAAAATGTTTATCATGTAATAATGTTATGAAAATTCTATGTCATCTCCAAGTCTTTGTTCTTTTTGTTCCTTCTTCCTGACTTTTCTTAATGATTTATTTCTCGTTATTTCATCATCTCATCATCTTCCTGCTGTACATCTACTCAGTGCATGCTATCTTCCACTGCGTTCCAACTCCTGCTCTAGGAATGCTAATAAAATCAAAATCACCTTTGCTTCTGAAAAAGATGCATATTTGAATGTCCTATGGTTCCACTCACCATCACTGTGACTTTAGCCTTCCTCGATGGCCATTCCCCTCTATGTATTGTCTATCCCTATTAAACTCCATGCATTCAAGAAATATCACTCTTTTTTATTTGTAGCCACAGTGTTTAGCAAGTTCTTTTTAGATCGTAAGCACTTAATGACTGTTTATTAGACATTTTACACCCAACATGTCTAAAACTTATTTGATTATATTTCCCCCTAAACACACCCCTTCCAATCTCCTCTACTTCTGTTGAGGGCACCACCATCCCTCCAGTCTTCCAGTTTCATAACCTGAACATTATCCTGAAATCCTTACCCCATGTATCCAAATTGTTGCAAATTGTGTTGTTTATATTTTCACAAGATCTAATCCCTTTTAGTCCACTCATATGACTAATCCCTTGTGACTTTAATATTACCTAGATTATTAAAATTATGGATGAATCTCCCTGTCTCACATCTGTTCTCATTCTAGTCTATTCTACAC
Organism: Phascolarctos cinereus; assembly: GCF_003287225.1. Taxonomy (NCBI): domain Eukaryota; kingdom Metazoa; phylum Chordata; class Mammalia; order Diprotodontia; family Phascolarctidae; genus Phascolarctos; species Phascolarctos cinereus. Next base: position 138,131,467 of record NW_027556098.1, read on the forward strand.
CCTGCTAACAAAATACTTTTTTTTTCTTTAAGCACAGATCTGAACTTGTGACTCCCCTACTCAGTAAGTTCCATATACTGCCTTTTTCCTCTGGGATAAACTGTAAGTTCCTCTCTTTAGCTTTTAAAACCTGTGATAGCCTGAGACCAATCTACTTTTCCCGTATCATTACATATTATTCCTCTTTCCACATTCTCTGATGCTGCCACATTGGTCTCTTTTTTCCCCTTCAAATATAATACCACATTTCCCATCTCTGTGCCTTTGCTCTGGACATCCCACATACTTATATAAAATCACCTTACCTGTAGCCCATAAGTCTTCTCTTCAAGATAAGACTTAAACATAATCTCCTGAATGAAGTTTTTCCTGATTCCCCCAACTGCTAGCATTTTGTCTACTTCATACATATTTGTATGTATCAACTTTATGCTTTAAAAAAACTTATTCCATCCCCCTTTGGAATATAACTTTATTGAAAATAATGTTTTTTTCATTCTTCTTACTTTCATCTTTAGCATCTAGCCCAGTACCTAGTACAGAGCAATTATTTAATACATATATTTTGATCAAGCTGTCATTCATTCTTTCAGCATCCTTACCTATTCTTACATTTACATTTAAGTCACCAATCAATAAAATGTATGTATACTTAATATGGAATCTTCATGGAATTTCTCTACCTCATAGGAACATATATTTAGTCATAGAAGGGATTTAAAGGTTATGCAGTCAAATCCCTCTTGTTATTTTTGGTGGGGGGACTTTGGAAAAATGAGGCCAAAAGAAATTGAGTAACTTGTCCAAAGTTACACAAATAGCAATTGTCAGAGATCATATTTGAATTCTGTTTATCCTTAACCCCAGTAATCAATGTGAGGCATATACTGAATTTATTTATAATCCTTTCCTAAGTATTTATCATTAATATAACAATATAAGATGGCCTGATATCCTATGAAATAATGTTTCTTTTTGCTTTTAGCTGTACAATAATACTAACTTTGCCAAGTCCTTTCTTTGTTTCTCTGAGTTGTACCTAAGAGTCATAATTTCATTTAATTACAACATTATTGTTTTAGCTTCATTTCTAGTGAGAACCTTATTAATATAAAATTATTAATATGTAGTTGATATGATTGATTTCTTCTAGTTTTATATATATATAGTAGAATATATATATATATATATAATATCGTTGGGCAGCTATGTCTAATTTAAAGTACCAATAGCCAGTTTAAAGTTCATTCTTGTTTACATTCTTTAATTTTTGTATGAAATTAGTATAATCACTTTTTATTATGAACTACTCTATCAGTGTCTCATCAGTTGCTTAATTAAACAGATAATGTTGGAGTTGTTTAAATTGAATATCATTTCCTTTTATTTTTTATTCTTTCTTTAAATTTTGTATTAATTTTCATGCTTGATTTACTAAGCTAGTGGTTTAGCTGTGCACAGAAAGTTATTTCAGTAAGAACTCTCAATTGGGCAGTGAAATGTTTCTTGTTTATGCAAATATAATCAGTGTCATTGGGGGGGGGGAGTTGGTATACAACATATCCAGTAGCTTCAAATTTTAGTCCTCATTTATTCTTTACTCCTGATCCATATATAGCAACATATATTTTACTATGCTTACCTATTTTCATCTTTGTATTGAAATCTGAGTATCAACATATGCGTTGATTTTATTTTACAGGTAGGGGGTCTTAAATTTTTTTTTCTGGATTCATTATTTCTTCATCTTCTGCAACACATATGGGTGTATAAGGTAGACTCATTTTCATGTCTTTTTGTAAATATTGTATTATTTTGTAGTTATAATAATGTGTGTAATAAATAAATACAAATAATAAATTTGTATAAATATATTGTAATGATTTTAAATATTCAACATGAACATTATGATACAACATAACCTGATGGCCAATGAAATACAGCTTCATGTTGACTTGGGTTCATAATAAAACTAAACTTGATTATCCTGGAGAACATGTTAACCACACTTCCGTTTCAACACAACTTACTTTATTGTATTGATTTTATATATAGTGAGAATGTCACAACTCATATATTTCAATTATTTAATAATGTTGGTTATTGGTTTTCCATTTATTTGTTGTTAAACAACTATTTAATTTCTAATATATCAGGATTTAGCATTTAAAGATGGCCTAAAACCTTTGTGATATCTAGTAAACTTTGTCCCATTTTCTAATACTCTGCCACTGTGACTATTGAAGTAGGAGGGCCACACAAGCCTGAGAGTCATTTTACATTTTTCTTTGTTCCATGGGTTGCTTTGGCCAAATAATTCATAACCACACAACCAAATTCTTTCAAAGCTGAGCTCAAAGGTTACCTCCTATATGGACTTAACTGATTCCCCCCCCCCAGTTGCAAATACTATCCTCACTCTCAGTCCCATTTCTTTTTATTCATATATACATGTATGTATTATTCCACCCCAAACAAAGAAATAGCCCCTTGAGTGCAGAGACTATTTCATTTTTTTCCCCATAGACCAGCATCTATCATAGTATCTGAAAGTGCTGAAGAAATGCTTGGAGAATGAATAGATGGATGGATATGTGTGTGTATTCAAAATGAAATTGAAGTGGGGAAAGCAGAATCAGATAAGAAATGTTAGCCATAGGGGCAGACCCCTAGGCAGAGATAGCCTGTATAGTAACCTTGCCTAAACTAATCTTCTCCCACCACTTTAAATTTTTTTTTTTTTTGGTATTTTGCTTTATTACTTCACCTGCCATTCCATGAATTAAACTTTAATTTGGAATCTAATTCTTTCTTTACAGAATGAAAATTGAACTATGAGAATTATGAAGCCACTCAACCTGATTGTGCACCCCAAATTCCTTTTCTCTGAATTCCTATCTGAGATATCTGCACTAAGGAATGAGGAGTTTGGTTGGGAGGAGTCTGTTAATTTTCTTTTTTTGGGGTGGGGCTGCTAGACAATGGAGTTAAATAACTTGCCCAGGGTCACAAAGCTAGTAAGTGTTATGTGTCTGAGGCCAGATTTGAAGTCAGGTCCTCCTGAATCCAGCGCCAGTGCTCTATCCACTGCACCACCTACCTGTCCCAGGATTCTGTTAATTTTGAAATATAGAGCACTTTGTACAAAGAAAAAGATGGGTCTGGGTGAAATATCACAGGATATTAAGAGACCCCTTGGTACTTGAGTATCTTTTGAAAGGGAAGGGAGATAGAACTGCTAAGTGGGAGAATACCAAAAATAAGCAAACTTCCTGTTTTAAAATTTCTTGTAGGGATGGCTCTAAATACAGGAAAAAAACAAAGACATTTCATTCATGCTTTTCCTTTCAGCATATAATGGGTTCCTGCTTCTAAATACCAGAACTCAGGCTAGCCCTATTAATAACGGTAGTTCAACTGCATTATGAGTTAAATAAGCTAACTTGGAAACCTAAATACCATTTATAATGTTGCTTTTATGAGAAAAATATTCTGAATTCCAAGCAACTAAAAGAAATGAGGAATAGAACCTACTTATAAATTGTATATTGCCTTTATTTTTCATGTATGTGGGTTTTGGTACATTGACATTAGATTCCCCTAGGTAATTGTAAACTAATTTCTCACCAACTAAAATGTACCTATGTACTCAATAGTTGGAAATCTAAGGAGGGTGATTCAATTAAGTTTTCCCAGGATAGTATTTTATAAATTAATATTTTATGTTACACTGAGACTCAACAGTATCTTTTGACTTTTTAAAATTAAGCAGTGACCAAGGAGGTCACAAGCAGAAGTATGTGATAGACAGGAGAGAATTAAAAAAAAAAGGTGGGGGGAAGGGAAACATCATTATCATTATTACCATTATAAATGATAACCATAATATGTAGACAGCTGTTTGTTGTCATAAGATTAATAAAAAAGCACTTTATGGAATTTTATTTGAATTAAAATGCGACCATATAATTGCAACAAATGTTCAATACTATTAGATATTTTTGCTGTTCAATTGTTCAGTCATGTCAGACTCTTTGTGACCCCATGGACCATTGCACGCCAGGCCCTTTTATCCTCCAATATCTCTCAAAGTCTTTCTAGATTCATGTTCCTTGTTTCCTTGATACTACCTATCCATCTGCTGTCCCTTTTTTTCTTTTGCTTTCAATATTTCAATGTTTTCAATAAACATTTATTAAGTGTCTAATATGTGCAGAAGTTACATACCTGTACAATACCTTCCTCCCTTACTGGGAAGATAGTTTATTTTGAAAAGACTTGACTTTTGTCCTTCAGAAATCAATGAGAATATTAAAGGTTAGGTGAAAATGAAAGAAAAAAAAGGACATGTTTTTGAGAATGCTCACCAATTACTATTTAAATAGCTCACTTTGATAGTCACTCAGTAAGAATGTGTGTGTATGTGTGAGTGTTTGCATCCCAATAGGTTTTTGATCTGGACAAATTTTACCATTTGTTTTCCAAACTCTTCATTTTAAAATAAACTGAGCCCTAGAGCTTCAGAAACTTGACCAAGCTTATAATCTACCACGTGGCAGAGTTGTGATTTGACCTCATGTCTTCTCACAACAAATATAGTTCTCTTTTTACTATAGATACTTGGGTCTACTTTCTACATCCTACAGAAAATCACCCAGGTCTGCACACGGAAACACATTGTGGTAAATATTTACTGACGTGCATTTAATTAAACATAAATTACTATGGATTTCCCTACTCTACATACTGTAGAACCACGGTTTAAGGTACAAAGTTCATCTTTGCCTACAAAGAGAAATCAAGGTCAAAATAAATTGGATGTCATTTGTGCTCTTCCCTCTCAATGTGGTACCAGATCAAACCACTATTGAAAACTTCTTCACAGACCTACTTTTTGAGTCCAGAAAGTCATAAAAATTATCCAGACATCACAGTTTGCCATCCTATAATGCTTTTGTGAATGAAGGGCAACTGAAAGAGTGCCAGGGGGAAATAAGTTTAATTTTCAAGGTGATTAACACACACACACACACACACACACACACACACACACACACAAATGCTAGATACACACATTAATTTTACATTCCCCTCAATAAAGACAACAACAATCCTATCACTCAGGAAATGTGATTCCCTTTTATCCAACAGTCTTCAAGCTCCATGTTTCACTATTGTGGCTCCTTTTCACAGGATCAGAGATTTAAAAGTGGGCAGGACAATGGGAGCTCATTTTATAGATGGGAACTAGTGCATGAGGAAATTAAGTGACTTCCTCAAGGTAGCCCTTTTAATAAGTGATGAAAGTAAGATTAAAGTGAGGTTCTCTAACTCCAAATCCAGCATGTTTTCTACTGTATGGACCATGCTCCCTCTAGATCAATGATCCCATGATCCTTCAGTGAAGTTAACCAGTAATTCAAATTTGAACTTGATATCACTGGTATAATAACCTGTGTGGGGTGATGGTGTGGAAGGTCAGTAGGCCAGTCAATAAACATGTATTAAAAACCAACTATGTATGAGGCACTGTACTACACACAGGGAAATTATAGATACAGTATAATTTCCTCGGACATGAATATACTCCAAGCTCAATACTTCTCCGGGGATGATGGCTCTGCCTATAAAATCTTATTTGTCATTTTGAGAGATTTGAAAACATAGTCTCTGGCCTAAAGAAAAGATTTGACAGATCATACCTTTAAGTTGATCTAAATGGCAGGTGTATGCTTTCTTTAAAAAATCATGATGATGGATGGGAGGTGGGAAGGTTTACCTTTTTGCCTACTGAATTATACTGTATATGTACCTTTCTATGGTATCTGTCATAGCACAGCCTTAACTTCCAAAAGATTGAAGCAATTATAGATACTGTGCATGTACCATACATATTTGCAGTTAACATTTAATATTGCTGATGATGATTTGTACAATTTTTGACTGGCATACATGTTAAGCTAAAATTGACCCTGCCTGCTTAAGTTCCTGACAACCACAGCTCTGGTGTAAAGATTGCTTTCACAGGGGGCCTTGGCACCATGCCCAGTCCTTAGTCCTATCAAAAACTGCTCTTGCTGCTGCTCACAGAAGGCTTTTAGTAGCCTCAAAATCTGGGAGAAAGCTGTCAATTCACAACTATGGTCTTACATCATGAGGCTGGGTGGCATGAGGGAACTGAAAGCTGTTCTGTGTCAAAGGCTACCTAGATGGATTTAACATCTCAGTTCCTAAACTAAATGGGTTTACTTTTAAAAAATTGTTATTACATGTTGCTTAATTGGAATTATTTCGAGGTGCCTGAGGGATTGCCATTTCTAATCAAGATACAAAGTAATTAGCAAGTAACTATCTAGTGGAAAAAAGTTTCAAAGAACCTCTGGCAGTGTTTATCTGTGATAATTTTAATGTCTTTCAGTAGCTTTCTTGTTTAAATAGCAAGAATGGAACTATATTTGATATATAGGCTATGCAAGATCTTCAAGTTCCTGGCTCATTCTCTCTCCCTCTATCTCTCCCTGTGTCTCTGTCTATCTGTCTGTCTCTCTCACTCCCTTTCTAACATTAAAAAGACAAACAAAGATACAGAATGGAGAGACTATATTCAAAGGGTGAAACTGACACCATAGTTACACTAGCTCAGATATGCCAGTCATTTTTAAACCCCAAATAGTCAAAATATCAAAATTATTTTTAGGACAACATTAATGAACAATACAGTGAGAGAAATGGGCAGAATTATTGTTATTGTTGAGTTGTGTAGGTATGTCCAACTCTTTGTGACCACGTGGACCATAGTGCCCATGAGGTTTTCTTGGGAAAGATATTAGAATGGTTTGCCATTTCTGTGTCTAGTGAATTAAGGCAAATAAAGGTTAAGTGACTTGCCCAGGGTCACATAGCTAGTAAATGTCTGAGGCTGGATTTGAAGTCAGGTCTTCCTGGCTTCAGGCTCAGTGCTCTATCCACTGAGCCACCTAGCTGCCTCTGGGCAGAGTAAGTGGTTCAATTCAAAATCTGAAGCTGAAATATCCAGCCAATTTAAATCTATCTACAACAGTTATAGGGTGTCTATTCTGATATATATATGTGTATGTATATATGTATGTGTGTGTGTGTGTGTGTGTGTGTGTGTGTGTGTGTGTGTGTGTGTATGCAAGTCACTGGCCATTAGAAACTTAAATGTAAACAAAGAAGTAGGCATTGCATATGGTAATAAAACAATGGTTTTGATTACTTCAAAATACGCTAATTGTTATTCAAGTCAATGCTGTCTTTAAACAAAAAAGATAATTCAACTGACTCCTTAAGCCACCCACAAAATCCAATACTAAACCATCATAAGTCAATTGACATATGTTGAGAGTTTCTCAAACATGGATTTTGGGAAAACACATTTTTAGTTAGGTCAGGGAGGTTATACACTCCCTGGTTTCATTGGTTTAGGCAACTTCTGGTGAGGCAATTTCCTCTGCCAATTTATACTGGCAACTCATCAGTATGTTAAAGTGTTTTCCTTATAGTGTTAATTGGAACATCAATAAGTTAAAAAGTTAAGTGAATACACATCATCATACTACCAGGTTAGCTGGACTTTAACCTGGGTCTTATTATGGGTCTCTTCTTTGAAATTTAATGTTCATTAATGAATTTTTCCTCTTTCAAAAGTTGACTTCTTGACCCACCCTAGCCCCACTAATTCCTGGGAAGAAAGGTATAAAAATCAAGAAAAAAAGTCAGAGTAAAGATCTGTAACAATAACCATGCTACTTGTTTGTATTGTCATCCTCTTCCTCATACTAACCATCTTCTTTTTCTTCTTCTTTTTCTGGTGTCAATTGCTTTATTCTTTAATATAAATTTTTGACAAGATTTTGAATTCCAAAATTTTCTCCCTCACTTCTTCTCCACCTTCCTCCCTAAGACAGTAAGCAATTTGATATAGTTTATATATGTGCAATCATATAAGCCATATTTCCATATTAGTCATGTTGTGAAGAAAAAGCAGAACAAAAGGGAAAAAATTCTATAAAATAAACAAAGTGAAAATAGTAAGCTTCAATCTGCATTCAGATGTTATCAGTTCTTTTCTCTGGATGTGGATAGCATTTTCCATCATGAGTGTCTTAGAATTGTTTTGTACTATCGTATTACTAAGAAGAGCTAAGTCAATCACAGTTGATCACTGAATAATGTTGCTGTTACTGTATACAATGTTTTCCTGGTTCTGCTCACTTCACTCAGCATCAGTTCATGCAAGTTTTTCCAGGATTTTCTGAAATCCACCTGCTTATTTTTTTAAAGAACAATAGTATCCATTATATTCATATACCACAACTTGTTCAGCCATTCCCCAATTGATGAACATCCCCTCAATTTCAAATTCTTTGCAACCACTAGAAGAGCTGCTCTAAATATTTTTGCAGATTTAGGTCTTTTCCCCTTTTTTTGATCTCTTTGAGATATAGACCTAGTGGTATTGCTCAAACAAAGGGTATGCATAGTTTGATTGCCCTTTGGTCATACTTCCAAATTGCTCTCCACACCGGTTGGATCGGTTCACAACTCCTCCAACAGTGAATTGGTGTTCCAATTTTCTCACATCTTTTCCAACATTTATCATTTTCCTTTTCTGTCATATTGATCAAACTGGTTAGTTGTGAGATGGCATTTCAGAGCTGTTTTAATTTGCATTTATCTAATCAATAAAGATTTAGAGCATTTTTTTACATATGACTATACATAGCTTAGATTTCTTCATCTGATAACTGCCTGTGACTATCCTTTGACCATTTATTAATTGACTTATGGTATGGCTTACATTCTTACAATTTTGATTTCATTTTCTATATATTTGAGAAATGAGGCCTTTATGAGAGACACTTGCTGTAAAAATTGTTCCCCATCTTTCTGCTTTCCTGCTAATCTTCCATTGGTTTTGTTTGTACAAAAACTTTTAAAATTTAATATAAGGAATAGCAAGTTGTGCATAGTAGACTTGCAATTTCATGTACAATCATCTTTTTTATTGTAGTAAGTTACAGAAATGCTTGTTTTATTCCATAAACTAAAAATAAAATTTGAAAATAAATAAACTTAATATAATCAAAATTATCCATTTTGCATCTCATAATTCTCTCTCTTATTTTGTAAAAAATTCTTCTCTTCTCCATAGATCTGAGAGGTAAACTATTCCTTGCTCTCCTTATTTCCTTATGGTATCCCCTTTTTTTTTAATCTAAATCATGTACTCATTTTGATCTAATCTTCTTACCATCTTCTTTGATGGGATTCTGATAAAATTGGTGTAGGCATAAATTACTAACCTACTATTGTTACTTATTACTTAATATTTAGGGACCCTTGTGCAGGTGGAGAAAATAACTGGAATTTTTGTGGTTAAATAAAATATTAGAATGTAAGTTTATGCTCTGTAGATTCACTGAAAGCATCCTTGGAACAATTCCAGAAATAGATAGGACAACGGGAGTGATGAACAATTTATTCTGTTCCTGCATGACTTTATTCATCTCTCTTAGGTATCTATATTTTGAAAGCTTTGTATGAAAGCCTTTTTTTTTTAATGTAGCTTGGAAATTATGGGTTTTATTAATATATTAAGTGATTTCTATTGTGATTCTTTCCAAATTTGTTGTGTTCCATTTTACAGTTCTGCAAGTATACCTTAAGATCAGTAATTGATTAGCATTAATTGCTTTAAATGTGTTCTTCAAGTGTAGTTTTGATTTTTGAATGACAGTAGGATTCAAAATGCATCCAGTTCCACAGTCACAGATGTCTGCCTCTGATGTATTTATTTCCTGATATATATTTCCTAGGGACATCAAGATATATGTAAGTATTGCCTTCATCTATTATTTCAGTATGACCTCCAGATTCACACTTAAAGTTTTAAGTATTTTTTCCTTTCCAAACATTAAAGAATTTACATTTGTCAAATCCAAATGATATGTTGTTCTCATTGAACAAAGAGTTTCTAAGGTGAAGGAGCTACTTAGTGTGATTTTTTGGTGGACTCAAATAGCTTGATGTTATTCATGTAAATGAAATTATTAATATGGTTTTTTTTAAATGAAAAAGCTTCTTTGATTCAGATACTCTACTTAGTTCTACTTGAGAGAGACAGTAATGGGTTTTTAGGATAAGCAAAACCATAATGTGCTTTAACTATCTCCCTTAAAATCTGTTACATTTTATGTGAATTATTCTTGATGTTATAGTTCTGGAAATATGTTTTAAACAGAGAGCAGTTTTCCATGTCAACATCAAATATTATGGTGTTCTCACATTACCTACAACTATTTTAAATATTTGTTGTCCATGACTAAGCAATAAGAGTAGAAATGAGTCAAAGGCTTTGCATTAAGGAACAAAAGCAATATGAGTTATAGAAGTAAGATAAGAACCATAAGTTTTATGGTTCTTTGGAGGCAGTTGCTCAAGTCAAGTCAACAAACTTCTTAATGACCTGCTATGTAACAAACACTGTGCTAAACTCTAGAGATAAAAAGAAAAGCAAATACAGTCCAAGTTATCAAGAAGCTGAGAATCTAATGGCAGAGACAGCATGTAAATAACCATGTACAAACAAAATTTATGCCAAATAAATTGTGATAACTTCAAAAGGAAAACTGTTTAACAATCACCAAATAAATAACTTTCCTTCTATTGGGATATTTTGGCAGATTGTGTTTCTCAACTATTAAATTATTTTGTCATGTGTATGTGACTTAGCTAATATTTGGTGGGATCACCAGTATTCTTATCTTTATATATAACACCCTCTGTCAAAGGTGGTCGAATTAGTATTTTCTCTGGCAGGATGCTGGCAAAGTTTTATCCTAGTAAGGCATAAGTAATTGTAAAGCACTTGAGGCCATAACTATTATTCTTATATAACCTTACTGAAATCCAGGTTTTCAGTCAAGCTAGAGTTTCAATTACTTCTATCGATGTAGCTCTTCTCATATTCATCATATTAATGAAACATAAAGTTTTGGTTTCTAATTTGACCAAACTTACATTTTCTTCATGTTGTACTTGTAGCCATGCAAATGATCAGATATTTTATGTATTCCTTTCTACTTATTTCTTTATGTTATCCTTAATTGAATAATATAGTAATTGTGTTTTCTATTATGTGTATATCTATGACATTGATGGAATGTTCAATTATTGTCCTGCAGCTCCATAGTTCTTTTAAAACTCTTGGTAGACTGTGAGGGTTCAATATGTAACATTTATTCAAAACAATATTCTTTAAACTTTAAAGGATCAATATTATGTTCGGGCATTTGTAAGCAATAGTTCTGATTGTAAAGATACTCTTGTTCATGTACAGTTTATTCATTAAGCTTTCAAGGATATTTGGGGGAAGGAATTATTTTTATCATAGATTTTGTCATCTATAAGCTTAAAGAGTCCAGCAAACTACTGTTGTTTATAAACAAAACAACAACAACAACAACAAATTTCTGGTTGTCTGATCATAATTTTCTAGGAATCTGGTACTGATTTTTTTTAATTTTAAATGATATGCTTTGTATTTCCAACATGTGATTACATATTCTGCATTAATCAATAAATCCAATTTTAAATATGAACTCTCAATAATTTCTAATGGCAATGACCTTTTCCTGAATCTAGATCCTTCCATTTCCAAAAAATAAAATAAAAAAGTCACTTCTCAACTATTTATTAGGTGCTTCTTAAGCTTACCAACTGTTAGCCATGTTCATGTGTATGTTGCCCATGAGGAGCTTCTTGATTCACTTCTCAGATCTGAGCCATTTCATGGACTCTATCCACAGATAAACTATTTGTTAAATGTGAAAACAAATCCAGTGGTTAATATGTGGTCTACCTTTATTTTTGTTTTAAGAATTTATAGCTTTTTTCCCAAAAATATTTCTCTGTTTCTCCAGATTTTAAATGTCTTCTCTTTGTCTATGTGTACTCATAATATTTAATGTTTTCTGTCCTCTTTTCAACAGCAAAAAGTTAATTTTTCTATAACTTCCTTGCAGAGGTGAGTACTGTATTTCATTATTTTTTTTTATATTTCTTGGGCACCTTCTAGATCCATTGTCTATTTTATTTTTCTGAAAAAAAATATACCTCAAAACTTGTGTTATCTAGGTGTTAATTACTGTAAATGTACTCTTCCCATTGAGCTTGGACTTCAGGATGCCAAACACTTAATATATGTAGCATCAACGTTCTTCTGGATGATTTTATTCTGGATGTATCTTGCCTGGCAATGGCCATGGTATTTTTTAAATATTGCTTACACCAATTGTTTCCATTTGTGATTATTACTATTATCACTTTTCTCATCGCCATCCATTAGTTCCTAGGATGTTCCAATCCTGTTATAATTATTTTATATTTAAGATTAGGACATTCACCTATGCACTGTATGTTCATGAAAGCATTCTTAGTTCAACACAAGTAACGGACAAGACAGCAGGTTAATATGTACCTCCTATTCCTACATGATTTTGAACTCCCCTGCTAGATGTCTAGATTTTGAAAGACCTTTATTCAATGTAATTTGAAGATGATGAATTTTTAGTAATGTACAAACTATTAAATATTTTGAACTTTTCTCTTAATGGGAAATTCATGGAATTGGAGGGAGTAGGTGAGGCTCCTAGGAGAAAGTAGCACATTGAACATCTTTGAGAATATCTCTAGTTATTCAATTCAGTGCTCTCAGTTTTATTATGATTTTTATTACCTCTGTTATTATTATAACATAAATTTACATACCACTTTAAAATTTTCAAAATATTTTACATGTATTTTCACATTGGAAATTAAATATAGACAGTTGGCCTATTGATGCCTTATTTAATATATATGTCAAGAATGCCCATTTGCTCATGAAATCCAAATCCATGACTTATATTTATGCAGCTCTGTCCTCTGTCTACAAAGAATAAGATACATTATTCTCTCTCTAGGAACTTATGATTTAAATGAAGTGACAGATTTCACATACAGGGAATGATTAAAAAAATATAGCACAAAATAAAACACCCAGGTAAATAAGTATATTGTCTTGAGAAAACAGTGGAGTTAGAGCCTAAATACCTAGATTCAAATGGCCATTGTTACTTTCTGACTCTGTGAACTTAGACAAGTCACTTAACTTCTTATTTTCCTCATCTCTAAAATGAAGAAATTATAATAGCTCATCCTCAAGGTCCAGGTCTAACATTCTGACTGCATATAACAAATGTCACAGGCAGAGATCCAGTCAGTCACAGCAGTCAGAGAAATTTTCATAAGAGGGGATCAGATGGACTTGAAGAGGAAGGCCTTAAGAAACATAGGGTTTGATCAGTGAGGAGGAGGACAGTTTTGACTTGAAAGTCTGTATTGGTGCTTCCATGTGAAACTTACATTGACAGCCCTAAGCAAATCTCTAAGTCCATTGAGAACCACTAAAGGAATATGAATTCTTTCTCAGCTGAATCCAACCATAGCTTAGGAGGTCAACTCTCAGTCTTCAGGATACTAAACTAGAAGATCTTGGGCAGTTACATACTGTTTTGTGTTGTGTCAGCAAACATGTTTCCCCCCATTTGCATACATCTTTGGCAAAGCACAGACGTAGCCATAGAAGGTTAAAATGATCTTCTAACAAATCCAACTTATACCTGGGGAACTTATGACTCACCTGGCAGTAGCAAGGGCATTATTTTCTTCTTCTTCCTTACTACCATGCTGGGATCAAATCCAAAGGTGGTCCTTCTGAAAATCTGTTACTTAAACAATATTCAAATCTAGATTCCATTCCTTACCTTTTTAATCAGAAAATTTCATTTGTATACACACACACACACACACACACACACAGACACATATACATACATATATATGTATGTATGTATATAGTGTGTATGCATATCAGAGGAAGGGGGGCAAAGCATCATCTTTTCTAGTGTATTTTTCCCTGACAGAATTTCAGATACTTATTTTTTTAAATAGTATTTTATTTTTCCAATTACATGTAAAGACAATTTTAATATTAATTTTAAAATGCAATTTTGAATTCCAAACGTTCTCCCTCTCTCTCCTCTCCCTCCTCCCTAAGGTGGTAAACAATTCGATAATGGTTACACATGTTCAGCTACTTATTTAAAGGCAAGGTACTATAGTGGATAGAGTATTGGACTCCAATTAGAAAGATGTGCCTTAGAATCTCATTTCACTAGCTCTATAATTTTGTGCAAGTGACCTAACATCCCTGGCTATCTATTTCCTCATCTATAAGAAGAATGGATCTCTAAGGTCCCTTCCACATCCAAATCTGAGATCCTGTGATTCCTGGTCAATATTTATATGGATCAAAAGACCATGAAATCAAGAGAAAATATTAGTAATAATAATTGTTGGTTCTTATGTCATACATTCTTATTTACAAAGTGCTTTTCTGTTGTTCAGTCATTTTCAGTCATGTCAGATTCTTAATGACCTTATTTAGGGTTTGCTAAAAACAAACAAACAAACCCCCCAAAAAAACAACACTCGAGTAGTTTGCCATTTGCTTCTCCAGTTTATTTTACAGATGAAAAAACTAAGACAGAGTCAAGTGACTTGCCCAGGGTCATAAAGCTGGTAAATATCTGAGGCCATATTTGAACTCAGAAAGACTTGTGTTCCTGACTCTGAGCCTGGCACTCTATCCACTGCAGCACTTAGCTTCTCTACAAAGTGTTTCAAGACATATCAATTAGGGAACAGTTGAACAAGTTGTAAAACATGATTGTGATAGAATCCTATAATGATCTAAGGAATGACAAAGGCAATGGTTTCAGAAATTAAAAAAAAAAACATAGAAAGACATAATAAGCCAACACATAGTGAAGTAAGCAGAACTAAGAGATCATTATACACAGTAACAGCAATATTGTAGTGATCAACTGTGAAAAACTTAGCTACTCTGATGAATACAATGATTCAAGACAATTTCCAAAGACTCATGACGAAAAATGCTATCTACCTCAAGAGAGAGAACTGATGAACCTTGAGTACAAATTAAAGTATAGCTTTCTCACTTTACTTTTCCTGCTTTTTGTAATATGGCTAATATGGAGACATGTATTGCATGATTTTACATGTATAACTGATATCATATTGCTTGCCTTCTCAGTAGGGAGGGGAGGAAAAAAAGGAAAGAAAAGAATTTGGAATTCAAAATTTTTTTTAAATGTTAAAAATAAATAAATAATATACACATGTATATTTTTAAAATGTATTTTTAAAATGCTTTAGATAGCTCACATCTTTTAAGTCACACATAGTAAGAAAGGCAGGTATTACTAATTTCATTTTGTAGATAAAGGATCTGAAGTTTAAAAAGTGCAAGGACCTTGCCCAAGGTTAAATAGATAGTCAACAGTAAAGTTGTGGGTCAGGGCTAGAGCCTGCCAGTCTGCTGCTCCTTCAACTAACCAAGACAGATTTCCACAGTGGTAGTTTCTGATGTAGTTGGTTAAAGTATATATTTTTATAACATATTAAGATGGGACTAATTCTAGTAATAAACATGAAAAAATAATGTATTTTTGGTTGAACTCACTTAAACCTCCACTCCTGATGGCTTAAAGGGATTTTATAAAGATTATGTTCTTTATTCTTACAAATCCTTGGGAAGCAGGCATGCAGTTATAAAGTATGTGGTTGCTACTTTTAAAAAAAAGTCTATTGGGCGGGTAATTTTCTCTGTAACTATTAATAAAAATGACCACAGTTCATTTGAAAAGGCAATAAGCACAGCCAGGGCTACCTGCTAATTTCAGAGGCTATAAATGGAAGTTATTTGGTACAGACTCACTGGTTCAAAAAAGAAATAACTAAATGTGTAATGGCAGACAACACATTTGATCCTCAAGAACTGAAAAAGGAGATCAAACATGAAATCTACAAAGTAGTGCTAAAGTAAACATAAACACAATAAGCTCATGCAGAAGAGAAGATAGCTAATGAATAATTGATGAAGTCCTTCTTGAAAACCATTGAAGTATGCTAGCCTGGGACAGTTAAAAGTACCCAGATGAAACAGGCCAAGAGGTCAGATGATCTAAATATGTACCCATCCTCAGAGATTAAAGATCAGATTAGCCTACAAGAGAAATGTTTCTGAAGCAGGAGATATTGACTGTGTAAACTTTTAAAATCTACTGGTGTATGGATCATTAATGCACCAATCTCCTCAGATTAATGACAAAGGATAAAAGATGCTACACTGATATGCCAACAGTCAGAAAAATTCAGAGGCTGCAATGAGAGAAGAGAAGGCAGAAACTACAGAGCAAAAAAAATGGCAGTCAGAGTCAAAGTCTAACTGTTAACACCATGAAGAAATCATAGAAAACCACTTTCCTTTAACAAAGGACAAATGCCCTGAAGGGGAGCCAAGAGCTTGCCACTGGAGAATTTACTTGACATCATTAACTTGTAAATTCGAATTGAACAAAAAGGTAGGGAGTTAGAAAAATGTAGCCAAGCAGTCTGATTAGGCAGGATGTAAAACAGATATTTCACATTTCAACAAGGTAAGGGCTTTGAAAAGTATTTTGTTTTGTTTTGTTTTGTTTTTTTCTTTCCTTAAGAAAACCAAATAGGACAACTCATTTATATGGTCCATGGAATGGAATTTTTCACCTAAGGCTTATCTCTTTGAAAACCAAAATTCTTTTTTCTTTACATTTTAAAACCATTTTAGTTGCCTCTCTCTTCTCTCTCTCTCTCTCTCTCTCTCTCTCTCTCTCTCTCTCTCTCTCTCTCTCTCTCTCTCTCTCTTCCTCTCTCTCTCTCTCTCTCTCTCTTCCTCTCTCTCTCTCTCTAACTACCTTGGGACAAATGAAGAACTTCATCAAAGGGCAGGGGTGATATATGTATCATGAAGAATTTATCATACCAAAAAATCCCTGGGTAGAGCATGTATTAGAACATGATGGGCCATAGATGGATAGTACAGTGAACTTATTAGATCCTATGGGACCACAAATGACCATTTGGGAGACTGAAAAATTGTTGACTTGAGTCAAAGGTCTGTCTACTTAGACAAAGATTGAAATTCAAACACAACCTTGTCATTTCTGGTATTTAATGGCTCTCCAACAGTACTGTATAGGAAAAAGTTCTGGATTTGAAGACAAAAGACATGGCTTTTAATCCTAGATCTCCAAATTAGATCTGCATGACCTTAACCTCTCTAGTTTGTAGCTTCAACAAGCATAAAAATGAAGTGCATGGAATAGATGATTTCTGAGGTCTTTTCTAACTGTAGCCATCCTATGTATTTGTATAATGATAAAAGACAACAGATTTAATTGTAACAAATGTTTTAATCTATACTTCTCTGCTCTCTGAACCATAAAGTATCTATTGTAATTTCACCTTTTCCTGATGACGCAGTATCATCATTAGAAACACCCATTCTTCTCTGTGCAAAACAAAATTTGTCTTAATGTTTATTTTTCTGTCTCCTTCAATTCAAAATTGTCTACTGTAATTTCCTTCTTCTGTTTCACATCTAATAATCAGAAACATCTACTTTGCATCATCTCTCAATATGCCCCCTTTTTTCCTCTGAAGCTTCTACTGTCTTAATTCAGGTCCTCATTGCCTTATTCCTCTACTATTTCAGTAGCCTTCTGGTTAGCCTCACTGACTCAAGGTTGTCTCCCTTCAGTCTGTTTTCCATCTAGCAATCAGAGTGATCTTTCTAAAGCTCAGTTTTGACTATATCATTTCCCTATTCAATCAACTCTAGTGGCTTCCTATTGCCTCCAGGATCAAATATAAATCTATTGGGCTTTTAAAGCTCTGTCTACCTTTCCGGACATTTTACACATTCTTCCCATCCACATTATCTATGTTCCTCTGACTCTGACCTACTTACCTTTCATTGCTGAGGACCATTCTTCTGTAGACTGTGTATATTTTCACTAGCCGTCCCTCATGCCTTCAATTATCTCCTCCCTAACTTCCTGTTTTCTCCACCTTCTTTCAAGTATCTGACTTACATTCTTCAAGAAGTCTTTGCCAATTCTCCTTAATATTGGTGCTTTGTCTCTCATTTCTAGTTTTTCAGTATTTTTATAGTCATTTTTATGTTGCCTTCCTACATTAGATTGTGAACTTCTCAAGGGCCAGAACAGTTTCTGCCTTCTTCTTATTCCCAGAATTTAGCACAGTGCCTAGCCCATCCTAGGATCTTACTAAATGCTTACTGATTTGACTTTATACCCACATTCACTCTGGCACCAGACACACCCACACACCCATATAACCACTCATCTCTACCTCTATTTTTTGTGGGTTGTAAACCTGGAAAAAATACTTCTTAGAATTGTATACAAAACAGTTGTACATAGACTGAACAAGAAGTGAACTACAAGTAATGTTTTAAGTCATGAACTTTGTGACATCTAATATGGTTTTGTAGGGGCCTTCTTTTCTTACTCATAGATTCATGCTCACCTTTATTCCCAATAGTTGAGTATATCTGTCCTCTAGAATGTTATAGTGAGACACTGAATGATATCTGCATAACTGAGGTGATATGTTATTTGAATAGTATATTATATACAATTAATATGAACATTTTGATGCTTGACACTGGTGACTATAAATTCAATTTATATTTTTCCCACAGTAATATAATATAGGTCTTTGGAGTTTTAAGGTGAACAGAATCATGAATGCTTCAGTCATTAGTTCCTTAATTAAAAGAAATAAATGCTTTGTCCAGGTCCTTCTTTCCCCTTAGGAATATGGGAATAAGATAAGATCTTATGAGATCTTTATAAGATCATTATGCTACTGAAAGACACATTCTAGTGATACCTAATTTTGGTATTGAGAAAGCAACAGGAGTCCTCTGCTCAGTAAAGTTTCCTATAGAAGATTAAAGGCACACCATGTTTCCCAAGTACATCTTGTCATTGCTTCACTCATTTATAGGAATTGCCATCCTGTTGATAATTCATGGATGGATAATACCTAGCTACAAAGTGATCAATCTATCAACTACTTAATCATCAACATCTCCAAGTGATTGAAAAGCAGAAGAAATCATGGGTGTTATTTTAGTTTAGATGACACTTAAAGTCAGCAGAAAACATCGAAACCAGATCATTTCAGATTTTGATAGGGTTAAAGGTATGCTGTTTCCACCACTTATATTTCCCCCCTTTCACCATTGTTCATGTGTTCTTTCAAGAACGACCTCCTAAATAAATTTTGAAGTGATATGAACATTGTATGTAATTTTGCTAAACCAAACTTATGTACTCTGTATTTCCTAAAACAGATATTTAGTTATTCAGGTTAGGTAATAATCAGTAGACCAGTTAGGATTATAATACAGTTATCCCTTCCATATCATGGGGGTTAGTGGTGTGGAACTCCTGTGATATAGAAAATCCTGGTAAAATTTTTTGGTCATCCCTTCACACCAGAGAAGAAGTATGAATTATTATGGCATTAAAAGACAAAACATGTTGATATTATATAATTGTATACATATATTTTATGTCTTTCTGATTTTAAACTTGTCTTATGTCATCTGCTAGCCTTCACACATCATGTATAATTTCTGCATAAATCCACCCAAAATTCCCATTTAATTTCTCATGCCTGCCCATGATATATCAAAACCATGATGGAGAAATTTGTGATATGAAAGGGATAAATGTTTTTGTATTTAAGTGAGTGCTGGAACCAGTTCAAATCAGCTTATTAGTGATTTTTAAAAAATTTTTAGCATAAACATTTACACCTGAATAATCAACAAATGTTACAAAATCAGAACTTGACTTGCTTTGTTGATTGCTCAGACTGAAGACATCCGGTTGTTAAACATTTACTAGTACATTCCTACTTGTACTCTAGACATTTGAGTTATCACAAAATAAGTATTTTGCAGACTATGAAGTGTATAAATAAAAGCTACTATTATGATTAGACATGAGTGGGAAGTTATTAAAATCCAATGGAAAAGGAAGAACCACCCAAAAGGATCCCCAACTGAGATGGAAACCTAATATTTGAATACATTAGTGAAAATCAATACATAGCAATGCATTTGCTGTAACGACAGAAGCAGGAATTAAATCAATTAAGAATGTTGTCTCTATGTAAATTAGAAACATCAAGTAAATTGAACTGTCTAAAATGGAAGATTAAAAGAATAATAATGAACTAAAGGAAGCTCGATAAGATCTCCAAAATGTTTGTTCAATTCAAATGTTGAAGAAATGTAGAGAATAGGCATTTTCTTATTAATTATATGTTACATACATATATATACACACATGTACATTATGTATGTGTGTATATATATATATTCATATGTGTGTGTGTGTGTGTGTGTGTGAGAGAGAGAGAGAGAGAGAGAAAGAGAGAGAGAGAGAGAGAGATCTTATCTCATTTCACAGGTGAGGAAAGGATAGCCCCAAGAGGCTAAATGGATGGCTCAAATTACACAAATAGTGGAAAAACTGAGGCTAGAAGCAAGGTCTCCTTACACCCACTCTAATGTTCTTTGTACCAATACATAATGCCCTCTTAAAAATACAGGTACATTTTGGTCAAAGAAACTACGTAAAATAATCCAAGAAATTAACAAAATGCCCTTTTATCTCCCATAGACTTTTGGTGCTGACAGAAAGGATTAAAACACATGAATTCATTCATTCATTCATTCATTTATTCAGTAGATAGGCATTGAAATGTAATATGGAAAACAGCTGTGGATTTCAAAAACAGAAATTTCTTAGAATTCATTTACTCAAACTTCCTACACAAAAAATAGACATATAAAGCATCGTCCCTATTCTGAAAGAGTATACACTCTAATTGAAAAGATATGTATATGTGAAACAAGAGAGTACCAAAATCAATGATGCTGGTAATAAATGATGTGGGAATTTAGAGGACAAATGACCAGTGTGATGTGAGTTGTAGCTGAGGAGAAAAGACCTTGTGGGATAGTTGAAGATAATGCTGAGTGAAAAAGAATGGGTAGACTTCAGGTAGGCACAAAAGAAGTCATGTCATTCTAGCTAAAGAGAGTAATAACAATAGCAATAATAATCAACATTTATATGCTCATTTTTATTTATAAAGTTGATTACTCTCTCAATATTCTGAAGTTGTTCATACCAGTATTTTGTCTTTTTTACAGATGAGGAAACTGAGTCATAAAAGTGAAGTGACTTCATTAGGGTCAGACAAGAATAACACAAAGGCTCAATGGTGCTCAAAATAATATTTCCAAGGGTCAGGAAAAAAGTATTTCCTGTTTGAAGAAAAAGATAAATTTGAGAGAGTGGCAGGAAATAAGGTTAAATAGCTATGTTGAGGGCAGATTTTAGATGTTCTTGGCTGCTAATGTCCAGGTGAGTAGTTCAGACTTTTAGCTCAAATGTGTTGGGAAGTCACTGATTGTTTCTGATTAGGCAAATCACCTGTGTAAGCGTAGCTAAAACCTATATATCTTCTTTCTCTCCTCCGCCTTTATAAAGAAGAGGGTGGTAAGAGAGGAATGTATGATGTATTTTCTAATTCTTTGTGCAAGTTAAGGAGGAGAAGTTGGCTCTACTTCTTCCTGCCACTCCATCATTTTGGTTTTTTTACTCCTGTGATTTCACCAAAAGAGGGAACTCCTGGGCAAGGAAATTGCTTTTACCAACATAAGATTTAACTAGAACACTGAAAATTTACATCACTTAAGTGACATTGAAAGCTTCAGTCCTCTGTTGAAAGAGTGAAAGGTAGGCCACTGTCATGTTAGTGGTAGACAGAGATCCTAGTATAACCTCATGAGGTTTTTATTGAGTGTGGCAGTGGAAAGGGGTGAGGAAATTAAAAAGCTTACTTTAGTCTGTCTTCTTGTGGAATCCCATCTTCACAAAGTGTGTAAACTTGGCAGCCATGGTGCCCTGAATGCAGAACTGGCATAAGAACGAGGAAGTAATAGACTTAACTTCTCTTCTGACACACTGACTCTGCAATCCTGTACAGGTTTTCAGTGCCCCAGACAATTGTCCAAGAGTATAATTTGCAAAGCAGGTTCTTCTTTTTAATTTATATATAGTTATATTATAAGAAGTTCCCAACCCCAAGTTAAAGGACTGCAAAATTCACCATGATAGGGCAAAGCTCCAATTTCTCCTATAGTTCTGGTTATTATGGTTGTTTTGTTTTTCCCCCCCATATTTGGGGGAAAAATAAGGACATTCAAGTCTAAAAACTAGAGATGTGTTCTCCCAACTGCATTGGCCATGTAGTGAAGTGGAGAATTAAATATTTCAAGGTAAAGAAAAATGCTTCAGAGCAAATCGATTAATAAAAATCATTACTTGAAACTTGGATCCAATAAGGAGACTTTCTAGAGAACTTCAGGTAATGTACAGATCCACTTTTAAGGAGAGCTGAAATATATTGTTGTGTTCTAAACCTGAATCTGCTAGTCCTTTATATTACATTGCTGCTTCCAAGCAGAACATTGGAAAATATGAAGCAGAGAGGACTGACTGTCCATTGCTGTGGTTACAGACATGCTTTCACAGTTTCCTATAAGCTTAATGCATAGCCAGGTAACACTACACCTAGCATCTAACAATTGTCATTTATAGTGCTGTAAGTTTTGAGAAGAACTTTACATATATTAATATTTTGACCCAGAAAGAATGCCTAAGTAGAGAAGTAGACTTAGGCATTTGTAGATGACCTTTGGGATCATCTAACACAAAAGGAATTAGAGGTTCAGAGAGGAGATGTGCCATACTCAGAATGATGCAGAATGACTTATAAGGCAACAGAATTACAATTTGACCTACATTAGAAAAAGTGAAACTCCTATCAGGCTGTCCTCAGAGGCTTTACCAACACTACCTGTTTTATAGCTGCCTTTGTGTACACTAGATCCATTTTAGAATCCATTCTTCTCTCTTTGAGACCAATCTGTACACTAATGATTTCCTAAAGCCCAGGTCATATTTCTCCTCTTCTCTGCCAGGTTCCTTGAGCTCTGCAACCCAAAGTTACCTCTTTCTCCTTTAAAATTATTCTCCAGGTATTGTGCTTAATTAAATGGAGATAGAATCACATCAGCATCACTCTCTTAAACAAGAGCCACTTTTCTCTAGTCCCAGGATTTGTGTTCATCATATGTACTTACCATCTATACAACTTTGGGCATGTCTCTTAATCTCTGAACCTCAGTTTCCTCATTTGCAAAATGAAAGGTTTGGGATGGATACATGGTAAGACCTCTTCCAGCTCTAATCTAAGATATCCTATGATCAACTGAAATCCAATTGACTCATATCAGATCACTAGTTTGCTTCTGATGTATCCTCTAGGAAGAGTTTCTTAGAAACTCTGTAGAAACATGTAACAAAAATCTGCTTTCTAAAATCAGAACCAAATGTGAAGATTTAGAGGGAGACCCATCAACTCACAGAACTGGACAATAAAAATCAGAATCCCAGCATGGTAGGTGATCATGCCCACTGAGTTTTACAAGTCTCTATCATATGCTGGATTCATGTCTTGGAAACATTAAAAATCTCTCCATAGTTATTTGCTAGGTCTCTGTCAGATGGGAGTCATCTTCTTCCAATGATAATTTCTTCTTCCTCTATTACTGGATGGCTTATCAACTGATGGCATCTATCTATCCATATCTTCTTTCCTTGTAGTGCAACAAGGTCTATTTTCCTATCATGGTATAGGTTGTCCATCTACAAGAAAAGTCACATCCTCATCACTTACAAATTATCAGTGTTCTTTCTTCTCTATGCTAATTCTTCCACCCTTCCATATTTTGGTAGAAGATGAAATTCCCAGTAGCTGCTTTTTTCCCCGTTGAAGCTCACCTTTCATTCTTTCTAAGAATATTTATTTCTCCTTGATTAATTCTGTTCTTCTTCATAATCTGAAAAGTAAAAATTCTTTCCTCTAGCCTTCTCATATTTTTCTCTCAATTAAATGCTTTCCCTGCCTTTAATCATTTAAACATGATTGTATCTTTGGCTAGGAAAAGCAGCAGGAAAACCAATGATCCTTTCTAAGAAGAAAATTGTACAGCACATATTGTCAAAGAACTGACTTAAAAAAGAGACAAAATTAACTTCTCCCCATGCCCCTTTATACAGGATAAAGTGAGGGTTACTCTCCCAGACCCTAGCTCACTGAGGCTTTAAAAAAGTTTGTTCACATAGCTGCTGATTTAGCAACAGTGGTACTATGGGAATAGCTTGGTGCTTGTATTTGTGTGTCTGTGTGCATATGTGCAAATGTGTCCATATGAGTGTGTATGTATGCCATGTTCTCTTTTATTGGTTGTTATACCCGCCTCTCCATGAAAAAAAAAGGCTTAGTTCAAGGTGGTGCCAAATATAGATTAAATACTTGAAAGGGAACGTCAACTTTCCGAACTTCCAGATTTTTAATTGGCAATTGTACTTAACTCTTTAAGTGACAGATGCTGTCAAGGACAGAGAGACCTTTGCCTCTGGTGCTGTTGTCTGCTTTCACTTTGTTTTAATGTATTTTCTTATCATTGCTTTCAGTTCTTGGCTGCTAGCTTCCCCTACTTAAGGTAGACAGAGAAGAGACAGGGTTTGACTGAAACTGTCATTGATCCACATAAACTCTTTTTTGTTTGGAATCTCTGAGTGTGCCAAAGTTCCCCTGTCAGATGGAGTAGAGGACAGGAAAGTGTCCTCTTCTTGGGGCAAGCATTGCCAAGTACCTCTGCCTCAGAGACACCATTGTTTGTGGCAATGGAATAATTAAAATTATTCCATTAATTTTAATTAAATTAAATTAAAAAAAAAGATTTGCCCTGCCTTCATTCTAGCCAATATTTACTCCAGTATTCAGAGGATTATTTAAAAAATACATTTTTTTTGAAATGTGTCTGCTCATTTTTCATTTTAACATTCTTTTCTTTCACAGTGTAAACAATATGGCAGTCTGCTAAAGCATCCTGACATTATGAAATAAACATATGTACTCCTATTCTACAATAGAGCTTTTAAAAACCAACTTTTTTTTCACAAAGTTTTTTTTTCTTCTTCTAGGACCAGCCACTTTCAGTTTCTTTTCCAAGGTTATAAAAAAAAACTACAACTTGGTTTTGCCTATTATAAATCTCCTTTATTCATCTGATAGTGTTTTAACACCTGCTTTTTATGATTTCTTCTGATGTGATGTATTGTGTTTGTCACTTCTTAAGCTTCATTGAAAAGCAAACAAAAAGAAATGAGTTTCATTTTAAAAAAAATGAAATACAGGATTGGCATTATATTTATCATCACTAATATGTTTATTAATTCCTATCATGTGAGAAAAAGATTAATGGAAGCAGTAGAGAAGCAAATCCAAAGGCAATCACAGATGCCCTTTGCTAGTCATTAATACCTCCTATTACTGCTCAGAATTAGAAAGGTTCAACCAAATTGCATGTAAAGTAGGCAATATTCTTGAGACATTTAAATCTGAAAAAGACATGTGAATAAAAAGGGCTAAAGTTAGAACTTTCTCTCCAATATACAGATAGCTGTAAATAATTGCCTAATCAAAATGATAAAAAGAAAAATGCATTTTGTAATAAAAAAAAGATTTGTAATATCTATTCATGAAATCTTTTGTATTTTTCAATAATGACTGAATCTGGAGTCGAGTTCTGAAAATTAGTTTTCTTTTTTTTTCTTACTCTTATTGTGATACTGCTGTGAATTAATAGCTCATATTAGAAACATCGCTCGCGCTAAGATAGCCTCAGGGCACAAAGGAATGCCAAGGAAAAATTGGCATAAAAAAGGTAGTATTTTAGTCCACTGAAACCACTTATCTGGCTTAATCATGAGGTTTTGGGACAGAATTATTTTTTTCACTGAATGTCTTGCTCATCTTTCAGAGTTAATACTCCCAGAAGGAGTAGGAGGATAGGGTTAGGTAGGGAAGATTTAGCTTGGGGTTCTCAGGAAATATGCCTTTACATATAACAGCTTTATTCTCACAAAGCTACACATACATCTAAATGACTTGCCAGCTTTATTCTACTTACCCACAGTTCTTTATATAGTAAAAGACTTTTCCCTTAGAAATAATCCTGGGGATATTTTTTTTCTCCTTTAAGTCAACAATAAATAATTTTGACTAATTTCCTTGGTCACTCAGCCTTTTTTTTTTTGTGAGACAGAGGAGATATCTTTTCTCTTTTCAATTTTATGTAGCTCAGGTTACTCTAAAATGACTTGAATATATAGATGATATCCACACCACCCAATTCAGTCATTTTCAAATTGACTTGATTACTCTTGGCATCATTACAGTGAACACTAAACCATGGGTTGATTGCCAAATGTTTGACCTGATTCTGTCCTCTTAATAATACAATTAAAAAAAAAATCAAATACCAGCTGATATTTGCATCATTAGTAAGACAGAAATTAGAATGAACATTTATAATAAAATTAGATGTTAGGGGATTGACCTGCAGATGGACAATTGGTCAATTCAGTTATATAGCCAAAGTTTCCATGATCCACATTCTGGGCCATTCTCATATCCTTGTGATTTCTCTTGAGAGGGAGACCTTGGTTGGAATTGTAATGAAGCAGAAAAATCTTTGTTTGTTTGATTATTTCATATAGTCTCCAAAGAAAGCAAAACCTGAGTTGTCATCTAAAACATTTCCCTTGCCTTAACTTCCTTTATCCTTATCATGCCCCTACACATAGAATGCCCATTTGCTTATCTTTTCTTTAAACAATAGAAAGGATAGCATCATTTGTTATTTTTTATTTTGTATGAGCCAATTACATAAAAAAAGTATCATTGTAATTAGTATGTTTGGGTAGGAACTGAATACAAAAAGATGATATCTGAATGCAGCATGTGAACAAAGATTATAAAACACATGAAATGGATGAAGAAAATTAATATTGACTCATTTCACAGATTTTTGAATAATAGAACTGAGAACCCTCCCTTTAAATAGAAAGATACAGTTAGGACAAAGAAAAGGAAGAAATATTTAAGCTATGGAATTTATTATTTTAGGAAGTGACACAGGTGGGAAAAAGAAGGTTAATAACAAAGGTTGGCCCAAGAAAATTAATAAGGGAAACAAGGAGATAAGCAGAATTCTGGTACCTCAATAATATCCCTATTTTTTTTTTCAGATTAATGATAGGAAATAAAGGATAGGGGAAAGATCACTCAACTAAGAGTTAGGATATTTGACTTTGAATTAAAATTTTATCAGTACTTAGCAGTTTAAGCTTTGGCAATTCAGTTAATATCTCTGGGATTCAGTTTCCCGAGTTTAGAAAAGTCATGGCCAAATCACTGCTTGGTTTCTGTATCAGAGATAACATATTGGATTAGATGATCATTGGGCTGAATCAGTATGGCAAGCCTTCTTACTGTCATATTGAAAGGAAAAGACCAGTGTGATACAGCGGATAAAGAATCGGATTTGGAGACAGGAAGAACTGTGTTCAGATTCAGCTTCTGATACTTACTAGCACTATAAGCATAGACATGCCACTGAATTTCTCTCAGCCTCAGTAGTTGTGGTAATAATTTTTCTCTCTCCCTCTGTCTCTCTCTCTCTGTCATTGTCTCTCTGTCATTGTCTCTCTGTTGCTGTCTCCTCTCTAACTCTCCTCTATTTCTCTCTTTTTTAGTACACACACACACACACACACACACACACACACACACACACACACACACACACTTACTTTGAAGTCATATAGCCATAACCCTTCTGACACCCACTTCCACTTCAGGTCTTTTTCAAAGTAAAGTGTCATATGTATCACATGTTCCTGGTGCAGGAAGAGTTGATCATCATTCACACTCATACACTTCATTCCCCCAACCTCAGCACCTTCCACCACAGCCACAGTGCCCAGACTAGAGTGAGAATAATGTGATCTGCTGAGCCCACCCTCTTACCCAGAGCTGTCAGCTTTGCCAGCCCAGGCATCCTGAGGCCTCCACAAACCACAACTATTTATTTTAGTATTTAAATATTTTTCAACCTTATAGTATGTATAAAATGTACTAAAATTTGTTATTAGGTTACTATCTTTCATGTGCACAGACAAAGTTTTTGAGTATTATGCTCCAACTGCATTTTTTCCATAAGGCTGGTATTTTTTTATTGCCTGATTTTACATAGTAATAATTTTTATAAATGCATGTCACATTACAGCATAACTTGCTGAATTTTCTCTGTCTTTTCCTCTGTCTTAGACTCACTCATTCTCTCTGTGTACATAACTATACATACATACATATATTATATATATATATATATAACATACACGAATACATATGTATAGGTATATATGTACATATCTATACAAACATATATGCATAAACTTTCTGAGACTATGAGTTCTAGAGGCGGCTCTATCACAGTTCCAGTTTATACTCAGATATGTGTGTATGCATATGTACAAATATATACATACATAACTACAAACTTTAAAGCACTGTATACCTATCACTTGCTATTTTTGAGTGTATCAGAACTTTGT
Source organism: Phascolarctos cinereus (assembly GCF_003287225.1). NCBI lineage: Eukaryota > Metazoa > Chordata > Mammalia > Diprotodontia > Phascolarctidae > Phascolarctos > Phascolarctos cinereus. The sequence goes on from NW_027556098.1 coordinate 138,160,077, forward strand.
TAACTATAAGCTTTCATCACTGAATAAGGCAATGTAAGAATTTTAAACTATATTACTTAGCAAGAATCACACAACCTTCAGAAATGCCCAACTTGTATTTCTACAGACTTAATTAACAGTGTGTTAGGAGAATGATTATGCTTTAAAACTGCCAAAATATTGAAAATTGGAAATGAGAAGATCCACAGAGGGAGAAATTAACATTCTGTGTTCCAAATCTGGGGAAGAACTGCAAAAATTAGAGGCATATAATCCAGCTGCTCATGGTATTACTTGTTGTCCTTAATGAATTATCAAATGTTCATTATGATAAAAATTACCTTCAGTTTTAGTACTTTTTCTTCCGAACAGCTTGAGAGATAATGTGGACCTTGTCCTCTCTCTAGCCTCCATAGCTCTCATTTTACCTATGAGGACATAGTCATGACATTTTCACATGCATGTTATAAGTGTTCAGTAGATTATATTGATCCAATTCAATCCAATAAGCATTTACTAAGTGCCTGCTGTATGCAAGGTACTATGCTAATTGCTTACACTCCTGCCCTCCAGAAATTAACACTACAATGTAGGGTACAACTTCTAACAGAGAAACATAAGACATGGTAATTTGAGGAGGGAGAGAGAGATTTGAAATTATTGAAGGATGTTAAAGGAATGGGCCTAGATAGCTGTTCTCCCAAATTCCCACAACAGAGGAATCATCATGGGCAGATAACTTTCAAAGCTGAGGCAATTCTGGTATGCCATTTGGATAAATCAGAAGGCTAGGATAAATTACCTTGGTTAAGAGGGATCTCCTTGGGGGACAGGGCAGAGCCAAGATGGAAGAGTAAAAGCAGAGACTAGCTTGAGCTATAGAGCAGCAGAACCCACAAAAAGACAGACTGAAACAAATTTCCAGCCCAAGACAATCTGGATAGTTGATGAGAAAGGTCTATTGCATCAGGCTGGGAGAGAAGCACAGTTCAGCATGGGCCATGCAGGTAACAACCAGGCCTCAGCAACCCTAGAGTAAGCCTCAGGGGACTGAATCATGGGCAGCTGTGGCAGTTTGCAGATTTCTCAACCCACAATTGCCAAAAAAGAAACTTAGAAGGTCAGTAGGAAAGAGCTGTCAGACCTAGGTGAGAGAGGAGCACAGTCTGGCCCCAGTCCTGATACAGCCCCAGGGCAGTGACTGCTTCCAAAGCTTTTGGCCCACAGATGGTGGTGGGATCAAGTGGCTGACCTGAGGGGAATTGTAGGGATCTCTTTGCTGGTGCTGAGGCAGGATTCTCTTGCTTTGCCCATGCTTGGATCGCAGTCACAGTCCTGCTTGCCAGTCCTGGGGCAAAGGGGAGCTTTGACATGGTGGAGTTTATGGCAGTGATGTAGAGGGAATCCTCCTCAGAGTTCCAAGGCAGAAGAGTGATTGCAGTCACTCACAGACCAGAGCTCCAGGAAAGTAATAAACACCTTGCCTTTGATCATACCACCTGGGAACAAACTGAACATTTACAGGTCTTTAGAAGTATTTCTGAAAACAGGTACAAAAAACACCTGAAGCTTGAGACAGCACATCCTCCACATGGGAAGCAGAGGTTTACCTTAACAAAGATTTTAAAACTTAAATAATTGGCTGGGAACATGAATAAACATTGCAAAAGAAATACAACCAGAAGAAGATAACAAAATCAAAACTCCTACATTGAAAGCCTCTATGAAAAATATGAATTGGTCTCAGGCCATGGAGGAGCTTGAAAAGGATTTTGAAAAGCAAGTAATAGAAGTAAAGGGACAACCAGGAAGAGAAATGAGAGTGATGCAAGAAAATCATGAAAAAAAGTCAACAGCTTACTAAAGGAGACCAAAAAAAAAAATACTGAAGAAAATAACACCTTAAAAAACAGACTAACCCAAATGACAAAAGATGTACAGCCATTGAGGTGAAGAATGCCTTCCAAAGCAGGATTAGCCAAATGGAAAAGGAAGTCCAAAAGCTCACTGAATAAAATAATTACTTAAAAATTAGCGAATGGAAGCTAATGACTTTATGAGAAATCAAGAAATTATAAGACAAAACCAAAAGAATGAGAAAATTGAAGACAAGGTAAAATACTTCATTGGAAAAAACAACTGACCTGGAAATTAGATTCAGGAGAGACAATTTAAAAATTATTGGACTACCTGAAAGCCACAATAAAACAAAAAGAGCCTTCACACCACCTTTCAAAAAATTATCAAGTAAAACTCTTCTGATATTCTAGAACCAGAGGGTAAAGTAGCAACTGAAAGAATCCACTAATCACCTCCTGAAAGAGATCCCCAAAGGAAAACTCTTAGGAATATTGTAGCCAAATTCCAGAGTTACCAGGTATAGGAGAAAATATTGTGAGCAGACAGAAAGAAACAATTCAAGTATTGTGAAAAAGCAATTAGGATAACAGAAGATAAAGAATCAGAGGGCTGATAATATGATATTCTGTAGGTCAAAGAAGCTGGGATTAAAACCAAGAATCACCTACCAAGCAAAACTGAGTATAGTCCTTCAGGGGGAAAAATGGATATTCAGTGAAATAGAGGACTTTCAAGCATTCTTTATGAAAAGACAAGAACTGAATAGAAAATCTGACTTTGAAACACAAGACTCAAGAGAAGCATGAAGAGGTAAACAGGAAAGAGAAATCATAAGGAACTTATTAAGATTGAACTGTTTATATTCCTGCATGGAAAGATGATATTTGTAACTCATGAGTCCTTTGTCAGTATTAGGGTAGTTGGAGGGGAAAAAAAAATATGTGTGTGTATAGATAGATAGATAGAGGGCACAGGGTGAGTTGAAGATGAAGGTGTGATATCTAGAAAATAAAACTAAGAGATGAGAGAAGATTTTACTCAGTGAAGGAGAAAGGGAGATGTAGAATAGAGTAAATTGTCTTACATAAAACAGACAAGAAAAAGCTTTCACAAAGGAGGGGAACTGGGGAGAGGTGAGAGGGAATGAATGAATCTTACTCTCATCAGATTTGTCTTAAGTAGGGAAAAATATACACACTGAGTTGGTTATGGATATCTGTCTTACCCTACAGGAAAATGGGAGGGAAGGGGATAAGAGAGGGGTGGGGATAAGAGGGCAGATTGGGGGAAGAAGTAATCAGAAGCAAATATTTTTGAGGTGGAACAGGGTCAAAAGAGAGAATAGAATAAATGAGGGATGGGATAGGATGAAGGGAAATAGTTTTTCACAACATGACTATTATGTAAGTGTTCTGTATAACTACATATGTATAACCTTTATCGAGTTGCTTGCCTTTTCAATGAGGATGGATGGGGATGAAGGAAGGGAGAGAATTTGGGACCTGAAGTTTTAAAAAACAAATGTTAAAAATTGTTTATATGCAACTGGGAAATAAGATATAGGCAATGATGTACAGTAATCTATCCTGCCCTATGGGAAAATAGAAGGGGAAGGGGATTGTGGGGAGAGGTGATAAAAGGGAGGGCAGATTAAGGGAAGGGGTATTCAAAAATGCATGCTGTCTTTGTGGTGGGGAAAGGGCAGAGATGGTGAGAAAATTTTGAAATTGAAATATTGTGGAAGTGAATGTTGAGAACTAAAAATAAATTAATTAATTTTAAAAAGAGGTATCTCCTCTCTCAGGGATGAAACATCCTAAGACTTCAGGGGAAAACGAAGTTTATTATTTTAATTAATTTCCCAAAATCATGATTTCTCTAGCAGGGTCAGATTTTATTATTTGTAGGGCTGGTCCTTGACAAATATGTAGAGCTAGAGAAGTTTGTTTTTGGAATTTCCTCCTTCATTTCTCAGCAGGCACCCCTCACTTTCTTTAAAGCTTTTCTCTCCCATTCAGATGCCTAAATTATCACCACTTGGGTGTTAGCTTGGAATGGAATATAGGCAAATATTTTTGTATAAGACTAACTCTGATATCACAGTTATTTCCTTTATGCCAACAGTGCCTGCTTTATACTAGAAGCTTGGTTTTGATAAGGATTGGGGTCATTCCAACTCCCTTCACAGGGTGATTATGTAGCTACAAGGGAAAATTAAAGTATATAATGGTACAGTTACTAATAGGAAACACCATTTACCAAAAGACTCTATTTAGGAAAAGAAGAAAAGAAAAAAAAGCATTTATTGAGCATATGTTGTTTATTGTGCTAAGCACTTCACAAACATCTCACTTGATCCTTGTACCAACTCTAAGAGGCAGGTGCTATTGTGATTCCCATTTTACTGAGACAGTCTGAGGTTAAGTGACTTTCCCAGATCACAAACCTCGTGAGTGTCTGAAGTTAAATTTGAACTCAGTTCTTCCTGACTCCAGGCCCAATGCTCTTCTAGCTGCCCCTTAACTTAATGTAATATGCTTACAATTCACTAAAACCCTCAGGTCTTTTTTTATATAAATTCATGCCTTACTCTATTCTCTACTTGTGCAATCAATTTTCTTTGACCTAAGTATATGACCTTACATTTAACCCTTATTGAAATTTATTTTATTTGATTCTGCCCATATTTATAATGTATCGGGAGTGCTTGGATCCCAATCCTATCATCTGGTGTTGGCTATCCCTTCCAGCTTTGTTTCATTTATAGATTTGACAAGCATCCCATCTATGGTATCAGTCCAGTCATTAGTAAACATATTGGGTAGAATGGGACCAAGTCCAGACCCCTGGGGGACTCCACTACAGACTTACCTGCAACTGGATACAAACAATGTAATTGTTTGCCCTAACTCATTGCTGCCCAAATACCTAAATAGTGGAGGTGGTGATGGGTGGAGAAAAGTTGGCTAGAAAAAATATCTAATGTCACATTTTTCAGCATTTAATAGGGCTTAGTTTGGGAAAACAGACCAATCATAGTTAATTTTTTTCCACACTCTACTTGCAATTTTGATCTCTGCCAACATCTGAATGTCAGTGTCTTATATTTCATTAAGTAGAACCAAAATTAGGATTTTCTCAGACATTGATAACTGGGTCAACATAGATTAGCATACAGTATACTGCCTTATTTTTCTATAAAATATAGGTCATTGTTAAACTGGTAACATAAATGATTTTAGAACTCACTATCATAAATATTAGAGAAAGTTATAGGCAAATTAGAATAAGATGTGAAAGAATCTGAATTAGATTAGACCTTCATGTAGACACTATGATTCAAATAAAATTTCTAACTTCTTTTTTTTTTTTTACTATCATTCTTCAATGATAAAATAGTTCTGGGACCATGGCTTATTCATTGTTTCTTGAAGAGTCAGGCATTGGGAGAAAGGATACGGCAGGCTTTTAGATGCCAATATTAAGAATATAGTTAACTCAGAGGGGTATGATGGATATTAAAGACCTAGACAGCAAAAGGTCATAGCCAGATTTCTGTCAGTATAAGACTGAGACAACAAAGGATCACAGTTAGGAGAACAGTCAGTTGGAATAGGGATAAGTTTAGTCAATATAAGTGAAAGAATAATTCAGGATAAATGTAAGTACAGCAAGGCCAAAGTGGATAGCAACACAGTGTGATTCTGGAGCATCAGCAATGGATGGGGGAAGTAGGCAATTCCTATGCTGCAAACTAGACAAGCTAAATCTAATGATGTGGAAGATGAATAGAGGCAGAGAGAACTGTGGAGATCCAGCAAACTGAACAAGACTAAAAGTTCACGAGGTCAACAGAAGCAGTAATGAGTCGGCAGATAGTAGAAATACAAGCGAACAGAATGGGTTAGTCTAGAACAAGGGTTCTAGACTTTTCAGTGTATCATGGGCCTCTTTAGCAGTCTAATGAAACCTATATGCCCCTTCTCAGAATAATATTTTTAAATAATTGAATGATATAAAATTTTAGTTAGAGCAAGGATTCTTAACTGTGTATGTGTGTGTGTGTGTGCGTGTGCGTGTGTGTGTGTGTGTGTGTGTGTGTGTGTGTGTGTGTGTGGTGTGATGGACACCATTGGCTGTCTGGTGGAACATACTGATCTTTTCTCAGAATAATGTTTTTAAAATGCGTAGAAAACATAAGGTTGTAAAATACATCAATTTTATGAAAATAAAAACACACTTTTTTTTCCAATCCAATTTTACAGTTCCTCTAAAATTTGTCCATTTACCTATTGTGAGCCTTTGGACTCCTTTTTAAGAACTCTTGGTCTAGATAAACCTGGAACCCAGGACAAGAACATGATACTTAGGCAGGTACTAAGAAACTGCACACTAGAGATCAGGAACCACACACAAAATCTGGTCAGCAGGTAAAAAAAACAGAGGCAAAACTCAACTTGGTAATGAAGCAGCATCTCCTAATTCAAGGTCTTTTTATATGTTCTTTTTGAAGATATGAACTACAGCCAGTATGTGGACAGACCAGAGACCAGAGGTGAACCAAGTATATACCTAACTGTATTAAGTCAGTGTGAGTGTGAAGAGCCAGATATTTCCTGATAAATATGGGATGGATTATAGCTTTTATATATTTTATAGCTTTTATAATTATACATATATATATAATATATATATATATATATATATAATTATATAACATTTTTTATTGGCATTTAAACTACTGGTGCAGTGTTCCCTCACTCCCCTTCTTAATCAGCTAATCTCTGTGTGTGGGAGGGGGATTACCATGGACTCTCAGAGAAGAGCTTGCATCACCTTTCTGTGATTTATCATTCTTTTGTTTTTCAGCTTCCAGATTACAGACAGGAAATATGAAGAAAATTAAATGCTGTTTGATCAATACCAGACCAAACATATTATAGCATTCTGCTTACCTGCTCAAAAATTCAGTGTCTTAAACTCCCAAAGTCCCCCACATTTTGGCCTTAACTTACATCCCAAAGCGTATCCCTTAATAAACAAACATGAAACTCTGCCCCAGCTAGGTTGGTCTCTCTGTGGCCTCCTTTGCTGGATCTTCTGCCATGTCACATCCACTAACCACAGGTGGCCCTCAATACTCTGTGTTGGGCTCCTTTTACCTGGAGTATTTCAATAGTCTTGTAATTTGCCTCTCTACAGCCTAATATAGTCTTTCCCTGCTTTCATCCATTGTCCACTCAGTTGCCAGTGATTTATCTAAAGCACAGTTCTGACTATGTTGTTCCTTATGCCATTACCTCTAGTGCTTCCCTCTTACCTCTAGGATCAAACACAAAGTTAGCTGTTTTGCATTTAAAGTCCTTCAAAACATATCCCATGCCTAATTTTCCATTCTTATACTCCCCTCTATGCATTCTACAGAGCAGCCAGGTGGCACATTGAATAGAGTGCTGGGCCTAGACTCAGGAAGACCCATCTTCCTGGGTTCAAATCTGGCCTCAGACACTTACTGGCTATGTGACCCCGGACAAGTCACTTAACTCTGTTTTCCTCAGTTCCCTTATCTATCAAATTAGTTAGAGAACAAAAAGCCAAACCACTCCAGTATCTTTGCCAAGAAAATCCCAAATGGGATTGCAAAAAATTGAACATGACTGAAAAATGACTCCACAAAAACATATTCTATAACAGAATTTTTCTTGGCCGTCTAGCTGTTCCTCACATAAGACTCTTTATTTCTCAACCCTATGCCTTTTCATTGGCTGTCCTTCATTCTTGAAATGCCATCTTTGCTTAACTCTGCCTCTTAGCTTCCTTAGCTTCCTTCAAAATTAAGTTCAAATCCCATTTTGTTCATCAGGCTATTTCTGATCCCCACTGCAATCAGTGTCTTCTCTCTGAAATTGATGTCCATTTACCATATGTGTGTGTATGTTTATGCACATACACATATATATATATAAGTTTCCATATATATGCACATATATGTACACATACACATATGTAATACATACATAGATAGATAAAGATATCAGAATAATGATTTTTCCTCTCATTGCGTTTGTATCAGTAGCATTTAGCAGTGTACCTGTCATACAGTAAGTGCTGAATAAATGATTGTTGACTGAGAAGTATTATTTATGGACTTGAAAACTATGTTCATGACTACTTCTGTCTCTGTGCTCATCCAGAGCCTTTTGCCCTTTAAATATCTAATCCTTTCTTTTCCAGCTATCTAACAACAAGCCATCCTTCAGTTCTCAAACCTACAATGATCTCTCTCTTCTGTGAATTTACGGCCTATTCTGGTCATTTCAGAAGTTAAAAAAAAAAAGATTTGAGTATAACAATATAAATAGTACAACATGTTATACCTTTCAGTATAAACAGTATAACAATGCATAACAGAACAGGTCTTTATCATAACCAATTTTACTCACGTAAGGGAAAGATTATGGCCTAAGCTAAGATGCTTAGAGATAAGGGCAGAGAAGACAGGGGCAAGGAAGTGAGCACCACAGGAAAGATACATCACGTTTTCAGTCAATAGAAGAAGAATGATAAAAATGAGTTTCAGCCACCAGAAAGAGCAATCTTAGCCTTTGGCATCATGGTCTTCTTCCCATGGCATGAGAGGAAAAGGGGCTACTTAGTTAATAACCATGTAACAAAATCCTTTGCAGCCAACACAAATAGGTTCTCAATTTGTGCAGAACACAAATAGGTTCCCAATTTCAGGCAGTCAGCTTGAGAACATGATCAGGACTTATACAAGTGAGGAAATGAAAATGGATCTATACACCTGAGCCACAGCACTGGGGTAAAAATAATACAAAGAGCTTTCTTGTCTGACAGAGGGCCATCTTTCACTGCAGAAGGTATCAGTTCCTTTGTTGATCTATTTTTTGGATTAGCCACACCAAATATCTAAGCCCAGGATGGCTTCCCCAACAGCTGGGTTGCTTTCTTCCCATATGTTTCATGAATGACTTTTTGGATTACCTTCATTTTATCATATTCGTACTAGTTGCTCTCCTTCTCTTTGGCAGAAAATCAAGGAGAGGTTCAGGCATTCCTTTGGATGCCAGCATCAGAATAATAACATCTTAAGGTTTGCAAAGCACTTTGCATATATTATTTCATTTGATCCTCAGAATAACCCTTTGAGGTAGGTGCTATTATTATACCACTTTTATATATGGAAAAATTGAACCTAAGGGAGGTTGTGACTTGCCTAAAGTCACCAAGTTAATCCATATCTGAGACAGCATTCAAATTTAAGTCTCCCTAACTCTACTCTAGCATTCAATCCAATGCCTTAGCTGAGCAAGCGTCAAGAGTAAGAATCTAAAATCTCAGGATAAGAGTGACCTAAACTAAGATTTATGGAAGTCCAGATATTAAATTTGTGGCTTGCCAGACAAGAGCAGTTCCAAATAATATAACCATGAGAAGCCCCATAACTGCACTAATTTATTGTTTAGGATATGTTTATTAAGCTGGAATAAATTAAAACAGGTAGGTTTTGTGAATAGGACCTATACTTCTTAAAAAGCAAACAAAAGCATGTGCTCAATCTATATAGCACATATTGGGTGAAAAATTCACAAATCTAATCACCCTGACTGAAGTGTTACCAGATTGACAAAGGTTACCAGATTAGTCTTCCTTAAGTAGTGTTGGTTTTAATATTCACCTTCCCCTTCTCAAAACTCTTCAATGTCTCTTCATTATCTACAGATTTAATACCAAATTCTTTATTTTGGTATTCAAAGTCAGGCCAGAACTGGTTCTAATCTGCCTTATTAATTCTATCTCCTACACAAATAAGAGTCGTTGATTTAGAGTTGGAAAGAGATTTAGTGGCTATGTAGTCCAAGCCATGCCTAAATAGGATAGGACGCCTCAATAAGATACATGAAAAGTAGATATTTGTTGTCTAATTGAAAATTTCTGAGACAGTCTGTAGGATTTTGATAGCCAGAATTGTTAGGAAGGATTTCTTTATGTAGAAACTACACCTGTCTCCCTTTAACTTCTGCCTATTGCTCTTAATTCTACCCTTGGGCCAATCAGAATTAAGTCTAATTTCTTGTTACAAGGTAGCTTGTCAAATACTTAAAACTAGCCAACACATTCCACTTAAGGTTATACAAACTCAATGTGTTCAAGTAGTTATTATGGCATGGTCTCAAGTCCCCTCATTATGCTACATCCATGCTCTGGATTTGCCACAGTTTGACAATATTTCCTCTCTAACATGTTTCTTATAATTGACACAACATTCTAGGTAAAGTTTAATGGGGCAGAGTGCTAATTGCCCACATGTTTTGGACAATCTGCCTCTTTCTATTGCACACTAAAACCACTCTTTTGGTTCCCATATCATTTTGTTGACTAACTGAGCTGGTATTTTAATAAAACCATCAGATACTTCCTTATGAATCTCAGATTTCTTTCCATTATACCTGGCTTCTGCCTATAGTAGGTGTTCAATTAATGTCTGTTGGAAGGTAGGAAAAAGGGAAGGAAAGAAAAAGGAAGGAAGGAAGGAAGGAAGGAAGGAAGGAATAAAATAAGGAAGGAAGGAAGGAAGGAAGGAAAAGGAAGGAAGGAAGGAAGGAAGGAAGGAAGGAAGGAAAAAGTAAGCAAGGAAGAAGGTAAGAAGGAAAGGAGAGAGAAAAATATGTTTCACTTGATTTGTCAGCAGTGAAAAACATTTCACTGAAAAATACACAAAACTAGGGGTTATGCCACTCCTTTCAGCACCTAAGTCTTCATATTCATGAATAGAAATATTTCATTTTTATGTTAATTTCACAATTTTTCAAGTAAGCCGCTGCAACTTGAATAATGAAAGCTGTTGAGCATTAAGTTCCTTGTTCTAAGTTTTTGGTCTGTTCTTTATTGCTTGGTGCACCCCAGTTACTATGAAACATTTAATCTATGACACATAATACTGGAGATCTAACTCATAAATTTGAAATCTAGCACAATCTGCTTATAGAGCTAAACAACCATTACACCTTAAAGTAAGTTTGGACATTTACATTTGGCAGTGTATATGTGCAGTTGATAAAATGCCTTTGTGTTTCCCTCGCAGCCTCCTGGAAATCTATTAGATGCATTAAGTTACCATATTCAAATCTTGGTCTTTATGTCTTAAGTCATATTTTAATTAGTTCTCCTTTCCTTCTCATTAGCCAGCCTTGAGGTTGATCCATCATGAGCTTTTTTATGAAGCAATGTGTTAGAAATGCACTTGCTAGGTTTTTCTGAGTGGTGGGTTAGTTGGATGATAAAGTTAAAAGATAGAGGTCAAAGGAAACACCCAACTTGTCTACAATTTAAATGTTGTCTATTAAGGTTTTTGTAAAACTTGATTTATTAAGGTAGAATGATGATAACAAAAGAACGTTCACTTCTGCCTTTCTCTCTCTTTGACTCTTTTATTCATGATAGATTTACAATGGAAAGGGATTTTAGAAGCTCCTAGTCCAACCCCTTTATTTTTTTCTAATGAGGAAATTTAGCCCCAGAGAGATTAAGTAGATTGTCCAAAGTCACAGAGTATATGGAAAAGCCAGGATTTGAACATGAGTTCTCTGACTCTAAATCCAATCTCTACCTCTAAAACCCACTACAGAATAATTCATTCAATAAGCATTATTAAATACCTACTATGTACTGTGCTAGATGCTGGGGCTACAAATATAAATTAAAAAATAATTTCAGCCCTTTTTTGTGTCTAAATTCCAAAAGACAAAAATAAACATATGTGATGCTCTTTGAAAATCTTCTGTTACATGTTTTTTTCTCTCTAGACACAATCAGTAACTTGGTTAACAGTAAATCGAGCCTAATTCATCCTGGGATTTCATCTGAGCCTGAATTGTCAAAAATATAGCTCAGCTATTGAATTAGCACCTACAGATGTGAAGATATTTTATGGGAGTTGAAATGAAGCAGTGATGTTGTCAGCATGACTGGGAGGAATGTTAGGAGGAAGCAGTGAACTCTTAGGAAATATGTCCTTTTGTGCAGCTGTGTGACATTGTAAAACTTTACTGCAAGCAAAGATGGTGCCCAATAAACCCCTTTGAGTGTGAAAAGGAGTGACTCAGAAGTCATGGTATCTAGGGTATCTGGGCTGAGAGAGCTTCTGCTTATTTGAAGGTTCTCCTAATTCCTTAAGGGATATTTCCAGATTACCAGACCTCCATTAAGGTTCTATATGACACTGCCTGTGCATACAATACTCTAGCTTAATCTTCTAAACTTGGAGACGTTCACTTGCTGAAAATAATTTACTTAGTTTGCTGATGTGTAATTGGAAAAGGCATATGACAGGTCAAGTACAAGTAAAATTCAGAAGCAGGGAGACAGCCTTTGCCACTAACTTTCATTTCCCTTATTCAACAGGAGCAATATGAGTCAAAATTCAGGGAAAATAGGAGGTAATTTTTATTATTGCCTAGGGACATGTATTTCTCTTTAGGTAAACAAATTTGAGTTATTTCCATTCAATTATTCAATATATTATCATTGGCTACTTTTTAGGTGTGGCATACTATATTTTTACTGAAGGACAAGATTTTCACTATCAAAAACAGATATTTATTCAATTCCTACCATATACAGAATACATTGTGCTAATTCGGACCCCAAGTTTAGGTAAGACAAGGAGTTTACATTCTATTAGGGCAGGCATCTTGGCATCCTGGAGGGATAATAAGTCATAGAGACCTGGGTTTGAATCCTATGCCATGCAAATACTGGCTGTGTGATGATAGGAAAGTCATTTAACCTCTTAGAGCATTAGTTATATCTTTTGTAAAATGAGGATAAAAAGATTTTCTCCTCCTACTTATTAATTTCTTATTTTTCTACTTGCTACTATCCACTTACTTGTAAGTTACAAAAAAGATGCCAACCTAAATTGGTAAGGAGGGTTTCCTCACCAGAAAATTCCCTATGAAATCACAAGATCTTTCCCTATCCCTATCCCTACCTTTGGAACAAGGTTGTTGTGATAAAATGGCTTTGAAAAACTTAAAGCATTATCTAAATGGTAGTTTCATTATAGGACTGAGGCATCGATACAGTTATAACACATAATAAATACATTTAAGAGTTACAATAAAGTGCTCTGTGATGTTTGTGCTGAAAGGTTGTTGCTAATTGAGGAATTTGTAAAATGTTTCCTGGTTTTAAGACAGGTGTAGTAAGCGAATGTGGAAAGAGAAGTCATTCTGAGGTAGGCATAGGGGTATAAGAACATGGTGCATTGAAAGAAAGTTGTAGGATACTAGACAAAACTTAGGGTGCTGTGGCCCACCTTACTTTTCACACATCACCACCCCATTCCCCACTTCATCTCCTCCACATAATACACATACATATACTCATATCCAAACACTCTATCTATTGGATTGTTCCTGAGCACTTTTTTTTTTCCAGTACAGTTTGGTGAAACTTATCATCATAAGCTCTAAAAGCCCAATACCAGTTCATTGGGATTATCTGAAGATCCAGGTAGAAGGTAGGGAACAGAATCCAATGCAGATTCATTCTCAGAGTTATTCACTTTGATCTTCTTTCCAAATTCTGCAAGTAGAATTAACTCAGGGGGTTTGCACTAAGAGATTTTTTCACCCTTATATCTAATTCCCAGTATTTTAAATCATCTGAACATGAAGAAGGAGAAGAAGAAGGAAGAGGAGAAAAAAAAGGAAAGAAGGAAGGAAGGAAGGAGGAGGAAAGAATGAAAAGGAAACAAGAAAGGAAGAAGGAAGTATTGAAAAAAGAAAGTAGAAGAAAACAAAAAAAAAGAAAGAAAAGAAAAGCTGCTTCAGTCTGAACTCTGAGTCTATTAGCTTTCTTCCTGGAGGTGAATGTATTTTTCTTTCTTTTTTTTTTTTTTGAAGTTGGGGTTAAGTGACTTGCCCAGGGTCACACAGCTAGTAAGTGTCAAGTGTTTGGTCAGGGCCGGTGCTCTATCCACTATGCCATCTAGCTGCCCCTGTGAATGTATTTTCATCATGAGTCCTTGGGAACTGTTGTTGATCATTGTGTTGGTCAGAGTTTCTAAGGCTTTACAACTTTATTGCTATTATATAAATTGTTCTAGTTCTGCTCATTTAATTTTATATCAGTTCATGCAAATCTTCCCAATTTTTAAAAAAATTTAATTCCTTTCATCATTTCTTACAGCACGATAGTATTCCATCACATTTATATCATAAGTTGTTCAGTCATTCCCTAGATGATGTGCAAACCCTCCAGGTTCCAATTCTTTTCTATCACAAAAAACTGATACACACACATATGTGTGTGTGTGTATGTGTGTGTATATATATATATATATATATATATATATATATATATATATATATATATATATATATATACAGAGAGAGATATTTATATACACAATCTATATATGCATCCTTCCTATATACACATCCCTTCCTTTTCCTCTGATCTCTTTGTGGTATGGACCCAGTAACAGTTTTGTTGGGTTAAAGGTATGAATAGTTTAATAGTTTTTTTAGGCATAGTTACAAATTGCTTTATGGAATGTTCGGGCAAATTCACAGCTCCACCAAAAGCTCATTAAAGCATCAGTTTTCCCATAGCTCCTCCAGCATTTCTCATTTTCCTTTTTTTGTCAACTTAGACAATCTAATGGGTATGATGTGGTATCTCAGAATCATTTTTTTTTAATTTTACATACCTCTAATGAGTGATTTAGAGCATTTTGTATGTTTCTTGATAGTCTAGATTTCATCCTCTGAAAATTCTCTTTTTCTTTCTCTGTTTGTCTCTCTGCCTCTCTGTCTCTGTCTGTCTCCCTCTCTGTGTCTCTCTCTCAATGTGTGTGTGTTTCTCTCTCTGTTTCCATCTCTGTGTGTCTCTCTCTGCTCTCTGTTTCTCTGTCTCTGTTTCTCTCTCTCTCTCTCTCTCTCTCTCTCTCTCTCTCTCTCTCTCTCTCTCTGTCTCTCTCTCTGTCAGCTATTGCTGACCTAGGTCCTCTATTTCTATGACCACTGGTTACATGGAAGAATCAGTTACATCTTCAGAGAAGTATTGATCATGATCCTGCAATCAAGTTGCCTGGTTAGCTTGTCCCCACTTGAAGTGGTCAACTATCAGTGGTTTCTAATACTTAGAGGTTTAGTTTAGACACATACCTATGTCCTTTAATGTTCAAAAAGTTAGCAGAGCCATGGGAATCCATCAAAGTCTGGAAGTAGAATACCTTGTTAGGACTCCTAGAATTTCTATATTGAAGGAACTAACACCTAATCTCCAGCATTTTAGTATTTAGTATTTAAATGATGGTATTCTGGATTATGAGTATGATAGGACCAATATCTTCCAGTGCTCCCTAGGCATCCCCCTTCCTCCCTCCTTCAAGGATTTGTCATCCTTCAGAATTGATAGAGCAGTCCTTGCCTCCATTGGCAGCTTTCCTGGTAGCCTCTGGCTGTATTGAAGTGAATTGCTGTCCACCTAAGAGCAAAAATAAAAAATTCCAGTCAATATGGAGGTAAGGGCCCTTAAATTTGGTGTAAATGTTAGGGCCACGGGAGTCATCACATGCTGTGAAGCTGAACAGATATGTTTCCATAAGTAGTTGAGGGAGCCTGCATGTATATATAAGCTAATGTTTCCTGGATATCTTTGCTATGATATGGCTAATTTAGCCTCCCTTTGCTAACTGTTCACTGTATGAGTGTCTCATTTCATCAAAACTGTAATAACATAACCAAACATCAATAATACTGGTTAAAATAAAGCTGAATGTTGAATAATTGTCATGACCAACTCTGTTCCTAGAGAAGAGGTGAGGACGCAAGTCCTTTCTTTTGGAGGAAAGGATTAAATGTGAAGATTTTTGTTTATGCTGTCAGAAATGGCCACTGTGTCAACTCATTTTACTTAACTATTTCCCTTTTTTAAAAAGTAGAGCTTATTGGGTGTGTGTATAGAACAATTTGGAAATGACTTTGATGTAAAAAATAGAAGGCATTAAAAAACTTTATTTTTAACTATATTTAATTAATATATTTTGTTTCATTCCCAAATTTATCCCTCTCTCTTTTCTAAAGAAAGAAATATTATATGAAAAATATCATTAAGTCTTCCTACATGCTGGCCCTCCATCATGGGTTCTACAATCTATTTGAGAAGATAGCACACATATATAAATAGGCAAATAGTAATAGAATTGATAAACTGGTAGGACCAGGACTTAGAGGATGCACTGATCACTGAAGCCTGAAGTACTGGGGAAATGTCTCTCAAAAGACTTAGGGATGGCTGTGAGGGGGAAGGGGATGCAGTTAAATAGAAAGGAACAAGGAGAGCATTATAGGGGGCCAACTTAATCAAGGGTAGGAATATACAAGATACAACCAGAGGATGATGAATAAACTAGCCTTGTTGGAGTTAGGGTTTAGATCTCATAGATGGGAAATAGTTCTTCCCTCTTTGCTTTCTTATTCCACTATTGTCTACAAGTCCCCCTAACTGCACCTTCACCCTCCCAGCTGTTAATGTCTTCTTTTATATGATTACCTTCCACCTACTTTGTATATACTTTATACCATACTCAATTATTTACATTGTGTCTTATTAGAATGTAAGCTCCTAGATTGCAGAATTCTTTTGGCCTTTTCCTTCCTTCCTTCCTTCCTTCCTTCCTTCCTTCCTTCCTTCCATCCTTCCTTCCTTCCTTCCTTCCTTGCTTCCTTCCTTGCTTTCTTTCTTTCTTTCTTTCTTTCTTTCTTTCTTTCTTTCTTTCTTCTTCTTCTTTCTTTCTTTCTTTCTTTCTTTCTTTCTTTCTTTCTTTCTTTCTTTCTTTCTTTCTTTCTTTCATAACATTAGTGATTAGTTAAGTTACTAGTGATTAGTAAAGTCCTAGTACATAGTAAGTAGTCAGTAAATGTTGTTGGAGACAGCTAGGTAGAGTAGCAAATGGGCCTAGAGTCAGAAAGATCGGCATTCTAATATAGCTTCAGACACTTAATGGCTGTGTAACTCTGGGCTAGTTATTTAATTACTGTGTTCTTTGGTTAACTTTGTAGAGTTGTTGTGAAAATCAAATGAGATAGTATTTGTGAAGTGCTTATCATAATACTGAACCCATGGTATCAATTCATTGATTGTTATTGTTGTTCATCTGTTCATTGTTCATTCCCCCCCCACCCCAGCCTAAGCAAATGGGATTAAGTAACTTGCCCAGGGTTACACAGCTAGTGAGTGTTATGTGTCTGAGGCTGGATTTGAATTCAGGTCCTCCTAAATCCAAGGCCAGTGCTCTTTCCACTTCACCACCTAGCTTCCCCTTCATCCTTCATTCTTGAAGAGAACCAGTGACATCAGGAGGGTAATGTTTTGACTTACAAGTGAATTAGATTTAAATGAGGCAGAGCTGTGAAAAATCATCAACTCCACTATTTTCTCCAGAGTTACTGGAGTCCAGTGGTAAGGCATGGGTCTGAATGACTGACAATGATCCGGGATGTATTGGGGAACCTGGGTCTTTTTAAACTAAGGTCTTTCCCAGGTCTATTTGTCTGAGGCAACACTCATTCAGTAAATAAAGGCTAGGTAAGAAAGGAGATAAAAGATGGTGTTCTTTGCCTTCACAAAAGAATCAGGCTGGGAGGGGAAGACTCCATATTTCTCATTAATCCATCAATTAACATTCATTAAGTGCTACTGTGGGCTAGACACTGTATTAAATGCCTGGGCTGAGGTACCTGCAATGTGATTGAAGAGACAATATTCAAACATATACAAAGCAAGCTATCTACAGGAAAAATGAGAAATAATTAATAAGGAAGGGAATAGAATTGAGTCAGGGGTTGGGAAAAACTTCCTGTAAAAGATGGATTTTAACTGGTAAATAAAAGAATCTAGGGGTGACAGTAGGTGAAATTGAGGAGGGATAGTGTTCCAGGTATGGGAGACAGCCAGAGAAAACACCCAGAGCCAAGAGATGGAGTGTCAGTATCACCAGAATGAAAAATACCAGTAATGGATAAGAAGACCAGAAGGGTAGGAGGGGGCTATGTTGTGAAGGCCAGATCATTTTGTATTTGATCCTGGTGGTGATAGGAAGCCACTGTAGTTTATTGAGTGGAAGGGTAATATGATCAAATTTGTGGTTTAAAAAAATTGTTTTGGTGGCTGAATG
Organism: Phascolarctos cinereus; assembly: GCF_003287225.1. Classification (NCBI taxonomy): domain Eukaryota; kingdom Metazoa; phylum Chordata; class Mammalia; order Diprotodontia; family Phascolarctidae; genus Phascolarctos; species Phascolarctos cinereus. Next base: position 138,178,126 of record NW_027556098.1, read on the forward strand.
TATGATGGGTTAAAATGGGGAAAGATTTAAGGCAAGGAGACCCACCACAAGGTTGTCACAGTAATTCAGGTATATATAAGGTAATAAGTATCTGCACTAGAGTGGTGATAGTGTGAGAGAACAGGAATGGACATATTCAAGCGATTTTAGAAAGGAGGTAAAGGTGACATCTAGATTGCAAGCCTGAGATTCTAGGAGGTTGCTTTTACCCTTGACTATAATAAGAAAGTTAGTAATAAGGAGGATTTAGGGGGGAAAGGTAAAGAGTTCTATTTTGTACGTGTTGAGTTTAAGGTGCATATTGAACATACAGTTCAAAAAGTATAAAAGGCATTTGGAAATTTAAGGTTGGATGTCAGTACAGATGTTAGGGGAGGATTGGAAGATTTGAGAATCATCAGCCTAGAGAACGTAATTAAATCTATGAAAGCTGATGAGTTCACTAAGTGAAGTAGCATAGGGAGAGAAGAGAAGGCCAAGGAAAGACCCTCAAAGATACCTGCAGTTAGAGGGCATGATCTGGATGATGAGCTAGCAAAGGAGATTGAGAAGGAAAGGTTAGTTAAGCAGGAGAACTAAAAGCAAGTAGTGTCCTAAAAAAAAAAACTTGAGACAATAAAATATCAAGGAGGAGAGTGTGATCAATAGTGTGAAAGACTGCAGAGAAATCAAGGAGAATGAGGATTGAGAAAATGTCACTGGAATTAACAGCTAAGATATCCTTGGTAACTTTGGAAAGAGCAGTGTCATTGGAATGATAAAGTCACAGGACAGATTGTAAGGGTTTAAGAAGTGAGTGAGAAGAGAGAAAATAGAGTCAATTATTGTAGATGGCCTTTCAGAAGAGTTTAGCTACAAAGGAAAGAAGAGCTACAGGATGACAGCAGGGATGGAAGGATCAATGAGGGTTCTTTGAGGATAAGGGAGAAAGATATATATTTGTTGACTGAATCAGAGTGCTAGTAGGTGCTAAGTGTTTATTCCCTTCCTCTTCCCCTTTGTTGATAGATTGACTGCCTAAATTAAATAATTCTTATCAGGTTATCCTTGATAGTCCTTGGAATTAGAAGAAATAAAATTACTAGAGGAATGGTACAGTGACAAGACTGCAGTCAGAGAACTTGAATTCAAATCCAGCCTTTGACATTTATTAGCTGACATTATAGCACAATATCTGGCATACAGTAGGCACTTAATAAATGTTTATTGACCTGACTGACCAAGTTACCTAACTTTCCTGGAGCTCAGTTTCTTCATTAGCAAAATGAAGGGACTGTTCAAGATCAGTACTGTCCAAATGAAAAATAACTGTGGTACATAAACGTTACCACTAAAAAGTATGTAAAGATCCCTCTGGGGCACATATTGACTTAGGAAAACATAGATGTACATGTGTATATGTAAATATATACACACACGTATAGACACATACACTTTCAACTTCCAGATGGGCATCTCTACATCACTGAAATTTTAGGACCTGAAATACAGAGTGCTCAAAACCAAAGGTATTATATTCTTCCCCTCCATCCTCAGCCCTACTCCATCTCTTCTTCAAGTTTCTTTATCTCTGTGGAGGGAATAACTATCCTCCCAGTCACTCTGATTTAAAACTGCAGTGTTCTTTAACTCCTCTCTTTCCTTGTCATGAAATCTCTCCTATAATCCCCCATATCTCTCAAATGTTTTCAATTTCTTCACATTGCTTCCAGTTATTCTATATTTTTTCTTTTTTTCTTTTCCATTTCATTCTTCACATAGCCTTCAAAATAATCTTGCAAAGGTACAAGTCTGACTATGTCAATCCTTTTTGAAAAATCCCAAAATGGTTCCCTCTTATCTTTTTATTTTTTTAAATTTTTATTTATGTAATTTTTAATTTATGGGATAAAACAGGCATTTCTATAACAGTATACTAAAAAATTATTGTGTATGACACTGAAAATCTATTATGTACAGTTTGCTATTCCTTTTAAATATATAATAAAATTACCAGTAAATTTCTTTTTTCCCTTTTTTTCTTCCCCCACCCCCTGCCCTATTCATCCTATGCATACTTCTATTTATCAGTTCTTTCTCCAGATGTAGATTTTGTCTTCCTTCATAGGCCTTCTGTAGTTAAATCTGGGTAGTTATAATAATCAAAATGACTTATTCACTCAAAGTTGTTCTTAAAACAATATTGGTGTTACTGTATACAATGTTCTCTTGGGTCTGCACATTTCACTCTTGCCTTTTAGTACAATTCAAACTTTTGATGAACATTTGAAGCTCTTCATAAAGTAACTTTAACCTACCTTTCCAGCCTTATTTCACTCTAGCACACTTTAAGCATTCTGTGTTCCATCTCAACTAGAAACAGGTGTTCCTTCTCTTAGCTTTCTGCATTCGTAGGACATACCCTTTAATCCTGGAATGCATTCTCTCCTCCTTTCTACCTTTCAGATTGCTTAATTTTCTTTAAGTCTCCAAAACATATACCACTCCTCTCTAAAGTCTTCTCTGATCCTCTCAGTTGTTCCTGCATTTACTCTCCTTAAATTTCCCTAGGGTAATTTGCCTTTTATGCCTCCTGCTTATATGTTGTATCCCTTTTGCCTCCCTAGTAGAAGGTAAACTTCTTGGGAACAAGCATGTTTCCATTTTTGCCTTTGTTTCCATAGTGTCTAAATTCTAGAATAATATCTTACACATAAAAGCACTTTAGGAATATTTATTTAAATAAATTAAAATTGTGGGGAGTAAATGTTCCTCATATAGTTTCCTCTCATTAACAGGTGCTTTGGGAAGCAGCATAACACAACAAAGAAATCAATTCATTGGGCTTGGAGTGAGGTGGCCTGAGTTCCAATCATGGTTGTGACACTTAGTTGCCAAACTAATTATCATGGTCCTAAATGAGCACATTTGCTCCTAAAGTATTAGAAACTCTCACCTCCAAAGAAGCCTGGATTTAAACAGTCACTCAATTTAAATAATTGGAGGAGAGTGGTATTTCAATTTTACAAAAAAAACCACAACTAAATATTATGCTTATGCAGTTAGATAGAGCCTATTTTAAGAGTATGTGTTCTAGTATGTGCTTTTTGACATTACTAAATTTGTAGATTTTTTACAAGCAGAAAATTTGAGAGATAAAACTAGTATCCCTAGCATGATATAATGATAATAATAATAATAGAATAAAATCAAGTCTTCAAGGCTTAAAGGGAAGGATAGGGAAAAGTACTCCATGAATAACTTTTCCTCCAATAAAGGTCAAAGTGATCTATGATCAGGGTGGCTCTATCAGTAGGAGTTTGTATTTAAAAAGCCACTAGATAATAATAACCTTTTACTCAGAGACACAGTTGTCCTAAGCAAATTTTAGTCAAGCACTGGCTAAACTAATACAGCTTGACACCAATAATAAATTGCACAAATTCAGGGGACCTTCATCATTCTTATTTTGTATTAAATGTCATCTTGTTAGATGATGCATGAATGAATGGAGCAATATGATAGATAGTGTGAATTACTGTCCACTAATATAGTCAGTTAAGATGTGTCTTCAGTTTCTGGGTTGGTTCTTGGAAAAGATACCCCATATTACTTCTTGCTGGAGAGAAAAAGCATCTAAGGGGGGAAATTTTGAATTCTTATACTTTTTATTTATTCTTGTTTGAGTTCTATATATCCTGGAACCAGATTTATTTCTATTTAAGTGTTCTTAATTTCTCCTGTTACTCGTGATTACATTTAAGATTTATGTGATTTTTTAGAACAAATACAAAATATTAGTTCTGTCAGGAGTTATCACAGGGAGAAGGGAATTTCATCATCTTAACAATGAAAGTCTGGTACAGATTCAGGCTTGAAGCAGAAGGGTTTTAGAGGAGGTATCTGTTTTGACACAGGGCTTTTAAAGAGTGGCACTTACAGCCTTAATTTCATAAATAAACACACACACACACACACACACACACACACACACACTCACACTCACACTAGGAGCCCCTCTGAAAGCTACCCAAGGTTCAAAGCTTGTTCTTGGGGTAAGCCAGAATTTTTTTTTAAAGCCACAAAAAACCCAACAAATTAATAAAGAAACAAAACAAACAAACAAACAAATAAAACCCAGGAGCCTTCATTGATAAGTTTAATTTTCTGAGGTAACCAGGAAACGTTAGTTCCTATGAAAAGACAAATAGTACATTCAAATGTGACAGGAAAGATTTTTTCCGTGCATACCTACAGGAGGGCATATATTCCCCAATCTTAGCATACTGCTAATGAGGGACAGGAAATATGAAAGTGGCACAAGATCAGAGAATATGTATGGTAGGTGTATGGGTGGGCAACATGTGACCAGGACATATAAGTGTCCAAGGCAATTTATTCCTCCAACATTAGAGACAGTAATGTCATCAGGCAGTGCCATTGCATGGACTACTTTCTCCCTTAAACTCTGTTCTTCTGCTTTTTTCTGTTTGCCAAGATGCTTTGCTGGATGTAGTAACAGATGCTGCTGCTGCTGTCCTCTAGGCTACCATTTTCTGGTGTTCAGCCATTATCCACCTTCAGGGAGGAAGTTGTTTTAGAAGAGGACCAATGACATATGGGGTCATGATTTGCCTGTAAATTGGATTTAAGTGATTCAGTTGGGGGGGGGGTGCAGTTCAACAGTCATGAAGGGAGGATGGATATTATAGCTCTTCAGTTTGATAGCCCCAGGTGCCATTAAGCCTCCTGACAGCTAGCTAAAGAAACCTTTAGGTTTTTTTTTTCTTCTTGAGTTTGCCTTTTAAACTATTTATTTATGCTTTGAATTTCCTTTTTTAACATAATATATTCCTAGGTTATTATGCTGGGTTCAAATAATCCTAGAGTCTCTATTTAGAAAATTTTCAAAAGCACTGGCTGGAACTAAGATGCAGGAATTCCTTTCAACCCCTACAGAAGCCTAGTTGCCATGTAAATCAATTTAGAAGCAAGATTGAAAAGGACCAGGTAGGGTTGCTGATTTTTGGTCTAATTCTACATTCCTGTCTTTCTTATGTATTGGTGCCATTAATCAGATCTCTTCTCTCTTGGAGGGATGCAGAAATAGGAGAAGAAGGCTTGTGTCTCATTTTATTTGAAGAATTAAGAAAGTGAGAGTATTTGACAAAAAGTATACTTTTGAGACACGTTAGTCAAATATTAGTAGTAGAGTGTACCCCTACCTTTCCCTTATCCCCACATATTATTTTGAAAATTATTTTTGCTTATATATGTTCCTACACTGTCATGGTCAATTATCCCTGAAGCATATGCTTCACTTTAATTCAAGCCAGTAAACAATTCCCAAAGACTTTCACATTAGAATCTGAGCTCATAGAAAGTCTTTCTTTGTATTCTCCATGCTTAACATAGTGCTTGGCACATGGTTGGTGCTTAATAACTGTTTACTGACTGACTGCTCCTACTGACCTCATATGAACTGGGCAGTTCCAGGCATATAAAAATAACAGTGCCTGATCCATTTCTTTCTTTCTTTCTTTCTTTACTTCTTTACTTCTTTATTTTTTTTCATTTATTTATTTGTTTGTTTGTTTGTTTGTGTTTGTTTATTTATTTATTCATTCATTCATTCATTTATTTTAGATCACATCAAATGTGTATAGCACTTGCATACAAACTGTCTTACTTCAGCCTAAGAACAGCCTAAACAGCATTGTTATTTTTCCATTTGACAGATGAGGGAAAACTGAGACTCAGAAATGTTACATGCCTTGTCTGATGAGATACAACCAATTAATGGCATAGCTAGTATTCAAATGTGCATCTCCTGCATCTCTAATCTGCTTTCTTAAATATTTGTTAAATTGATTGAATAGGATCTTACAATCAGAGATTTATACCCTACAGGGACCTTAGAGGCTATCCAGTTCCACCCCTTTATTTCATATATGAGAAAATTGAATAACAGAGAAGTTGAGTGAATTGTCCAAACAAACTAGAAAGTGTTTAATGAAAGATGTGAATTCAGGTCATTCTGACTCCTAGCTCAGCACTCTGTCCTCTGTACCATTTGGTAAAATGCAAGAGCAGCCGTTTTCAATTCAACCAGAAATAAGAAATTATAAGATAACTTTTGTATTTTAGATGAATGGCAGACAATTCAGAACTCTAGAATACTGATTTACTTATACTTTAAAAGAGTAAGATTACATAAAATAATAGTCCTAGAACACTGTGTAAACCACAAAGTAACATATGTAATGTACTTCAGAAAATTTCAAAGCACTATCTAAATATGGGCCATTATCATAATTATTAGTATTATTGCCAACAATGTTCATTTTTTAGTGTTATTGCTATTGTGATGGTGGTTGTTGATGGTGTTGTTGTTATTGTTATTATCATTATTCTGGGCAGATCTAGTACTAGAATTTATGCTTCCTGATTCATGGGACAGTCTTCCCATTATTCTATGCAGATAATTTCCTCATCTTCTAGGTACAATTGCAACTAAAAATGGAGACAAATGGGTCTTTCCCCTAGAATATGTGAAGTCAAGATGAACAGGATTGTTTCTGTTACCTACTTTGGTCTCTTGTTCATAGTGTAATTCTCAATATCTCTCCTCCTCACATCTTCTAGTCATCTTTGTCCTACTATCAGTTTCAACAGCTTAAAAAAAAAAGACTATTCTTTGGATGTGTTACCACAGAACAGATGCAGCATATTCTATGCTAACATGTCTACTGAGAGAAGTTATTAATGTATTCATTCATAAGATGTTTATTGAGTGCCTTCTGTGGGCAGAGCACCATAGTCGGTACTATGAGGGCTGCAAGGATATATTAAATACAGTCATTACCCTTAAGGAGCTTATGGTCTTATGTGAGTTTATACACTTATATATAGTCTAGAAGGAAGAATAAGACATCTATCAAACAAATGATAATACAGGGAAATCATTTTGATTATTATAAATATCCAAATTAACTTCAAAAGACATATGGAGGAAGATGCCATCTGCATCCAGAGAAAGAACTGATAAATAGAAGTATGTATAGAATGACTTTGTGTGTGTGTATGTGTGTGTGTGTGTGTGTGTGTGTGTGTGTGTGTGTGTATCTAAGAATAGCCATCCTAAGGCACTGGAATATGGAGGGAAGAAAAAAAGGGAATATGGAGGGAAAAAAAGAAATTTACATGATAACTTCATTATGTATGAAAAGGAATAGCAAGTTGCACATAATAGATTTGCAGTTTCATGTATCTTTTTTTTTATTATACTAAGATCTTTTTTTATTATACTATGTTATGGAAATTCTCAATTTATTCCATGAATTAAAAATATTTTTTTTTAAAAGAAAGGAAAAAAGGATCTGGTATATACTATAAGAAAAGCACAAAGAGTCAGAGAGCTAGAAGATATTTTAGGAGCCATACAATATACCCCTTAATAGTTGTACAAATGAGGAAACTGTGACCTTGAGAGAACATTAATTATTCAAGGTCACATAACTCTTATTTTCTAGAGCCAAGATTTGGGTCTAAGTTCTCTGATTCCAAATCCACTCTTTTCTTCTGTACCACACTGCCTCCCCAAATGTTATGGGAATTCACAGCAGGAAGATATATTCAAATACTGACTTTGCCACTTACTACTCATGTGACTATCGTCAAATTAATTAATCTCTCTGGGTCCCAGCTTTCTGACCTATAAAATGAGAAGTTTGAACAATATGGTCTATATAGTCTTTCTACAAATTCTAGGTCCTATGATGTTATAAGTTTTTATTGGGGAGGATCAAGAAAGACTTGATAAACAAAAGGCATTTGATAGAGGACTCTAATGTTTTTGGGGAATGGGGAGTACAGACTTATGATTACATTGGCATAGGAAGCACCTAGTTGTGTAATTTCCTCTACCAATACTAATCATCTGCTGGTCTGCCACATAGAGCCTTAGAGGGTTGCCTGGGGGCACCAAGTAGTTAGATGACTTGTCCAAGGTCACATAGCAAAAATGTGTCAAGGTTGGGTCATAAACTAGGTTTTCTTGGCTGTGAGAAACATATCCCATTCACTAAGCCACACTGCCTCTTCAAAACTATATTATCTCTTTGCATATTCATAGACTGATGACACAATTCAAATTTGAGGAGTGATAGGGAAGAGTTAAGGAAAACAGATCTCACAGTGGTAAGGAGGAAAACTAATTTATTTCTGGTGCAGTGCAGCCACAAAACCACCCAACCAGAAATTCAGGAGAGCAAACTCTTACTGCCCCTTGCAAATGCTTATTATTTGTGTTTTCTCATTTTTATAGAATATACAATACTGGGAGGTATTTTCCTCCCTCTAACACATTGCTCACTGAGAACTGTCATGTCAACACCAAACTTTCCAACAGGCTGAAATTATACCCCAAGGAAATAATGGGGAAAGGCCCTTTACTGAAATGAACTCTGAGGCAGAGGCAGCCTGCCCAGTGACTAGCTCAGGCCAACTTTCCAGAAAACTGTGAAGTAGGCAATGTTTAATAATGGTTTTCTCCTTTTGCATTCAGGTGCTCCTTGCATCCCAGGTGTCCAGTGATTTCATATATTCCCCTGATATCTCAAGGCCTCAAATCTAGGACTGTGCACTACAGGTACTGTCTTCTTTTCATGTATATATCCATCAACTCTGCTCAGTCTGATTGGACAGCACTTTTGGAGAAAAAAAAATCTGATAAACTGCATGCTGCATTGACAAGAATATCAGACTTATCTTCTTTCAGAACATGGCTTTTATGGAAATATGTTTTGCATAATTACACATGTACACATATAGCAAATTACTTGCCATCTCAGGAAAAGGGCAGAGGAGAGAGGGAGAGAATTTGGAACTCAAAATTTTGAAGAATGAATATTGAGAATTGATTTTTCATGTAATTAAAAAAATAGCATTAAAAAAGAAAAGAATATAAGACAGTTTCAGAAGGTCTCAGTTGCTCTGCCAGTGTCTGGCTTTATGACCTTAGACTTCACCTAAAATGAAGTAACTAGTCAAGTGGACCTCTAGTGTGCATTCCAGTTCCAGTATCCTGTAGACCAATTTAATTTAAAAAAATCTTTATAACTTCTAATAAACCAAATGTGTTCACCTTTTTAGAGTCCTTTATATTATGTGAGAAGGGTAGGGGATAAATAACTTTGCCTAACCCAAAGGAATGGGTCTATAATTGTAATATTTCAAGCACCTCTGATGAGCTAGTAGGAAAAATTGTGATGTGTAGGGAGGTCACCCCCATTACTTTCAATAATTACATTTAGAAGATTGCTTATCATAGTTTGTAAGACCCCACATTTAATATAGATATATCTCTGTGGTCTTTTATAGAATTTGTCTGTTTGAACTTTGTTTTTCCAAGTTATTTGTGCTTTGGAAGTCTGTTCAACAGAAACCTAGGAACAGTTAGTGAGTCAATTTATTTCCCCTCATTGTAGAATAAACCATGTAAGACTAATTCTCCAGTCAAATAATTGTCTTGCTTTATCCTCTTAAAAAATATCTACCCTCAGTGTATTTGAGGGAAGGGAAAAGATAAGAAAGCTTGGGAAGGAGTAGAACCTAACTTCATGGGGTACAGCAGAGAATGGGGTATTCACTCATGCTTTTCTTGGGCAGGAGAATGATTTTCAACCACTCCTTCAGTGGAAATCTCCAAGAAGTTATAGGGTTGCTGGTCCTGTTGATAAACAGAATTGGGTTTGCTTGTTACATTCTTACTTAAATAGAACATAGAAGTATTTCAAGAACCATCTTCTCCAACTCTTACTTATTGAGCATCATCTATTTGGGGCACTTTATTTACAATAACCTATTTTCTTCTATACTATTCTGAAATGTTCTCTAATTGATTTATACTTGTTAATCTTGTTTATTTTAACCATATTTCTAGATCTTGGGGGATAGAGACTATGTCTTCTATTTCCCTTGTAGCCCCCTTTGCCTGAAACACTGGCCAAGGCACATAGTGATCTTATAAAATAATTCTCTGCAATCAAAGAATTGAACAAATGATTATGGGAAAGAATCAAGAAGCACATGAAAGAATCAGCCAATTAACTGTCATAAATTTAATGGGCTCTTACTACATATTCAGCTCTTTGCTAAGGGAGAACAGCACAGGATGTGAAAAACTCATGGCCACCTACAACTGCCAGGCCTGGTATTTGTAAAATGAAACAAAACAAAACAACAACAAAAACATTTCAGAGGCACAAAAATAAGTCATGTGGCCAGCTACCTCAATCCCTAGAGAAGCATTTATTACTCCAGTTTCTGTCATATCATAATACAATGTCATGTTTTAGTGACTTCATCCTAATTGTGCAGATTAAAATCATAATGGGAACAAGGACAAAGCTTGAACAACCTTAAAGTTCATTTAGTTCAATCTCCTCATTTTACACAAGAGGAAACTGAATTCAATTTAGTAAATTGCACAAGGATTCATTGCTAGGCACAGGTAGGATTCAGACTGATGTTCTGTGATTCCAAATCCATCATTACTTCTATCACCACTCTTCCCTCTCCTTAGAATTTCTATAAAATTTTGAATATTTCAAAGAGGCAGCTTAGTTTAGTTGCTATGGTGTTGGACTTAGAGTCAGGAAGGCCTGGGCTTAAAACCCAACCTTTGACACTAGCTGTGTGACTATAGGCAAGTCACTTTACCTGTCTGAGAATTAGGCAACTTTCTAAAACCATAGGCTATTAACAAATGATATCTAGTAGTGTAACAGATAGATAGATAGAGAGAGAGAACATTTATTAAGGTCCTACTAAGTACCAGGTACTCTGCTAAATAGAAGGAATCCCAGGTTGTGTTTTCTCCTTCAGTCCTAAAGAAGACCATGACATCAGGGAGATGATGACATGACTTGCAATTGACTTTGATTTGAGTGAGGGAGGTCTGTGCAAGGTTACCAGCCTCACTTTCTACTCCAAAGCTCTCTGGGTCCAGTGGCCAGATATGCATCTGGATGACTGGAGATAGCTCAGGATGTAGTGGGAGACCCTGGCTCTTTTAAGCTAAGGTCATTTCATGCGCTCACTTTGAGTAGGGCAATGACCATTCAGTGAATAGGACTTTTTAAGAAGTGAGTCAAGGGATGGCCCCTTTAATTAAAAAAAAAAAATTGAACTGGGAGGGTAAGACACTCAGGGTTGCTGCCCAAAAGAGAAATAGTTACTATAAGAGTTCATTCAGTGTCAGTAAGGCCCAAAAAACCAGCCATTAAGTTGTCCTTGGTCAGGGACCTATTGTTGTCCAATCAAATCCAAATACAAGTGAAAAGAATGACAAATTTATGCCCTCAAGCAGTGTGCATTCTAATGGAGAAAGAAAATACATAAAACCTAAAAGGGAGCTAAAAGCGGGGAGGGGAAGAGAAGCTGGTGCAAGGTCAACACATAGTCTGGTAAATCCAGTGCTGAAATAGATTTGGAATGAGGATAGTTAGCCTGGTTGTTGTTGTTATTGCTCAGTTATTTTTTCAGTCATGTCCAAGTCTTCATGACCTTATTTGGGGTTTTCTTGGCAAAGACACTGGAGTAGCTTGACATTTCTTTCCCCAGCTCATTTAACAGATGAAGAAACTGAGGTAAACAGGGCAAAGTGATTTGCCCAAAGTCAAATAGCTGGTAAGTATGTGAGGCCGGATTTGAATTTAAGAAGAGTCTCTTTGACTCCAGGCCCAACGCTCACCTGGGTGCTTTCTCAAATGGAGGGTCCAGGATTAAATCTCCAATAAGAGGAGCCACTGGAGACATTGCCAGTGATGGATGCTTTGGGAGTAGAGGTCAGGAAGAATTTTGGGCATTTTGGGCTTAACCAGATTATGGTGAGAATGGCTTGAGTAAGTGGAGAGAGTTCCCACGTTACTGAAATTGAAGTCGTTTTTATACCAGGAATTATCACTTTGAAGATTTTAAAAGTCCTTGATATAATCATTTCTTGATGTCACATTCTAACCAAACAACAATAGTCCCTGCATTAGGAAAATAACTTCATTATCTCAATTTTATTGGCTGGTAAACTGAGGCAGTGGTTGGAATTTGTCTATATTCTTCTTTATAATCCTAAACAAACCTAGGAAAGGTTTAATTCCATAAGGTAACATAAGTTGATTTCCAAATAATTTAGAAAACAAGTATTATTCTTCAGAAACAGAAAAAAATAGTAACAAAATGTATTGAAGTTAAGTAAAACATAGAGGTTGTTTGAGATCTCTCCTTTGTCTACACATTTGCTAGAAACAAAGCAACTGGACATAGTCCAAAATTAGAGTAGGGAGGATTTAGATTGGCAAGAACATAGAAGTCACTGATAGATATTAAATTCTGCAACAGATTGCTGTGGGTGAGTGTAGAATTGTTGTCCCCAAAGCTTTTTAAAGCAGTGATCTGCATCAGATTTGGTCAGATATGAAAGCAGAGAGATAGTTTAAGTAACCTCTCAAGGTCCCTTCCAGTCTAATGGCCCTTTTGCCATTGCTGTTTTGCTATGAAAAATCATCAATAAATGAAACTCAAAGTTTACAGTGCTAATACCATTAAATATGAATCACCTACTCTGTTTGCTTTGCTCTTGCTCAATTGTTTGGAATATTATTATTTAAAGTGCATTTGGAGGTATTCATTAGCAAATCTGGTATTATGCCAGACCAGTGACTAGGTGACAACTATTGGTTACTTAAGTGTTATATAAGGAAAAAACCTGCACAGAAATAATTTAAAGAAAATGCAGTGTCAGACGGTAGAGATGTGGGTAAGTATTGAAGTCAACTAAGGAGGGAAACTCACACTTTACAATGACACTGGCATGATGAATTTCCCCAAAGATAACAACATTAAAACAGGTGAAATCGGGTGCATATGTATCATTACCATGAAAGATAGGAGGGTAATTTGATATATGCCTTTGCTTGCCTCAGCATTATTCTTTATCCGTTCCTCATTTTTCTCCTCCCTATGCCACACTGTTTTAAATCACTGAAAATGATTACCTCAGACACTTCAGAAAGGGGCAGGAGATGTGTTTATTTCACAATCTCATTTTTCCTTTATGCAGTCCACATCTATCCCCTTGGCTATCTTAAACCTACAGATTCTCATATCATAGAAGAATGTGATGTTATCTCAGGGTGTTTGATAACCTTGCTATTATTGTTATTACAAGATTATTAGTAGCTGGGTGACCTTGGGCAAGTTATTTGACCTCTCTTGTACTTAGTGGCTGCATGGTAAAATGTGGTTGGACTGTCATTTGCTGTTTAAAGTCCCTCCATGCTCTCAATCATATGATTATAAACTTGGAAAATCATACTCTGGTTGTAGGAGGGGTACTACTCAGGTTCAATGTCACCTTGCAGGCTCTATAGTCAGCATTTTTGCCTATTAGAATACTGATAGGTTGGTATTTGAAAGGCTATTTCTTTATATTATATAACTCATAAAATAAAACATATTTATTTTCTCCCTTTTTAACCCTCCTGACCATCCTCTAAAATAAATGAATATTAAGCTCAGTAGGAATAAGAACTTACACATCTCGAGCTGCAAAAGACAGCCATATATGAAGCAAAGAAACATTAATAATGCAGTGTGGTTTGGAGGAATGGTGGGTTAGGGCAGTGGTATCAAACCCAAAAAGAAATGGGGGCCACTAATTCATCTGTAATGATCCCTGCTGGCTACCTATTGACCTAGTTTTTAAAAGGAATATTAATTATGTTTTATTGTATTTGTATTCATTTTGTGAATTATTTTCAATTTCATTTAAATCTGTTTCAGGCCACACTGGGGAGTATAGTAGGGTACATGGGGCCAGCAGACCTTGTGTTTTATACCTTTACTTTAGAGAACATTTAGCCAAATTCAGAGTTAGAAGGACTTGGATTCAAGTCCAATTTCTGGAATGTACTGGCTGTGTGATGCTGAGGAAGTCATTTAAATTCACTGAGCCCCAGGCAAATTCTCTAAGATTATAAGTTGCAGAGTAAGTGACCATTTGCATTGTTAGACCAAATTTTCTCATTAGGAGCTACCAGTATATGAATGAAAATCATCTGTCTAGACCAATAAACAAAAAAAATAAAATGATTGGAGATTTATCTTTCCCGAAAGTTCTGATCTAATTAGTAATTGTAGCATGAACACAACCCTTTGTTGTCAAGGGTTAGATTAGCAAAATTAACCTTCTCATAGGTTCCATTGAACTAGAAATCTTCCAATGTGTAGGTCTGGCAAACAGACTCTATCTGCTGTCTGAGGACTAACCTTTAAAGATGGCCACCAACTAATAAAATTTTTTTGAGGGGGAGTCAAAGTTATTAATGGGTTGGATGAACATTTTTTAAAGCCATTCTGATTTATGTGGGCCTCTATACTTTCATAGAAATAGTGGCTAAAAAGGGATGGAGAGGGCACTAAACATTACATAGTTCTTAGGCTGTCATCAAATATTAACCTACCTGTTGGTTGTCTTAATACATAATCTTTGTTCAATAACCTTAATATATGATCTTAATAAAATGACCAAAGAATTAGCAACACTGTTGGAGGAACTAAGCCACATTAATATTGCCATTCTTTAAAATCACACCAGAAACACAAGGAAATTGAAGCCAAATGGAAAGGTTGCTCTTGAGTTGTCCTTAGAGAAGCAAATAAAGCAATTGGTGGTATTGGCTTCAACATGTGCCTCCAAAGCAACAGGAAACATTTTAGTAGGTACTGGTCATCTAAACTAACTGTGCTCTCAGTGAATGTAGTTAAGCTGACCACCATGACTGTGGTATTGTTGATGCACTAACATCCTTACTGGAAGAAAAAGAAGCAGAAAAGATATCAGTGAACAATTTGAAAAAATGCACTAAAATGAATCAAGAAGTTCCCCAGTGTTCAGCCACTTTAAGATGAATAAAGGCATAAAAAAGGGAAGTAAAACACAAAAATAAAAGCCTGCATCTGAAACATATTTTAAAATAAGAAAGCAAAAATGACCAAAGTTTTCTAGATGACTCAGAAGTCTCACAGTTATACAACATATATATTTCTTCCAGGAAGAGAGTTGAAAGTTGATAATATATGGTAACAATGAAACATCACAAAAATAAAACTGATTACAACTTGACAAGAAATAACTGTTTATATCTGTTGTAGTTATTTCAGAATTAGTAATTTTTATACATAATTATACTATATGTCTAGGTAAATGTCAAATTTTAAGAAGAAGTATAAATGAGACAAAGATGCCGAATGCAATTAAAGCAGTTCAAATTCCAGAACTACTTAAATAACCTGCTAACTCTGAAAAATGGGAAATGGACAAAAGGACAGACAATGACTTTATCACTCTTCCTTAGAGAAGTTCATCTGATGCCACATAGGCAGATAGAGATTATGTGACTTTTGTAGCATGACAGAGCTGGGAAGTGTCTAAATCCTGATTTGAACTCAATTCTTCCTGATTTCAGGCTCACTGCCTTATCCACTATGCCATGTAGCTGCTTCTATAGGTGATTGTTCTCTATCTTAGTCTCCTCTGATGATATACTGATAACTCCCAGATTCTAGCTCCCATCCTCCTGTTTTCTACAAGGTTTAATAGAGTTGAACTGTGATAGCATGTTCCATCAGTAATACATGACTCATTTCTTAGCTATTCTTTAGATTTCTGACCTCAGGCTTTGTAAAATGAATCAGTACCTAACTTTGTCAATTCTATAAAACAAGTTCATTTAAAAATCACATTTTTTTGTTTAGTTGTTTCTACCTTGTCCAACTCTCCATGACTTCATTTGGAATACTGGAGTGGTGTGCAATTTTGCAGCTCATTTGATGGATAAGGAAATGGAGGCACACAGGGTTTAAATAACTTACCCAAGATTACATGGCTACCAAATGTTTGAGGCTGAATTTGAACTTGGGTCTTCCTGACTCCTGGCACAGTAGAATATCCATTACTATACCTAACTTCTATTTGTATGTTAACAATAACATTACTAGTGTAAAATTTGAAACACAGAGAAAATATTCAGTATGTTACAGAAGGTATCTTAAAAAATGTTAGAGAGACAAGAGTTCGAGTTCTAGTTATCACTAAATATAGATAAATAGCTGTATAATATTGATTAAGTCAATTAATTTCTCTGGGACTCAGTTTCCTCACATGTAAAATGATGAGAGAGGATACAATGAGAAATATGATGATAAGTATTTCACAACTAGCTGTCTAAATACATACATACATATATATTCATATATATACATATATATAAGATAAACTTTATATTTAATTTATATAATTAACATTTTCTCTATCATTGTCTATATAACTAACAAAATAACAAATCAAACCCTGATTTGTACATTTGCTTTTTCCAAGATGTAAATTCTCACATTGAAAATTTAGTACCTTGTTCTTTAGGGCTGACTCTGGTATATCAAAAAAAAGGATAATTTCTAAGGTCACTTCCTGTTCTAACATTCTAAGACAGATTGAATTTAGGAAACCAACTCCTGAATTTTGCTGAACAAATCATTATGTTACCCACCAGACCCTGTTGATATTGGCTTGCCAGCAATGACATACCTTTCTTTAAAATATCCCAGGAAGCTGTTAAGCTATCTGTATTCTGTGATTTCAATTAGAATTGAGAGGATAACACTATTTGAATGAAGAGCTCTGCTCAAATGCAGCTGATCTGGAGAGGAACTTCTTACTGAACACATTATAATTTAAATTATTTTCTACTCATACATCAAAATCATCAAACTTTTAAAAATTAAAATGTCAAAAAAAATTGAGATGAAAATAGGTAAATGTTCAAACAGTTCTTGATATAATTCTGTCACTAGATGTCTATTTAACACCTTTCCAGATTGGTAGGATCTATTAAAACATATTTTTAGGTGTCATAGCCTTTTACAGCTCTGGGTCATCTCCAAGCAAAATGTGATTTTAGAGGTAAACTTTGGTGGAATGATGTCAACAAAAGTTATAATAATGTAATAGAAATCTAGAAAGAGCTTTTCAGTTACAAAATTGTTTCAAGCATTAATTAATTTGCTCCTCACAGCTCTGTGAGGTAGTTAATTCATGTGTTATTATTGTCCTTTTGCAAGTGAGCAAACAGATTGAGATTTAACTGAGGTTATCCAGCTAGTATAGATAACAATTATATTTAATGAGCATTTGTATATTTCAAAGAGATATAATGACCCTGGATCTGGTATCATGGAACCTTAAAGTAGGGGGTGATTGGACTGGAGAATACTTTGTGGTTTCTGAGTCTGCTGTCTGGCCACTTCCAGGAAAACAGCTCAGTGCTCAAGGAGTTGGACACTTTAGAATGATGAAGCAATCTGCTTATTGGCCATTGGGCAGGAAGAATTGCCAAAATCAGTAGACCTTTAAAAAGTAGTGAATCACCTTTGAAATTTCTTTTTTTCTTGCTATCTTGCAGATCATGTCAGGACTATTTTCCTATAGAAAGTGGGAGTAGGGGCAGTGAGAAGTCACCCTTCCCCTTAATCTGGCTGCATAGGGAGTGTGAGCATATATCCTTTTTAGCAAAGTCTGAGATAGCCAGTAAGTCAATAAACATTAATTAAGCATGTGCCAGGAACTTTGTTAAACTCTAAGGATTCAAAGAAAGGAAAAAAAAAAGAAAAAAAAGAAAAAGAAAAAACATGGTCCCTTCCCTCAAGGTTCTCACATTCAAATGGGGGAGAAAGCTTGTAAACAACTAAGAAGTACAACAAAAATGTAAAGGATTCTTTTATAAAAGTTAAGGTAGCTAGGTGGTCTAATAGATTAAATGGGGAAGTCAGAGACAGCAAGACTTGAATTTAATGTCTGCTTTGGCCACTAACTGGATGTATGACTCTGGGCAAGTCTTTTAATCTCTTTTGGCCTCAGTTTCTTCTTCTGTAAATGGAAATTATTATAGTACTTACCTAACAGAGTTGTTATGAGTATGAAATGAGGTAACACAGGTAAAGGATTTTGTGAACCTTAACATGCTATACACATGTTGGCTATGCTGCTTCTTTTTCTCCTCCTTCTGTTCCTTCTTCTCTTCCTTTTCCTCCTGGTCCACCTTTTTTTTCTCCTCCTCCTTTAATCCTTTAATCCTCCTCCTCCTGTTCCTCTTTCTTTTCTTTGGATTTGGAAGAAACCAGAGTTCCAACAGACAGAGAAATGACAATTTATCAGTCAGAGAGGGGATATCTGTGGTTGTATATACCAAATGGTACTTTATCTGAAGTAAATAAAGGTGTTAGTAAGAACAACTAACATCATTCAGGGTGAAGCTAAGATTGTGCCAAGAGTAGATTCCTGCTGAGTATAGGTAAAGAACAGAGACCTGACAGGCTAAGGTTGAGGATAAGTTAGGGATTTCCTGTAAGGGAACTAAAATCGGTGACTCAACCAAAAAAATCCAATTTATTATGACTTGTGCATTGTAAAGAATGTTTGTTTTGGAAGTGAGCACCTTCTAGATCTACCATTTTCTGCTTCTGTGACTCTGAACCAGTCCCCTAATCTGTTTCCTCATCTGCAAATCTGCTATGATAAATAGCAATTCAATTATCTGTCTACTAAGGTTGTGTTAAGGAAAGCACATTCACATTATGTATGGTAAAACATCATATTAATGTGAACTGTTATTATTCAGACATTTTGCTATTCAACTTTATTCAATATAAAAACATGAATTAGTGCTGCAATTAATTTCCATTCAGATACACACACACACACACACACACACACACATACACACGTATGTGTATGTATCCTTGAGTAAGAGTTCTTATTGGAATATATGAGTCACAGGACAATTTACTTGTGTCAGCCTGACAAATTCTGGCCTATACCATTTACCTGGAAGCAACAACCTGAGGTAAAATAAAGCCTGAAGTAGGGGAGGGTAAATTACTAGGAACTGTATATAATTTCAAACTTTTAAGATTGACTATAACCCATCAAAATTTTGTTGGTGGTGATAGCAAATTGGGATGGAGTGTTGGAGAAGAGGTCGCTTTTTCTAAAATAGGAATCAACACCATGACAATCATAATTACCAACATTAATCATTCTTCATTCCTCCATTCACAAAAGACCTGTATACCATTTAAAGTTCACTTACTTCAAAATAGTATCAAAACTAGTCTTATGTGCCCAGAAGCATAGCTATTATCAAAGATACTGTCTCCCCCCCACCCCCAGGGTTCTGGGCACATTGACCCTTTGTATTCATTGTAGAATAATTCCTTATTCATTTTCATATAAATCAGGGGTTCTTAAGTTGCCTTTTTAATCCTTTACATTTTATATTATGCATTTAAAAACTTTATTATTAGCAGAGGTTTAGAGGCTTGCACAAAATGCCAAAGGGGTCCACCACACAAAAAGTCTAAAAATCCCTGATTTAAGTAGAAAGCAGAAAGAGGAGTTATAATGGAGTAGTGAAGAAATACATTATTCCTTTGAATTTCAAGGTAATACAATTTAATCCAATGAATACTTAGTAAGCACCAACTGTGAAGAAGAATGTCTCTTGGTATTGGGAATATACTGGTTAAATCAGTACTTAACACTGCCATCAAGGAGCTAGTAATCTGATATAGTTTTTCTGGCTTGCATAAAAATAACTGTGGTACAAAGCAAAATGAAATAAAAATAAAGGGTTTTGAGGGAATAGAGCCAAGATAATGGAGAAATAGCAGGGGCTCCCCTGAGATCTCTTAAATTTGTTTCCAAACAACTTTAAATAATACCTCAAAATAAATTCTGGAGTGATAGAACCCACAAAAAAAATAGGGTGAAACAATTTCCCAGCCCAAGAAAACTTAGAAGGTTGGCAGGAAAAGTCTGTTAAACTGGGGTGAGAGTAGAGTGTGCTCCAGTGCAGCCCATTCTCCAGCAAGACAACAGCATGCCTTGGGGACAACTGAATTAGCAACAGTGGCTTCCAAAGCTCTCAGGCCACAGACAGTAAGGGAGTTGGACAATTTGTCAGCTGGCACTAGATAAAGGACTCTATGGCATAGATCTCAGTTGCAGTTCTAGGTCTCAGTTCCAGGGAGAGGAGGAACACCAGCCTGCCAGAGCTTGTGGCCTCAGGAGCAAGAACCCTGGTCACAGTACTAGGATAGAAAAAAGTGCTTGTGGTCACTCAGAGAACAGGGCATAGTCCAGAGATGTAGTAAACATACCTCTCCTTAGATCATACTACCTTGGAGTAATTAAAAACATACAGACTCCCAGAACTAGCTCTCAAAAAAGATGCACAAAAACCCCGAAGCTTGGGACAGTGATCCCTGAACCAATAGAGAAGAGTTCAATTTTAACCTTAAGTTATTGAAATTGAAATAAAACAAATATACTTTAAAAGTATATATAGTGGACAAAAAAAAGAAAAGAAAAGAAAAGAAAAGAAAGAAAAAGAAAAAAGAAAAAATAAATAAAAGACAAAAAAGACTAAAAAAATGATCCAGCAACAACAACAACAACAACAACAACAACAAAAGAACCTCACCATAGAAAGTTGCTATGGTAACAGGGAAGATCAGAATGTAAACCCAGAAGAAGACAATAGTTAAAACTGCTACATCCAAAGCCTCAAAGAGAAATGTGAATTGGTCTCAGCCCCCCCCAAAAAAAAAATACTTGGAAGAGCTCAAAAAGGACTTTAAAAATCAAATAAGAGAGATAGAAGAATTTGGAAAAAGAAACGAGAGTGATGCAGAAAAAAAATCATAAAAAAACTAAACAACTTGGTAAAGGAGGAACAAAAATACCAAAGAAAGCAACACTTTGAAAAACAGAATAGGCCAAATAATAACAAGAGGCATAAAAGTCAACTGAAAAGAAAAACTCCTTAAAAAGCAAAATTGGTCACGTGGGAAAAAAATGTACAAAGATTCACTGAAAAAATAACTTCTTGAAAAGTAGAATTGGCCAAATGAAAAAGCTCACTGAAGAAAATAATTCCTTAAAAATTGGAATTGGGAAAGTAGAAGCTAATGACTCCATGAGATATCAAGAATCGGTTAAAAAAAAAAAAAAGTCAAAAGAACAGAAAAAATAGAAGAAAATGTGAAATATCTCATTAAAAAAAACAGCTAATCTGGAAAATAGA
The DNA here is from genome assembly GCF_003287225.1 of Phascolarctos cinereus. Taxonomy (NCBI): domain Eukaryota; kingdom Metazoa; phylum Chordata; class Mammalia; order Diprotodontia; family Phascolarctidae; genus Phascolarctos; species Phascolarctos cinereus. The sequence goes on from NW_027556098.1 coordinate 138,199,305, forward strand.
TACAGGAGAGATAATTTAATAATTATTGGACTACCTAAAAGCAAAAATGACAAAAAAAGAGCCTAGATATCATTTTTCAAGAAATTAGCAAGAAAAACCACCCTAATATCCTAGAACCCTCAGGTAAAATAGAAATTGAATGACTCCACTAATTACCTCCTGAAAGAGACCCCAAAATGAAAATTTCCAAGAATATTATAGCCAAATTCCAGAGCTCCTAGATGAAGAAGAAGATATTGCAACTAGCCACAAAGAAACAATTCAAATATCATGGACCCACAGTCAGGATAATGCACAATTTTTGCAGTTTCCATGTTAAAGAAGGGGATGGATTGAGTTATGATATTCTGAAAAGCAAAGGAGCTAGGATTATGAATAAGAATAACACACCCAGCCAAACTGAGTATAATCCTTCAGGAGAGAAAAAAAGGACATTTATGAAAGTGAGGTCTTTTAGGCATTTGTAGCTCTGTTTTTGGTGGCAAAAAATTGGAAATTGAGGCAACATCCATCAATTGGGGAATGGATGACCAAGTTGCATTATAAGATTGTGATGGAATGCTATTGTATTATGAGAAATGATGAGCAGAATGCTCTAAGAAATTAAAACCTCAAACGACTTGCATGAACTGGTATAAAGTGAACAGAACCAGGAGAACACAGTAATGGCAACATTATGTGATGAACAACTGTGAAGGACTTAGCTACCTAAGCAATAAAATGATCCAAGATAATTCCAAAGGATTTGTAATGAAACATGCTATCAGTTTCTAGGAGGGAAAATTTGTGGGGTCTCAAGATAGATCAAATCATATGTTTTTTACTTTATTTTTCTCTCTGTTTTTGTGGGGCTACAGGGGTCTATATTTTCTTTCACAACATAACTAATATGGAAATATATTTTCCTGCCTGCACATGTATAACCTATATCAAATTGCTTGCCTTCTCAGTGAAGGAGGGGAGGGAAAGTAATGAAGGAGGGAATTTGGAATTCAAAATTAGAAAAGAAAAATAATGGTAAAAATGTTTTTAAATGTAATACACTAATGTGTACAGCATACCTATAGTTGTAGTAAAATAGCCTCCAGACTAAAGCCATGATCCTTGAGGCATGCTCTTTCACTTCTGGCCCCAAACTTCTTTATTCCTCTAAAAATAGGGGCAAGGATTGGGGAATGGGATGAAGCTGATTCTACAAACTTGGTCAAGCACCTAAAAAGCTTACTTGAGGTCTGATTGAACTGAGTTAGCCTCTTTCTGTCTCTGTCTATCTCTGTCTCTGTTCCTCTCTGTCCTTTTTTTCTTTTGCTATGATCCATACCTCAAGATATTTCATGGGGACACACAGAACCAACTTTTATTTCTTCCAGGTACTCTCTCCATTCATCAACTACTCTACTTAGATTGTCACTTATACCCACCTGGAGGCCTGTTTTCATTGCTGACACAACAGCCATGATGTTTTGCTGTAGGCCTTTCTCCTGTCATTTGGGTTAACCATGTATTTTCCAGCATCTAATTCTTTTATTATTTTTTCCTGAAGGAGTCTCTCACAGCTTAACACCAAGTCAGAGGCTATTTACTCTTTCTATTTCTAAGTGATTAGAAATTTCACCTAGGTGCTTCCCCCTGCTAATTTCTTTGTCACCAATCTATCAACCACAAGTATTTTAATACTGTGGGCTCAGAGCACTGCATCTTTAGGATGGGTATACTATCAAAGGTAGGTCCCCTTAGACTCTCTATTAATGCCCTGCATTTACTTGTATTCATTGTGTGTCACTTTTTTTTTTAATCACCTCTGTGTTCTGTGCTAGTCATCATTTAAAGTGGTCCTCTCTAGGTAAAATGGGCCTATCTCCATAAAAATAGCCATAACTTTCTAGAGTAAGATGCCTTACCCTGTGTTGATTGACTAATATACTGGAGAACAGATCTAGCTCCTGATGGATCACAACCCACACTGAAATGGGCATTCATACCTCCTCCTTATCCACCATATGATTTTTTTGTATTATTTCCAGTGAACCATGAGAGAATTAAATGTGGTCTGAAGTTAAGAATTTTTCAACTCATTTTCATATATTTCCTCTAGCTGCTCTGAGTAGCTGGGAATGTCATACAGTTTTAGTCAGTTAGAAGAATGCTATTACTGCATCATTTTCCTTCATTTATGTATTCCCTAAATGCTTATATGTTCTTAGGGAGTATGAGTACACAACCTTCTATAAGCTCCATTCAGTGTTTTTTTCCTCATGAGTAAGTAGTCACCCCTAAACCAAAATTCCTTGATAAAGGTCTATTCCCATAACTGAGGTTTAGTTTTCTAATAGCTATTGTGGCTACTCATCAAGATACCCAGAACTAGATACAATGGTAATAAGAATAAGGTTTTCCTGATGTGCTAGTAGATTCTGTACTGAATAGCCTCTCACCTATACTCTAAAAACAAATATTCATCCTGGAATCAAAAAAAAATGTTGCCCCACAGGTAAGTATGCTCAAAAATCTTTAGTGGTTTCTTTCAATACTAATGCAGGTTACCTTTATCCAAAACCAATCAACAAAACAGAAAAAAAAAAATGTAACAGAAGAAGCCCTCCAAGGAAGCATATCAGGAAGCGTGTCCTTGGACCTGCACAGACTCAAGTTGTGATTTGGGGAAATTTTAATGATAACTTATTAATCTTGGTTTGTCTCTACTAAATCTAGAAACTAGGAACTTCTGCTTGTTAACTCAAGTGTAGATATTCTGTTATTTTCTAACCAAAAAGATCCACATGAAGAACAGCATTGAAACATTAAGTATTTCATGAATACAGAATTGAATATTAAAGCAATTTAAAAAAATAAATTGAATATTAAAATGTTAAATAAAAATATTAAAGTTATTTCTTGTGGCAGCTATGTAGTACAGTAAACGAGTGTTGGACCCTGTGTCATAAAGATGTGATTTCAAATCTTTTGTCAGATATTTACTAACTGTGTGACATTATGGGAGTCATTTAACTTCTCTTAGACTCAGTTTCTTAATCTGTAAAATAGGTATGATAACAACAGAACCTATTTCACAGAGTTGTTCAGGATCAAAGGATACAACATGTAAAGGGTTTCACAAACTTTAAAGTAATAAATTGATAATAACTATTATTATATCATTCACATTCTTAAATTAACATAACATCCTTCAACTTTATTAACTCCTCCACCTTTCAGATTAACCTTTCCTCCACCTTGTCACTCAAGATCCTCCAAGTTAATATCTCTATTCGTGAAGTGTGAGTTTAGTCTTTTTCTGAAGCAAGAGTGGTGTTGGGCTGGACTAATAGCTTCAATAAAGGGCTAAGTCATTACCTAGGACGTCTTGCTTCCCCCACTCTTCTCTTTGTTCATGTTCATGAGGGAAAAAAGAGGTACATTCATCATATATGTAGCATGATCTTCTCTCCTCTTTGGAAGGAAATAGATAAGATCTACAAAATGTCTGGTCCTGTTATCTGAAGATCCACTAGTTATACTATCATTATTGTGATTACAATAATAATAATAATAATAATAATAATATTATTATTCTTAATTCATAATGAAGAGAAGCCCTCTTTCCTTCCACAGGGAGGCAGTATGGTATAGAGGAAAGAAATGTAGCTCTAAAGCTAGAAGTCCTAGGTTCATAGCCTGTCTCTGATGTAGTACCTGTGTGACCTCAGGCAAGTCATTTCACCTTCATTCCCAGATTACTTAACCTCTAAAAAACTGCGGATTGAATGAGACAGACTCAGGTTCCTTCCAGATCTAGATTTATAAACATGTGTCACTTGCAGCCCTTTGCTATTACTTATAAGGAAATAATTTCTTTTCTAGGTACAATTGAATCACATGCAATAAGATTCTTAAGGGAACCTCTATGATGGAAAAGATTTAAGGTAGGGAGAAAACAAAAAGAATGAAACACCCTTGACCCTGATAAGAATATACCCAATTCCACACACCTCAAAACGTAATTGATATTTATACTGCCAAAATGGAATCAGGATGACAGAAAAAGTATTGATAACATACTCAGATTTAACCATGAACAACTATCCTCCTCTCCTCTCCCCACCAAACAAACAAACAACAACAACAACAAAAACAATAATAACAACAACAAAAACTCAGATAAGTACTATCTCAATACTCAAACATTTCAAGTTTACCCTTCTCTAACCCTTGGAAAACCATAAAGTCCAAGGAATTGAAATTTGTTCATGAAGAGGTTTATTTTCTCTTATGAAATGTATACTAGTTTATAAAAAGAAATATGAGACATATATCAGTCTAATGGAGTTCTGCTCTATTAATCTGCAATGGTTCTCTCTATAACTGCAAATCTGAGCTCTTTAAAATAAAAGGCACACATACACAATCGACTTGGTAATAGAAAAAGAATGACAATACAGTTCTTCACAACTTTGGCCACAAATCTTTTATGTTGTGAATTGTTCATATGTTCCATTACCTTTCTCCTTACAGAGGCTTAGGTCAAAATACAATGACTGGGAACCCTGGTTTGTCACTGGGTATCACTGTAGTTACTAACAACTGACAGTGATTGTATATGCTGATGTCTTCCTTAGATGCTTCAGTGACTAGAGTGTCCCTAGAGGTTACTGTCAGATAAAAGACAAACCACTTTAGACAGTATCAATCAATTTTCATCAGTGATATCTTCCCTTCCTAATCTGGCCCTCTAAGGAAAAGTGTCTGGTTCAATTTAACAAGAAACCAATCTACAAGTATTTATTAAGTATGTACTATGCACCAGGTATAGGTGCTAGAGATATAAATTTAAAATATAAACTTACAATCCCTGTCTCTGAAGAACTTATAATTCTACTAAAGAGACACTATATATGTGTGTGTGTATGTGTGTGTATATATATACATGTATATGTATATATACATACACACACACACGCACACATGTATATATATACAAAATTAATTCAGGGAGGGCTTTAAATTGAGGCCTGAATTTCAAGTTTGAATAAGCTCAACTTTGAATGGAAGGATTCAAAGTGATAAGGAAGACCTGCATTCCTTAGAATTTCATTGAAGAAAGTCTGTTGAAATGCATGGAAAGGAAACATCAAATGTAAGGAAGAGCAAGAGAGTCATTTAGCCTGGTATGTAAAGAGCATGAGAGAGAAAATGTATAATAAGGGCAGAATGGGATTTTGGGAGAAGGTTGTGAAACATATTACATGGAGTTTGTATTTGACCCTTGAGATAATACTCAAATGAGTAGAGAAGAAATAAGTGCATTGGTTGCTGTTGTTATGTATAAAGGCACAGAGACAATGGTTCTATTTTCCCAAGAAACATGGAAATGAGGTACTGTTCTTGGGAGTTAAAATTAAGTGGACAAGTGAACAATATTTGTCATGCAATCTTGTTGCAAGAGGTTTGAAGTGGATGTTTCTTAACCCTACTGAGAAGCGAGGTCTCTGATTCACTCGAAGCCGCAAAAATTTCCCTCAGGTAGCCTAGCATTCCTCTCAACAATAATTTGTGGATCTCTCTGGAATCATTAACTTTGAAATAACTCCTTATGGGCAAGCAGGTGATATATATTTTAAATACAGTAATATAGCATAGTTTAAATAATAGATGCATATGTTGATCATATTTTTTTAATTTCTGCAGCACATAATATCGAAAGTACTTTCGCATCCATTATCTAATTTGTTCCTCAGCACTCCTATGAGCTATGTAAGACAGGTATTATGATCCTCACTCCACAAAATAGGAAAGGAGGCACAGAGCGTTTAACTTAAGACATCAAACTGTTTTTTGATGATCACTATTTCCTAGACTATTCTATTTCTCTTAGTTTGGAATTAAATTTGTTTTAAATTGAAGTGCTAATAATAATAACTAATAATAGCTAATAATTGCATAGCACTTTGTGGTTTGCAAAGTGTTTTATTATAATAACCATATGAAATGGAAAATGGCATTTTATGATTCATCCTTTGCAGATAACAAAGTGCGGCATGAGAGGTGACTTGTTCAAAGTTACACAACAACCTCACGGTTGAAGCAATATTTAAAGACACATCTTCTACCTCTCAGTCCAGTGTTCTTTTTATTACATAGCATCACAGTAAAATCCGGGGTAAACAATTGAAAACTGTGAATAGAATTACTCTCGTAAAGTCCCTTTTTGCTAGTATTTAAAATGCCACACTACATAAATGCTTGTAAAATCTTTGTCACTTTTCTAATATTTAATGTACCTATTCCCACTTACAACTTTTAACTCTAGAAATATGGGTTTAAAAATGTAGCAAGGGAATTGATCCCTTCTTTCCAACATTAAAGCTAGTCTTTGCTTAATCTGAAGAAAAAGAAAAAAAAAACAGATTTATTTTACTTCTAACATGTCTTGAATGATAATTAAAAAAACACAAATATGAATAGGAAGTCTCATTAAATGGATGACATTAGTTCAGAACTTGTGATAATTCAGAAAAGTTAATATCAAGATTTGTCTTTGCAGATTGCATTGTAAAGAAAATATTTGGAAGAGAATAAAATGTTTATAAGTGTTTTAGAAGCATTCATTTAGACAAATGAGTATTTACCTTTCATAAATATAATAGCTGATTAATACTTTTAAATTTGAATTATTTTTTCATTCTAGCAGGTTTCTTGAGTTAGATTGTGAATGTTTTTATATGAAGTCAATGTTGGGATATTTTCCTTTTTTCTTTATCTTTTGAGTTAATATGGAGGATAAAACATATCTACTGGTTGAGTACTGGTAATGGGTTTGACTAGGAAAATGGTACAGACTCCAGAAGAGAGAGGGAAGAAAAAGGTTTTTTTCTTTTGTTTTGTTTTTGGCAGGGGGACACTGGACCACTGGGGAAGAGGAGGAATACTTGGTTTTGTCTTGTTTGGTGAGATGGTACAAACAACCTGAAGATATAAATGAGATAAAATAATGCAGCGGAAAGAATATAAGATTTTGAGTAATAATCAGGCTAAGTTAGAATCTTGGCATTGCCTATATAACCTCAGGCAAGTCATTTGACATCTCTGGGTCTTAGTTTCCTCATCTGTCCAATGATGAGACAAACTATAAGCTACATTCTAGCTCTAAATTGAAGATCCTTAATCATTAGAAAACATTTTCTTGCCTTGGGGAACTAGGTGATTAATGTGTCGGAGCTTACAATGACATGTGGAACACCAGGAAGATGAAGACGAATAGAGAATGTGACCTAGCAACAGTGGGCCAAGACAGGACATATGGCAGAGAAGCCCTTAGGCAGAAGAGTCTTTACATTCCATATATTTAATGACTCAGGATTTACATGTTTTTTGAGACCAAAATGTCATTTATTCAAGGGTCTCTGTTCTGCTTTCCACCTTTTAATAATATTTTCCTTTGTAATGTAGCATCCCTTGGGAAGGTTTCCCAGGAGTTGGAGTTGAAATTGGAAGGCTAGGGGGGAGAAAGTTGACCGGCAGAACAGTGATACGGGCATGGAACCTTTTCTATGCTTTTTGAGGAAAAGAAATATATTGCAGCCCCAGAAGAATAAATGCAATAGATCATTTTAATAACTGCACTTGAAATCACGCAAGGGAAAACTTGTGGCTTGTGTGAGATACCCAAGGGTGTCAGGAGGGGTTCATGGGAATACAAGGCACAGGAACTTTCTGGATCACAAGCTCTGAAGAGACAAGCACACAATCAGCAAATCAGGCATTGATAGAGAGTCTAGGCCTTGCATAAAATCAGGCCATGATAGGAAGATCAACAAAGGTGGTCCTCCTGAGCAGATTTTATCATCCTTATCATTTCTCTACATTTAGAGATATAACATCTTAGTCATCCCACACAGCTGCTCAGTGATGCAGGTAAAGGCTAGGTGTTTTATAGAAAAGAGTAAAGTTCCTTTTGCATCTGACTGATTGATTTTCCACCTATTTTTAATTTGGAATTCAAATTCCCTCCCTCCCTGACCATCCTCCTTCATTAAGAAGGTAAACAATTTGATAAAGCTTATACATGTTCAGTGATATAAAACACATTTCCATATTAGTCATGTTGAGAAAGAAAGCACAGACAAAAACAAACAAGAAAAACGAAGTTTAAAAAAGCATGCTTCAATCTGCATTCAGACACTATCAGTTGATTTTCTGGAGGTAGATAGCGTTTTTCACCACAAGTTTTTCAACAATGTCTTAGATCATTGTATTACTGAGAATAGCTAAGTCATTTACAGTTGATCATCATATAATATTTCTATTACTGTGTACAATGTTCTGGTTCTGCTCACTTCATTTTGGATCAATTCATGTAAGTCTTTCCAGTTATTTCTGAAAGCATCCTGCTCATCACTTCTTATAGCACAATAGCAGATACTAGGTTCTTAGGTAATTCCCCTCTTAGTAAACCATGAAAGAGATAAAGAAAATATTAAAATAGGAAAAATGTTATATCTTCAAATATGACCTTACCACTAAGAAAATGATCCTGGCAGTGATGGGCAGTCAACCACATGATTCCAGATCTTTCTGTGTATTATCTTGAAAAATCATCATTTCAGAGATGGAAGTCCTTAAGAGGTCATCTTAAAGAATTTCTAATCACCGAAAGATAAAAAGTTTGATAGTTGGAAGGGACCCACACATTAAAATGAATTTTCCCTATCATTTTTTTTTAAATTTGGAGTTGTAAGTTGTCTCCCTCTCTCCCTGATTTTCTCCCTTTATTAAGAAGGCCAGCAATTTGATCCTTTATCCTCTATCTGAAGACCTCAAAGGAAAGGAAATTCACTTTCTCTCTAAGAAGCCCATTCCACTTTTGGGCATCCTTTATTGTTAAAAAATTATTTCCAAATTAAGTTTAAATTTTTGACTTTGTTACTTCCACTCATTTCTCCTGGTAATTGATGGTGTTATTATTGAGTCTCATAATCCTTATGTATTACCCATAGTAGTGGTTGGTATGAAATAAAATTGGTAAAATTAGAATGCCTGTGAACTATTAAGTCTCAAATTAAGTGACTAAGGTTAATGAAAGCAACATACTGTGTTTTCAAGATAACCTCCATTTCTTCCTGTTAAACCTTTAAATTTGGTATCATCAGATATTCCATGGCTGAAGAAGAGAAGCTGAAGATTTGTTTTTGCCATTAGAATTCTGCCAATCTGAGTGCAAAGTACAAGGTTTTTCCAGGACCGTGGCCACTTTTCACTGAATTGCAGAAAAAGTGATGGGCAAAATGAACCACTTATAGATGCTACTTTTCATGAATGACTTCATTTTGTTTGAGAAGACACTGACAAAATGTGCAGAAAGACTAATGAATATATTGAGATACATGGTTGTGGTCTAAAGCTTTCCAATAATTGTCAATTTATTTTTCTGAAATTTGTTAATTTTGCAGACCATGTAATATGTCAAAAGAGAATTTATACTGACACTAAAAATAAAAAATAGCAAATTCTACATAGTGATATCTAAATAACTGTTAGCCAAATGTAGGCCCTTCCTACTAGGTCTACGGTGTGTCTATGTGTATGTGTGTGTGTGTGTGTGTGTGTGTGTGTGTGTGAGAGAGAGAGAGAGAGAGAGAGAGAGAGAGAGAGAGAGAGACAGAGAGACAGAGAGACAGAGAGACAGACAGAGAGACAGAGGCAGAGAAAGGGGGTGATGGAAGAAGAGCAAAACACAAAGTATATGTGAAAAAATGGGGATTCATGGAAACAAGAGAGAGGTACTAGAAGCAACATTAATAGAACTTAGAAGCTGAAAGGGAGGGACCAAAGCCCATAACTACCAGAAATGAGAAGTAAAGGATGAGAGTCAAGGCCAAGACCAGAGGAATTACAGGGCATTGTGCCCATGCCAGGCTTCTTCTTAGGACCTGACACTGAACATACTCCCCTAAGTTGACAGAAGTTTAGCTATACATTTCAAGAAGCAGTTAGTTTTCTACCAAAGAGAGGACATGAAAAGAAAATCACCAGATACAATTCCATGGAAAGAACTAAGGTCTTTGGTTGATAATTCTTGAGTTTTATGTTAAGGAATGGACCTATTGAGTGTGTTTTTCCCATTCTCATGAAAAACAACCAAAAGGACTAAGCAATTGAATTATGAGATTTCTAGGTGTTTTATTATGCATTGTTTATTGCTTTTATTGAACTACATAAACAGTAAAGTAATGAATATATAAAGAAGCAGGTAAGGTCCTGCCATGGGATAGAGGATGAAAGATAGTTCTGCAAGTCCTTACATAGTGATCTGGCATGTAAATTTAGAGGGAAACAGAGAACTTATGTATGGAAGATGGTCCACTGTCTAAGAACTACACATAATTATGGAACTTAGTGTTTGTTGAAAAGCAATGTGTAATGGTGGATAGAGAACCTGCCTTGGAATGAGGAAAATCTGAGTTGAAATCTGATCTCTGACACACACTGGCAACTACATTTTGTAGTCATATGTATTGTTCTCTTGGTTCTGCTGACTTCACTTTGCATCTGTTTATGTAAGTCTTTTCATGCTTTTCTGTATTCATTATGTGAATCATTTATTATAGCACAGTAATATTCCATTATAGTTATGCATCACATTTTAGCCATTCGCAAATGAGTGGTATTAATATTATTTCCAATATATTAATGTTATCATTTTAAAGCTGATTATTATTCTAATTGACAAATATATTATTGGAAGGAACCACAATCAGAAGGAAAGAATGAAAGTTCAAAATAACACCCCAAAGAGATGAAGCTGTACAGATAAAATTCCTGAGAAATATGAATAATAAGGAGAAATATGAATAATTCTTCAAAAACCTAATTAACTTTACATGTTTCTTTGTAGAAAGTTGTTGTTGTTCAGTCATTTTTCAGTTGTGTCCAGCACATCATGATCCCATTTGGGGTTTTCTTGGCAAAGACACTGGAAGGGATTGCCATTTCCTTTTCTAGCTCATTTTACAGATGAGGAAACTGTGGCAAACAGGATTGAGTGACTTGCCCAGGCTGTCAGAGGTAGCAATTGTCTAAGGAAAGATTTGAACTCAGGAAGATGTCTTCCTGATTCCAGGCCTGGCATTCCATGCACTGTACCACCTAGCTGCCTCCTTTTTCTAGAAAGACTAGATGCCAAACTGAATGCCCTGAGGGCAATGAGTTGGATAAATTTACTTCATTACTTAGCAGATGAATCAGGAATGGTGAGACCTGTTATTCTATTCCCAGGGTCTTAAACTGGGTTCTTAATCCACATTTTTGAGACTATAGAGACTAGTTTCATTTATGGAAGAACAAAAATCAATTGAATTATGTTGTAGTAACAATTTATATTTAAATAGAAATTTATGGTACACAAAGTGTTTCACAAAGACTCCATCATTTTATCTTCACAATAACCCTGTGAGATAGCTGCTATTATTGTTATTTTACATGTTAGGAAACTGAGTGTCAGACAACTTAAGTGACTTGCCAGGATTACCCAGAAAGTAAGTTCATGTGGCAGTGTTTGAATTTAGTGGTACACTATAGAACATTCAATTTTGAGTCAGGAAGATCTGAGTCCAAACCTTGTCTCAGACACTTAATATTTGTGTGACCCTGGGCAAATTAACCTCTCTTAACTTTAGTTTCCTCATTTGTAAAATGAAAACGATTGGACTCAATGGTGTCTAATGTCCCTTGTAATAATCTATGATCCAATAAACCATATCTTAACTCCAAGTTTAGTATGCTAACCATTATACCATACTGCACTATAATCATAAAAATGTTGAATTGGATGTTACTGGTCAGATTAATAACCAACCTGTCCATCTATGATTTTAGCATATGCTACAAGTTAGAAAGAAGCAATACAGACACAGATGATATATGTCTTCTTATAGGGTTCATGCTTCAGAGACCATAGTGATTCCTGTAAAGGGAATAAAGGCAATTGGTGACTCATGAGAGGATTTCTAATATAGGTAAGTGAGGAAGAGAGCCTGGGACTTTCCCTGGAAAGCGTAACATCAATGAATACACATTGCATATCCCTAAGCCAATCCTCCTCACCCAGTTGAACAAGGATGACTGGTAGAGTACTCAATAAAAGACTTGACATATGAGATGTGCTGCTAGGCAAAAGAGATAATAATCACAAAAGAATTGGGACTGGTTCACCAGAGGCCAGACAACTGCTATGGAAGTGTCAGAAATTGGAATTTACTAATGGAGCAATAAATCAAATAGTAGGAGACATCATCCAAGATGTATGAAGACACTTAGTGCTATCCAAAGCCTACCATTATAAAGCTATGAAAGCCCTCAAAGAGGGGTTTATATGTCTAAATTATATATATATATATATATATATATATATATATATATATATTCTAGATCTATTGAAGAACAGACACAACTGACTGTGAATGGAAGCTGATAAATGCATAAATACATAAATACATACATGCATATATGTGTATATATATATATGTATATATATATAGTGTGTGTGTGTGTGTGTGTGTGTGTGTGTGTGTGTATATATCAGAAATGTGATGTAAGAGCCAATTTTAGTCACTTCCCTGAAGACCACAAGCAGTAGGAAATGTTTAGAGCTGGTGTGCATAGATTTCTTGTCTTTGAAGGGAGATGATAGCATCCTAGTACTTACTTTATGCGTAGGCCTACCTAGGTGGTACTGGGGACAGTGCTGCTCTAGGAGTCAGGAGGACCTGACTTCAAATCCATCTTCAAGTACTTATTAGCTATGTGACCCTGGGCAAGTCACTTAACCCTGTTTGATGCAGTTGTCATTTATAAAATGAGCTGAAGAAGGAAATGGCAAGACATTACCTTTTTCAAGAAAGTGAAGTCACAGAGAGTTGGTTTTGACTGAAACAACTTAACAACAACAACAACACATAAGCTAGAATCAAAAGGCTTTCACTGTGGCTCATATGTCGTGGGGAAATTTATTTCATTGAATGACTACTCTGCCAGAATACACACTTATTAGGTTCTAATTTTTCAAAACAAGCCACTCAGACAATTACTCAGCCTGGCATCCATTTAGAAATCTAAAATCATGCCTTGCCAACTTGGAGAAGATATCCAACTAGAATGTTTCAATTGTCTTGTTAAATACAATGGGAATATACTGGCCAAAACAGTAGATCAAACATTTAATATATCAGTATGAGCTTGTGGATTTTGGCAGGTTGTATTTCTAGCACATATTTACAATATAGTTAGGGATAATGCTATAGGATTTACTTTGCTTTTTGTTGATATTTGGATAAGGACCTCATCTGCCTTTTGAACTATACTTTAGAGTAGAATAATAGAGGACAACTATGACCAGTATTTCATTTGACTGAAAAAAAAAAGCATTCAGAGCAGCTTACTGCCTTGTTAACATGGAAAGAATATTGAAGACAACAGCATTGTGAAACTGCATTTACTCTCAGAAATTTTAGACGGAACCCTGCTATAAAATGTAGGTGTTATCAGAATGCATAAGAAGACTAGGCAATGTAAAACCACACCATATCAGGTAATTAGCACAAGAAAATAGCTACAGATCTACAAGGACACTATATCACAATTACTTTATGTCAATAGGGGAATTGGTTGGGTCAACAAGTGAAAAGGATTGTGAGAGTACTCAACAAGCAAGCAATGGAGCCTGGCAAATATTCTATTCAAGGACTGTAGCTATCTTCAGAAGGAATCTAGAGTTGAAGTGCCCTGAACCAAGATTCTAGTGAAGGTAAGAACAAGTTATGCATCATCAGCATGATGTGAAAGAAGAAAAAAAATCTTTCTGCCACATGATGCAAAGTTAATGTAAATATAGTGAAGTCTTACTAATTTGATGTAAATGGATAGGTGGGAGTAGGTGTTTCCCATGCATGTAATTTCCCTGTTTTCAAAAGTGGGATCTATAAGAAAAGAAAGTAAAAAATTTCCCTAAAGAATATCTTTATATTGTGAAAGCTTCTGCCACAAGGTGCTACATGGAAAAAAAAAAGATACAAATCTGGCCTCAGTCACTTACTAGCTGTGTGACACAGGCAAGACACTTAACCTCAGTTGCCTTAAAAAAAATATTTTAAAGAAAATATTTTACATTATACTTTTTCAAATTAACTTTTGTTGCCCACTGCCCTCCAAATATGATTTTATCCTTTAACCTGGTATTCAGTTACAGTAATACAATGTTGTCTTTCTCATCTCTATTGTGGTGATACTTTTCAATTTGCTTAAAGATCAGTGAACATTGTGCCTTTTGCATGGTTATATCAGTCTATAGTCTGGGTTTTCCAGGTGTCTGAATCATTTCTTGATAATTAGTTATTTTAGGACACTGAGTAGTTGTACGGGCAGGTAGGTAGCACAGGGGAAAGAACAATTGGCCTGGAATAAGGAAGACTGGCTTCAGACACTTAGTAGCTGTGTGACCCTGGGCAAAGCACTTAAGTGTTTTCCTCAGTTTCCTCATTTGTTAAATGAGCTTGAGAAGGAAATGGCTAATCACTTCAGCATCTTTGCAATAAAATCCAAGAAGGGCTTAGAAAGAGACTGTCACTACTGAAATGACTGAAAAACCATAGCAAAAAATAGCTCTTTGGGTTATGCCTGGAGAGAAGCAATCCATTTACTTTGATCTTAAACCTCAGAATCATGATTCTAATTATGACAGTTGCATTCTAAAATCCTCTTTGACACCATAATTTTACAGATTAATTTTCTTTTAGATGAAATGATTACTTGGAAGCCTGAAAGAGTAGTTGAATTAAATTAAACTTACTGAGTGTTTACTGAATGCTTCCTATGTATTCAGATACTCTTTCAGATATAGGAGGCTGTGTGGAGAGTCCCTGCTTTCATTGAGTTTTTAATCTACTCAGGGTGAGAGATAAATATAAAAGAAAACTAACTACAGTCTCCTGTGAGTTGGATTAGATGAACATTTAGATCCCTTGTGTCTATGAGAGTCTGTGATTTATGTAATCATATATACTTTAGGAAGCTTTCCCTAATCTTCCCAATTGCTCTTCCTCAAGAGGACCTCACAAAGCCTCTTGCTTGCTTTCCTCTCCCTAACTTGGTGTGTATACCTGTGCATTGTATGTCCTTGTATTTGTGTCTTAACCACTTAATAGAACGGGTTCCATAAGTTCAAGATCTTTTTTAATCTTCCTGTCTTTTCCCACCTTAAGGACAATAATTTGAATACAGTTGGTACTTACTTGTTGTTTAATGGAACTGAAGGACACTCACTCCCTAACAGCTAACTTCTGATCATGGCATGATTTACTTTGGAGAAATGGTATTCTACCTGTTATAAAAAACAAAATCACCTCAGAACTATGTGTTCTATAAACTTAGCTCCATAGAGAGACATGAGGAAAAAAACTTCTCCCCCCTCATTTGTGGAAGTTGGGGATCCATGTGCATGGGACATTTCATATTGTAAGATTTTTTTTTCTTTTTGCCTAATTGTTGGTTATGATTTTTTTCTCTTCATTTTTAAAACTTTTTGCTATGCAAGATGTCTATTTGCAAGGGTTGAGATGGAAGGATTCAAAGAGAAAATAAGGTAATATAAAAAATTAATAAAATTTTGCTTTCAAATATGAAAAAGAATTATATGTTCAGAGAAACTGAGTGAAAAGTCTGATGGGATTCATTACAAGTATTGGTGTCCATGTGAATGATCATGGAAGTAGTGTGGTGTACTGTATAGAGGGCTAGGCTGGAGGTTGGGAAGACTGGCATTTAAAGAACTGCCTGCCTCTTGCAAACATAGCCTATGTGACCAAAGGCAAATTGCTTAACCTATCAGGGCTCCAGATGACTAAAACTGTAATTATAGAATAGTTGCTGAGGTGCATTGGTGAAGACAATTCCATATAAGGAATTACCTACAGTTATAAAATTACAGATATACAAATACATTTTCAATATAAATTTCAGCAGCAGGAACAGCAACAGGGGCAGGAACGGTATAATGAATAAAAGACTTTGTAGTCTCTGACTTTTGTAGATATATTTAAGGGAAAAAAAGTTATCTTATGTAAGATAATTCAGATTCTCATAGTATACCAGCAAATCCAAGTCTGCAAAGGATTCTATGGAAGACTTAGCTTATCTGCCTTTTGATTTTATGTAGCAATGTTTATTCCATATTGAAGAATCAAAAAGCAACCATTTTTTTTCTAGGGAAGAAGGAGTCCAGACTTCCTTCTTAATGAGTTCAGATATGTTAGAAATTATTCTTCATTCTCAAATTAAATCCTTCCTGCTCTAAATCTTGATTCATTCTTATCTAGTATTCCTGTAGTAAAAATCCTTTAAAAGTCAGAATACTTTGCTCATCCTCATAGTGTTTTTTCTACTTGTATGATGGGGAAGAGCCGATGGTTAAAATTTAATTCACCAATTATCTATTTTATTTATCAGTTATATATAAACAATGGGCAATAAATGAATGGAAAAGAATGGATTAAGCCTACTAGTGCAAAGTACTGAGCTAAGGGGTGGGGATACAATAATAAAAGAAAGAGTACCTGCTTTTAAGTAATTTGCCTTGTCATAGGAGAGAAGATAACAGGTTTTAGCTGCAAGTGAGGCGGACCATAGCAGGAATAAATAGGAAAACACATGGTAATGGTGCTTCATTAATGTCATTTTGTTTACTAAAATAAAAAAAATTCATAACTAATGATACATCATTTGATGTTGGTTTTCAGTCATGTCCAACTCTTCATGACCTTATTTGAAGTTTTCTTGTCAAAGATACTAGAGAGGTATGCCATTTCCTTCTCCAGCTCATTTTATAGATGAGAAACTGAAGTAAACAGAGTTAAGTAAATTGTCCAGGATTAAATAGCTAGTAAGTATCTTAGGCTGAATTTGAATTCAGGTCTTCCTGACCCAGGTCCTGCACTCTATCCACTATGCCACCTAGTTGTTCTACGGATCATTTGATACTGCTAAGGTTTTAATGGTGAGAGCTTTCTTCTCCAGGGGATCAGTAGCTTTGGCCACTAAATGGGGGCTATAGCACCCACAAAGGCAATGGCAAGATCTCATTTCCATAAGAGTTGCTTCTATGAATAATGGCTGCAAGGCTAGGCTTGAAGTAGAGCTGATCTGCAAGTCGCTCTTCTTAATTAGTTGTTGACCTTGGTAATATGGATTAAGTCCATGGAGGGGAGGCCTTTTGACTGAGTCCAGGTTTTAAAGAACAAATCCTTTTATTAAAGAGATTAATTCTGTGAAGTTTGCATTCTGTCAAAGGGCCAAAGACTAAAGGCCACAATCAGCCTCAAGGCCACAGGTTCCTGGCCCCTGACAGAGTATATAGGATGATCCTATACTGTCTCTTGCCCAGAGTAACCTTACCTGCCTTTTGATTCTACAATATATAATCAACTCTACAATATAAAATCAAAAAGTAGTTAACTCAGAACTTCCAATTAACTCCTTCCTCACTTTCTGGTGAATGATGAGAATTTGATTGATTTCAAATAAGGTAACTCATTGTCTTTGCTTAAATATCTCTAGAAAATACATAGAATACAAGAGTTTCTAAAGATTCTCTCCTTCCCCCCATACATGCTTGATGATAACTGCAAATGCTAATCTTGAAGACAGGACCATGAATAACTCAATGTCTAAACTTGCAATTACAAAATGTTAAAAGACCTTGTAGGAAACTTTCAGTTCATTGCATAAGTATCAACTAGTTTGAGAAGTCAAGAATGGGTTGAAATCTGAACTGAAAATGAGTGTGAATGCTGATAAGATCAGATCACAGAGTCCTGAATGTGTTGAAATATATAGGTATGTGTGGGACAGAGACTATTACTCAAAATCAAGACAAAGACTTAGATACCTTGAAAGCAGAAAGGAGTTTATTGCTTTCTCATGAGAAAGGGTACCACCCCTTGTTGCACTAATGGTGCGGCCAGGGAGTAGTTGGGTACAGAAAGAGAGGCTTATTTATACCCCAGCTCAAACTCCTCCTCCCTAACTCCCTTCCCCTTATCCTATTGGCTGGGCTTCAAGGGGCACAATCTATTCATGGAAATCTGCCCCAGTAGCAAAAGTCAAGAAGTTTTTCAAGGGTAAACAGTTTAGGTTGGGGGTAGGGCTATTCTTTCTGCTACATGCTTAAAAAAAAAGGATGGGGGAGGGGGTTGGGGGTCAGAAGGGAGTATGTTTCCACAGTACAACTAAATACTTGAGAAGGCCATCTACAACAGGTGCCTCCAATTTCTCTCCTCTCACTCTCTTCTTAACCTCTTACTATCTGGCTTCTGACATTATCATTTAACTGAGACAGCTCTCTCCAAATGACCAGTGATCTCCTAATTGCTGCCCTTTGTGAGAACTATTAACAAGAACTATTAACCCTTTGAGTAGGCTTCATTTCTGAGACATCATTTCTCACAGTATCGAAATGGAAAGCAAAAAATGAATGGTTCGAAGAATATGTGCTATAAGGATTCCAGAAGAAAGACAACACTGTCGAATAGGATTGCTCAGGAAGACTTATACGGGAGGTAGCATACGCCTTGAAGGATAAGACTGGAAAAGGCAAGTATGGTTTGGGGTATCATTTCAGCTAAAATAATGTTATGAAATGGCATAAAATGGAAAGATTTGAGAGACAATGAATAGAGTTTTGCTGGAACTGAACATTTTATTATGAATTTAACAAAAAAATATTTTAAAATTAAAAAAAACAACAGAAAAGGAAATTGCATATGAAACTTTGAATTTCTGTTCTGTAATTTGTTTCTTTTTAAATGCACCATATACCAAAAGTCTTAGTGTAGTTTTAAGCTTTAAGAACTTCAAAAAAAAATGATACTTACCAAGAAACATCATTTGGAAATTTAATTATTTAAATTTGTTTAACATTTATTAAATGTTGTGAATTTTGATAATAAGGTTTTAATTTTAACAAAATGAAACACCCTGTCATTATTCATTATAAAATAATTTGTGGTGACACTATCTCAGTAAAGTAAATTGGCAGAGAAGTCTACTTGCTTGGGCAACTTGGTCACCTGATCTATCTTCATTAAACTATTTTGTGGGATCACATTAAAACTGTTATGTATTCATCAAAACTTCATTCATTAACTTCAGACCAAGCCTTAAATTTAATATCTGTATTATCTTTGGCAAGTCACAACCCCTATTTGCTTTAGCTTCCTTATCTGGAAAACAGGGATAATAATAACATCTGTCTGCCATGATTGTTGTAAGGATTAAGTGAGATAATATTTGTAAAGTGTTTAGCCCATTGCCTGGCACATAATAAATTCTATATAAATATTAACTAGTAGTGGTACTAGTTGTACCACTAGCTAGGTGGTGCAGTGGAGAGAGTGCCAGATCTGAAATCAGGAAGCCATTTTCCTTAGTTCAAATATAGCATCAAGTACTTACTAGCTGGGTGACCCAGAGCACGTCACTTAATCTTGCTTACCTCAGTTTCCTCATCTGGAAAATGAGCTGGAGAAGAAGTGGCAAACCACCCCAGCATCTTTGCCAAGAAAACCCCAAATGGGGTCACAAAGAGTCAGACACAAGTGAAACAACTGAATAACACCTGGTAGTGGAGGTAGTAGTAATAAATTGCCCCCTTTCTCTGTGTCTCTCTGAACTCTTTTCTGCTCTTTATTCTGTTTTTTTTCCTGTTTTTTCATTGATGATATTTCTTTTTTTGCTTTTTAATTACTCACTAAGCACTTACTCTCTCCCTTTCCAAAATAGAGCCCTGCCCTGTAATTAATAAAGATAATTAAACCAAACAAATCAACTAACTGAAACTGGTTATTCATAAAGTAAAATTGTTGGAGATTAGTCTATCTTGGAGGGTTAAGTTGTCCAGCATTTCTTCTATGAGGTTAAGGAGGTTTGACTTTCTCATAGAGTCAAAGAGATTTTGAGTATGCATATTCAAGATAACATAACTCTTTTTCTTGACAGAGAAGCTAGATGGCACAGTACTGGGAGCAGTAGGCCTGGAGTCAGGAAGACCTGAATTTAAATCTGATTTCAGATACTTACTAGCTGGGTGACCCTAGGAAAGTCACTTAACTTCTGCCTCAGTTTCCTTATCTGTAAAGTAAATAATAATATCATCTACCTCTCAGGGCTGTTGTAAGGATGAAATGAGATAATATTTGTAAAATAGTTAGCACAATGCCTGGTATCTATGTGTTGTTGGTTGTCATTTTTTGTTTATTTGTTTTGTTTTGTTTTAGTTTTAGTTTTTGTTTTAGTTGTGTTTGACTCTTTGTGACCCCATTTGGGGTTTTCTTGGCAAAGAACTGGAGTGGCTTACGATTTCCTTTCCCATCTCATTTTATAACTTAGGAAACTGAGGACAAGTAAGTGACTTGTCCAGGGTCACAGAGGTAGTGTTTGAGGCCAGATTTGAAGTGAGAAAGATGAGTCTTCCTGACTCTAGACCCAGCACTTTATTCAATACTCCACCTAGTTGCTTCTTCTCTGTACACAGTAGGCACTTACTAACTTCTTATTCCTATCTTTTGATACACTTTGCAAATATCTAAATGCCCTATGATCATTCCAGCAACATATAGTTAGATTAACTTTACATAAGAGACCCATTCCTAATTAGCTGTGATTCATAGCCACAGCTTTGAAGAAAGGTATTCCTTGGATTTCACCCTCTTCTCCTCTAGCAGTCAGTGACAGTTTCAAAGGACAGAACCTAATGGCCCGTTAAAACTTTAAGAAAAAAAAAAACATTGAACTGAAGGATATAAACATTTCTAAGAGTTTTTATTCCTGAAAACCATAGAAATTGCCAAGTAAATGAAGCATTTCTTACTAATCTGTCTTTTATTTCAAGCACTCTGCTTGATACAAGCAGAGAAAGACCAAATTGTGTTTAAAGGAACACTTGGTGATTGAGTCTAGTAGAGTTTCTTTCTTTTCTCTCCCTCTAGTCCCCAGCCCTCATTCACAATTTCATTTCACTTCTAAGAACCCACACACCTAGAATTGCCAATTGAATATAGATGTTAAGTGCTCACTCTGGGCAGTTAGCATTTTTTCCTGAATAATTGTTTCATGATTTCACTACCATGGATAACTTTTTAATGATGTTTCCCATTGAAACATTTGGTCTCCTGAAGAGCTGCTGAGGGTTTTTAGTGATGTTTAATGAACATGAGCTGCACAAAAAAAAAAAAAAACCCATAAATCAAGCGATGAAATGGACCATTGATTTTGGCTCAGATGCCATTCAAATATCCAAGATCCTAATTTTTCAAGTTTAACTTGAACCCTTGGAGATTGTCTTTGTGTACATTCCAGGCCAAATGCAAACTCCTGGCTCATGGATTATAAAGTCACTGTTGGCTGTAAAGACTTCAAACCATCTCACAGAAGAAAAATTTAAGTGAATTAAGGGAATCAGAGATTTGAAGGGTGAGTTTTCCTTGGAAACTTGTTCATGTAGATGTAATTTGAATGGTAAGGGCAATGGGCAAAATGTGTAAGAAGCTTGGAACATTCCTTGGGCTAGGCCCAAGTCAGGGTAACACTCTAAATTTCAGTTTCCTCATCTGTCAAATAGGGATAATATACCTAAAATATACCTGCAGTGCTTAAGCTCCATTGAAAATTTTGAGGATCAAATAAAATTATATTTACAGAGGGATTTTCCAAACTTAGATAAATGTGAGTTATAATTATTGTAATTATTACTATTACTCTATCTTTAAGGGAATCCATATTGTGCTGGAACTACTCCGATAGAGTCTATTTTGGTGGGTTGGCCCCTAATTAATTAGTTTTAGAATATTATGTTGGGAAATTATGATGAACTGGAAATTATTGAATCAATGAACCAATAAACATTTATAAAGCACCTACTTGGTGCCCAGCATTGTGTTAAGTGCTGGGACTATGTTAAAGGAGCCCTAAAGCCCTGCCTGAGATTCTTTGCTCCTACATTACAATGTCTGACTTTTAAAATATTTGGCTGACTATTGTTTCATTTATTGAGAAAGTCTTGCTATTCAAATAAAGTAGTTCCTTGTGGACTGAGACCACATCCTATGCTAATGACTGCCAAAGTCTAGTACAAAGACCCCTGGAGGGCGCCATTATAATTTCAAGGAGTCTTGAATCTATATATGTGTGTGTGTAACCACACACTCACATGTATATATATATATATATATATATATATATATATATATATATATATATATATATATATTATATATATATATATATATATGTATATATATATGTATATATATACGTATATATATATATTATCATTTTTGGTGTTATGTATACACACACACACACACACACACACACACACACACACACACATATATATACATTCACCAAAAAATGATAATTTTACCTTTATTTAGAGGAAACAAAATCAGGTCAAATGAAATTTGACTTGATAGCATGAATAAATAAGCATACTTATTGTAGATATAATGCCTCACATGTGTATATGCAATACTCTTTTTCAAACAAAGGTAGATAGTATTGTAATTACCAACATAAAATAAAAATCCGTTAAAGGAAGTATTGAATTACTAATGGGTTTTAGTCACCAGGCATTTTCTCAGTTAATCTTCATGGTATTCGAAAGTTTAAGCAATTACAGCTTTAAACTGAACTAAAACTTGTGGAGACCCACAATTAATAGTAAGATTATGTATAAATATTAAGCCTTATACTTTGGTTCCAAAATCAACTTCACAATAAGATGGGGCCAGTATGGAGAGATAGCAGTTTGTCTGAAAAAGATCTGTGGTTCTTAAGTGAACTACAAGCTCATTACTAGTAAACAGTATAGTGTAGCAGCCAATAGTTAACATGGTCTTTGTTTGCTTGGAGAGAAAGTGTGTTTAGGATAAGGAGGTGATCATATTCCTGTACATTGTCCTGAAAGAGCCACATCTCAATTACTGTATTCAATTTAGACACCTCCTTTGAGGAAGATTATTCATATGCTGGAGAGTATTAAGAAGAGGGCAATCAATATGATAAAGGGCAGGGGTTTCCTGGAACAAAATCAAAAAGGCTCAATAAAGCCAATTGTTAAATTTAATCTGTAACTCAGGGAACCCTGAGGGGCTTGATTTATTTTGTTGATTGTTTGATTTTTTTTAAATGCAGATAATGCATACTAAACTTAATAGTGCCTTGTGAATAACCATTCCCACCCATACTCAGTTTGTTGCTAAACATCTTCCAATATACCACTGATTGTTCTCTATAATAAGATGGCTTTCCACATGAACCCTTGGTTGGTGGTAATAATTGACATTTATGTAGCACTATTAGGTTTTCTCGTATTTCAGTGAAGTTTTATTATCCTATTTTATGGATGAGAAAGTGGAGGTTTTAAGTAGAAAAATGATTTACAGACTCACAGAACTGATAAGTCTTAGAGCCAGGATATACACCCAAGGCTTCAGAATCCATGTTCTGAACTTTCCATTAAGTCATGATACTTTTAACAAGAAAGAAGGTATGTTCATTTATTTAAAATACGTGTTGAGTGCATCCTCTATGCCACTGCATCAAAATATACTGAATTCTTCTTAATGCTCCTACTTAGAGGTCAAAGAATGGAGCTAAATTCCCTTTGAAATAATTTATATATTGTGTTTAGAGCAGGCTTGCACAACCTGTGGCATGTGACCTGCTTACAGTCCACAATTCGCTTATGGCATACCAAAGGATTTCCAGTGGCAAGTGAAAAACAAAGAGGAACCTCTATATTTTTTGAGGACCACCTGTAATCTTTTGGCTGGCCACAGGTTGTGCAGGCCTGGTTTAGAGTACTTTTTTTTTCAGGTAGAAAATAAAGCAGCTGTTTATGTTATTTTTAGTCCTGTAGCAAAATGTACTGGAACCCAAATCTAAATGTTTTGCCCACTTCCTCTCTGAGGGTTTACTTCTTCTCTGGAGTAGAAAACTTCTGCCTTTCCCCTTGAAAAGAGCAAATTAACAAAGCTAAAACTATAAAACTTGAAATACACCAATTTACAAATGCCCACCATTCTGCCTAACCTTAGATAAAATGAAAGATGACAGTTTCATGTGGACTATAGAACCAGGATAAATCAGGATTTTGAACAGATTTTCTTTTAAAAATAAAATTATCTGAGATTGTCTTTGCAGTCAAACCCATGTGATAACCATCTTTTATTTAGTGTTAGGCCTAACCTATTTCTAATCACAACACCCCCTCCCCACTAGGGAAAAAAAGAAAGAAAAGACTAAAAGAAAATGGGAAAGAAAGGAAAAGAAAAACAAGAGGAAAAAAGTAACAAGAGTAAAAAGGAAAAAGGAAGGAAAGGAAAAGAATAATACTAGGAGATTTTCAAGCCTATAGTTTGATTTTTAGGGTAGTTTGGAGGAAAAAAAAGAGATTGCATATCAGTTTCACAGATATCTATACTCTTTAAAATGTTCTTAATGGGACTTCTCTTTGTTCAGTGACTCACCCATCTTGAACCACAACCCCAAAGCCTTTACTAAGTGAATATAGTCATGAAGTTTCTTTTTTTTAATTGCAAGAATGCAAGAGGAAATCAACTTCTTTCCCTCTGATCAATATATGAATACTAAGGGGTAGAGTAGGGAGGAGGAATGTGCAAGAGGAAAAGAGCAAAAAAAATGCAAAGTGAAAACAGAAGGTGTTGACAAGATCTGTTTGATTTAAAAGGAGAGGAAAAAAGTATTGGTCTGACTTTTCTATGGGATGAGCCTGCATTCTGTCTTCATTTCATATAGAAAGACCTATCTCTGAAAATGGGTATACCTTCAGATTTTAATGTCATCAGCATACAAGTCAGTAGAAGGTGTTGTTGTGACCTTCCAAGAGCTCGAGGATTCCATGATATATGCCCTGTTGATAAAAATCCAGAAAACCAGAGGAGATGATAAAATATAGCTAAGTGATTCAGAGAGTAAATATTAGTTTCAGTGCCTGATTGCCTTGTATTTTAAATATTTCAATGCATGCTGCGTGACTGGTGAGCATAAAGTAGTCACTATTTAGCAACTCCAGCTGCAAAAACACCTTAATGGCATCATTCTGAGTGTGTACTGTCCTCTTTAGAGTAATGGGCTTTTGATGATAGTAATCAAAGAATGTTGCCTTTGTAGATTGGAGTCATAGGCACTTTGAGAAATGATTATTGTTAAGGACATTTCTTTTCAGTAATTTGTGCTTTGCTTGTGCCTTTCCTCTGATTTAAGATGGGTGACAATAGGGCTGCCCCAGGGGAGGCAGAGTGGTGCTTTTTTCTTCTTAATAATAAAGTGAGAGGGGAGGATTTCAGGAAACTTGATGCTAGTAGGAGAGAGATGCAAGCAACATGATGGGTAGAAGAAATAAGAATAGTCCTGCAAAAAAGTCAATGGGAATGATTAGAGTTTTACATGATGGAAGGTTGCATAAA